>NC_062224.1:118147137-118447137 GCF_902686445.1 Sciurus carolinensis | reverse complement strand
AGCACTGAAGAAGCACACAGGTCATCTAGGTGTGGTGGACAGTGCCTGGAGTCCAGCTGCCCTGGAGGCTGAGGTGGAGGATCACTGGGGCCCAGGAGGTCAAGGCCAGCCTGCCCACAGGGAGTCCTGGCCTCTGGAGAACACAGGCAGCAGCACGTGGGCCCAGCCACCTGACTGCCCCTGCGGCAGCAGGCAGAGGGCACGCAGCCTGCGCCCTGCCTCCCTGGGCACCGGGCCTGTCCCCACGCTCCACCTTCCTCGCCCTCCTGGTCACAGCACTGCCGCATCCCGCGCCAGCCTCCCCAGGGAGACCACTAGCAGGACTGGAGGGTCGCAGAGAGGAGAAGGGGCAGGTCAGCGGGCGCCAGCCCCTGGCCCCAAGCACTTACGGCCATCCTTCAGGAGCCCGTCCAGCGAGTCGCGCCACTGCAGAGCCTCCTCCCGCGAGGGCCTGAGGAGAGGAAGGCCAGTGAGAGCAGGCCTGGGCGGGCAGCCAGGTTGGCAGTGCCGTGGCCCTGCCGAGTCGGCGATGCCCCTGGCCGTCCTGGGACAAGGACAGCGGGTGGTTTCCTAGCCATGGGTCCCGTCGGTCAGCGACTGCCTTGCTGTGTCCCCGGGCAGATCTTCGTCTCTGGGCGCGTGAGCTGGGTCTGTCTGCTGGTCACAGCGCCAGCCTCACGTTCCGTGGGTCCCGCGGGAGCACTCCGCCCGTCACCGCTGAGCTCCTCTCCACCTCACCCATTTGCTCTGCGGAGCCTGGGGCTCCGTGTCCCTGACCCCAGGCTATCAGCAAGGCTAGAGAACGATGGGGTGTGATCTGCCTCATGCTGGGAAATGATCATAGCGAGTCTGCATTTTAAAAATCCACATTTTCCCTGTCTAATTAGAACAGGGGACTATTTTGAGAAACACAGTTTGCACACCTGGAATGGAATTTGTCACAAACGCGAGGGGCACTGACTCAGGAGAATGGCGGCCGGTCGCCGAGTCCTGTCTGGTGATTCATCTCAGTGCCCATCCCTTCCTGCCAGCTCCCCGCTCCTGGCAGTGCCAGGGTCCTGCGGGCCTCATCTGGGAGGTGTCCCACTCCCTGCTCCAGACCAGACAGGCGGGCATTGTGGGCTGGGGGGTTCTTAGCTCTGGCATCACCCCGGACTCTGCAGACAGCCCAGGGAGGCCCTGCTTCTAGTCTGAGGAATAGTGCGTGACCTTTTAATGATTCAGGCCAGCAGCTGAGGTTGGCACAGCCGTGGGTCCTCGTCCTGGGGGCCGAGATGCAGCCTCCGCTGTCTATGCGTGCTGAGCGCTGCGCTGACCTCCGACTCCAGTTCCCCACGACAGAGCATGCGCAGACTGGGGCGGAAGGAGCTCCCACAGACTGAGCACGTGAGCCGCCGTCTCGGCCCTCTTCCTCCAGCCAGCACAGAGGGACGGGGGAATGGCGTGGACGTGAGTGCCTGTGCGTCCTGCTTCACTTTTTTGCTGACCTAAAAGGTCAACGACTCCCTTTGGCTCTTCTGCAGAGCTTCGTACTGAGACTCTCCCTACGAATGTGCTCCTTTGCACCTATGTGGCCATCACCAGGCCTGTAGACCCTGATTTCTTCACTACAGTGAGCTCCATATTTTGCACTTAATAGTCACACATCACGTCAGAGTACGCACAGAAGCAGCGGGACATTAAATTACTGGACAAAAGAAATCGGCTCGAGCAAGAGAAAGGCCTGGTTCGCTTGCTGAACCTCCTAACTCGAGTATGCTCATGAAATGAAGTCACTTCCCTGGGCCCTTTCTTCTGGGGGTGTGGAGACGTGGGGGGCAGCAGTCTGAGCACCCTCAGGTGCACCCAACGTCAGCATGCTGCCAAAGCCAGTCTCTCCCCAGTGGTCTTGTCGGAGCTGGACAGTGTCCATGCCAGCAGCACATCACAGCCCAGATCAGTCCTGGAGAGGACCTGCAGGGCCCACTCAGGGCCAGGTTGGTCCACGGGGAGGTAAGGCAGCCAGGCAGACACAGCCCCACAGCCCGTCCTGACAGCAGCCTGGGAGGCAGCAGAGGTTCCTCCTGGTTCTCAGGTGAGCCAGCCCTCATTACGTCCAACTTCTCAGGAAACAAGACAGATGCAGGGACCAGTCAGCATCCTGGGCTAAAGGTCAGAGCGGACCAGGGGGCGCGCGCCCTCCGTGTGTGTGTGGGGGGGCTGGTTCAAATGGATGGCCTCAGCGGAGGGGTGGACTGCAGGTCTGACAAGGCCAAGTGCCTTGGTTCAGGGGCCATCTCAACTGGTAGCCCCTCCTGTCCACTCTCCCACCTGCCTGCCTGATCTCACTGACACCATGGTGCACCCACTGCCTGGGAGATCAGGACCTTCGGGAGAACCTTCCCCTGCCCTGCCCTGGGCTAGCAACCCAACCTGCACACCAGCAGCTAAAGCATGAGCATCTCCTGAGGGCAAGAGATGTCTGCCGTTGGGTCCACACACAGGATGGAAAAGGGCCAGCGTTCCCCACTGGTGTCCCAGCCATGGTGCCCAGGGCAATGGTGGCCACGGGTAAGGACTCAGCAAGTCTTCACAGGCCTGGGGCTGGTCATGAGCCGAAGGCACTGCAGGGTGCCCTGCAATTGAGGAGTCCAGGCACAGTACGTGAATATCGGCCATTGTCCCCAGAGACAGGCTTGCTCCTGGAAGGCACAGCCAGCGACATGCGAGGAGCCATGGTCACGCCTGCTGGTGGTTCCGCATGCATGGGCTGTGGCCCTGGGGGGTCGTGGGCGCTCAGCACCCTACACAGTGTGGGTCACTCTGCACTGTCTGTCTGGGTCCAGCTCGTTGGCCATCTGCAGGGTGCCTGAGTGTGGGTCACTCTGTGTTGTCTGTCCGGGTCCAGCTTGGTTGGCCATCTGCAGGGTGCCTGAGTGTGGGTCACTCTGTGTTGTCTGTCTGGGTCCAGCTTGGTTGGCCATCTGCAGGGTGCCTGAGTGTGGGTCACTCTGTGTTGTCTGTCTGGGTCCAGCTTGGTTGGCCATCTGCAGGGTGACTGAGTGTGGGTCACTCTGTCTTGTCTGTCTGGGTCCAGCTTGGTTGGCCATCTGCAGGGTGACTGGTCTGGGTCTCTCTGTGTTGTCTGTCTGGGTCCAGCTTGGTTGGCCATCTGCAGGGTGCCTGAATGTGGGTCGCTTTGTGTTGTGTGTCTGGGTCCAGCTTGGTTGGCCATCTGCAGGGTGCCTGAATGTGGGTCGCTTTGTGTTGTCTGTCTGGGTCCAGCTTGGTTGGCCATCTGCAGGGTGCCTGAGTGTGGGTCACTCTGTGTTGTCTGTCTGGGTCCAGCTTGGTTGGCCATCTACAGACTGCCTGAATGTGGGTCGCTTTGTGTTGTGTGTCTGGGTCCAGCTTGGTTGGCCATCTGAAGGGTGCCTGAGTGTGGGTCACTCTGTGTTGTCTGTCCGGGTCCAGCTTGGTTGGCCATCTACAGACTGCCTGAATGTGGGTCGCTTTGTGTTGTGTGTCTGGGTCCAGCTCGTTGGCCATCTGAAGGGTGCCTGAGTGTGGGTCACTCTGTGTTGTCTGTCCGGGTCCAGCTTGGTTGGCCATCTACAGACTGCCTGAATGTGGGTCGCTTTGTGTTGTCTGTCTGGGTCCAGCTTGATTGGCCATCTGCAGGGTGCCTGAGTGTGGGTCACTCTGTGTTGTCTGTCTGGGTCCAGCTTGGTTGGCCATCTGCAGGGTGCCTGAATGTGGGTCACTCTGTGTTGTCTGTCTGGGTCCAGCTTGGTTGGCCATCTGCAGGGTGACTGGTCTGGGTCTCTCTGTGTTGTGTGTCTGGGTCCAGCTTGGTTGGCCATCTGCAGGGTGCCTGAGTGTGGGTCACTCTGTGTTGTCTGTCTGGGTTCAGCTTGGTTGGTCATCTGCAGGGTGCCTGAGTGTGGCTGACTCTGTGTTGTGTGTCTGGGTCCAGCTTGGTTGGCCATCTGCAGGGTGCCTGAGTGTGGGTCACTCTGTGTTGTCTGTCTGGATCCAGCTTGGTTGGCCATCTGCAGGGTGCTTGAGTGTGGCTGACTCTGTGTTGTGTGTCTGGGTCCAGCTTGGTTGGCCATCTGCAGGGTGACTGGTCTGGGTCGCTTTGTGTTGTGTGTCTGGGTCCAGCTTGGTTGGCCATCTGCAGGGTGCCTGAGTGTGGGTCACTCTGTGTTGTCTGTCTGGGTTCAGCTTGGTTGGCCATCTGCAGGGTGCCTGAGTGTGGTTGACTCTGTGTTGTGTGTCTGGGTCCAGCTTGGTTGGCCATCTGCAGGGTGACTGGTCTGGGTCGCTTTGTGTTGTGTGTCTGGGTCCAGCTTGGTTGGCCATCTGCAGGGTGCCTGAGTGTGGATCACTCTGCACTGTCTGTCTGGGTTCAGCTTGGTTGGCCATCTGCAGGGTGCCTGAGTGTGGGTCACTCTGTGTTGTGTTGTGTGTCTGGGTCCAGCTTGGTTGGCCATCTGCAGGGTGCCTGAGTGTGGGTCACTCTGTGTTGTGTGTCTGGGTCCAGCTTGGTTGGCCATCTGCAGGGTGCCTGGCTCAACTTGACATCCTTGCAGGTCCCTGCTCTTGTTGGGACGGTGACCAGGGGCTGGGGTGGCACCTACTAGGTCCTGCTCCGCTCGCCGCCCCCTTAATCAGCTACTCGGTGCCAGCCCATATCTGAGAACCCTGTCCTGCCTTTGCCCCATGGGCAGCAGTGCCCAGCACGCCAGTGGGCAGTGGGTTCTAAACAGCAGTACTTCCGGAGGTCTACATGTGGACCAAGGATGGTGCCCTGTGTTTGGTCCTCAGCAGGCCCACTTTGCAGGCTGTGGGTGAGTCCGCCTGGCCACAGCAGTGAGGGTCCAAGGTCCTCAGAGCCCAGAAGGGGCATTCATGTGCAGAGTCAGCCCAGAGCCCTACAGCTTCAAACGGAGAGAGCAACAGCAACAGCAGAAGGACCATCGGGCCGGGATCGCTGTGAGAACTGACATCTCAGCTCCCCGGACTGCATCTTCCCACAGTGCCTAGGTTCGCCTGAACACAGTGAAACCCAGGAGTGCAGGTGTAAAACTGGGGGAAGCTCTTGTGCATGGAATAGAAATGGCCAGCCCAGCACCCACTCCTCTGTGGACCTGGGAGGTCTCCAAGTTGGGGAAGAAACCAAGTCTTGGATCATCTGCCTGTCCCTCAGAACCTTCCTGAGGGAAACACTCCTCGCACCCAGCCGTCCCGGCGCTCGGCAGCGAGCTGAGGGGTCACTGAGGGCTCCTGGCCCGTGATCTGGGAGGGTTCCTGGCCCCAGCCAGCGCCAGATCCGGTGTTTCTACCACACTCTGGTGGCTAACTGAGCAGATAGCTTCTCCTTTTTACAGAGTGTCTGACTTTCCCAAGGTAAGGCTCCCCTCCTTCCTTCTGAGTGTGTGTGTGTGTGTGTGTGTGTGTGTGTGTGTGTGTGTTCGGCCCGTGTCTGACACTGTGCTCCAGAAATGGACTCATAGGGAAAACTCATCTACAACCTACTCTCGGGGGACTGATCTGCAGTGATCGGGGCAGGTCTGTGGAGCAGGGGCCCGGGGCTCACTCACTTCTGGGTCTTGGCTGGCTTCTGCACCTTCTCATCGTAGGGAATGACAAGGTCGACGGCAGAGTCGGGCTTCTGCAGGAGGGTGCCCAACTTGAGCTTGATCTCCTTGGCCCTGGAAGGGAGGGAAGGGAAGAGGACTGCCACACCAGCACCTGCGACTCAACAGCAGAGTCCCTCCTGCTCTGAGAGCGAGAAGAGACAACTGCGTCACTGCTTCCTTCCTGTCGCACAGGAAGGACACCAGCGCAGACTGATGGTCACACCTCCAGGCGGCTGCAGTGACCCTGGTTAGTTTGCATCGTCCCGTTTTAATCTCAATTGATTTACATGCTTCATCTTTATTGCACGGAAGCGAGCGTAGTGTCGTTTCCGTCCTGCCAATGAGGAAGCTGAATGACAGGGAGCTTAAGTACATCCAGACGACCAGCCAGGCTGGTGCAGCCTGAGCCGTCTCTGGGATGCACAGGTAATGGCTCTGTGTGGTCCACCCGTCCTCCTGGGCTCTGTGCCCAGCCACCAGTTAGGTACATGACATTTAAAAAGTGTCCCTACTGCCCGACCCCAGCTCCTCCTGCAGGATGACGCGTGTACCAGATGAGTGTGTGCCATTCCGGCTGCGGGGCCGGGGTGTTCTGCTGGGTGACCTTCCCCTCCACAGGGCTTGCTCCCCTGCCCCGGCCTGCCCCGGACGCTGGAGGCACCCCTTCACGGAGCGGACTTGTTGCCGGGGACCTGCCTCGCTCTCCGCCGCCCTGTGTGGCCAGCATTTTCGGGCGTGAGTGGTCTGGACTTTGCTCCTCTGAGAAGAGGAGGGGCTTCTCACTCCCAGTCCTAACGCCATCTTCAGGCCCTGCTTCCCCTCACCGCTACTCCAAGCCTGGAGAGCACCAAGCAGAGCTTTGACACTGATCCAGGGGACGAGCCAGGCAGAGACCCAGAGCTCCTGGCCTGGTCGTGTGGCACAGCTTTTACAGGCTGCCGTCCTGCATGACGGTGTGACTTATGTGTCTGTTTCCAAGCTGGACACGAGAACTGGAAAGTGGAATTCCTAATGCCTTCATCCCCTTGCCGGGCACAATGTTGACATCAAAAGTATTCAGGAATTCAAGGACGCTTGCTGATATGAACTGAAAATACCTAGCTTTTTTCCTCACAGAGCTGCTAACATTTGTCTTCTGGTCACAGCTAATCACAGCCAGACGTGACAGAGTGGCCACGGGATCAACCTGTGATTAGGTCAGGTTCCTTCTCCTTCGACCACAGAGACGAGATGCAGAATGCCCAAGAGGAGCATTAGGAAAGGTAGAGAAGGGGAGGGCACCACAGGAAATACCAGTTCCAGTACCCCGTTGTCCCTCAGCACAAGGGACACAATAGCCATGGTCAGGAGGTGTCCTGCAGGGTCCTTCCTTCTGCTCTTTCTCAAGACCTTCTCAGCCACTGACCCAACGAGGTTGCTCTCTCCCTGCCCAGCACAGCAGGCAGTAGAACAAGTATGCTCTGTGCAGGGGCAGGATAACCCAGGCGGGAGTCCTCTAGGCTCGGGAGGGTGTAGGAGTTAGCAGCTCTGTGCAGGGACCAGGTAACCCAGGCGAGAGTCCTCTAGGCTCGGGAGGGTGTAGGAGTTAGCGGCTCTGTGCAGGGAGCAGGGTAACCCAGGCGGGAGTCCTCTAGGCTCGGGAGGGTGTAGGAGTTAGCGGCTCTGTGCAGGGAGCAGGATAACCCAGGTGAGAGTCCTCTAGGCTCGGGAGGGTGTAGGAGTTAGCGGCTCTGTGCAGGGAGCAGGGTAACCCAGGTGAGAGTCCTCTAGGCTCGGGAGGGTGTAAGCAGTTAGGAACCATGACATGCTCACTGTCTAGAGCAGAGCACAGCCGTCACCACATACAGTCGCACTCTGGGAGGTAAGAGGGAGGGCCTCTGCACCACCCTTACCTGTAGAAAATCTGACATGAATGCAATTACGATGCAGCACTACGGAAAATCATCTTCAGACAGGCTCTGTCTTATGAACACATTGAATTTCCACTTTTCTGTTGTATGTCCGTTTGCTTTTCCCATGAACGCACTGTATATACGATGTACATAAATGCTCCCGACACTCGACAGAAACCTTTTAACAGCAGGATGAATCATCCCCAGTAGTCACTAATCTATATCACTTCTTAGTTGTTTTTTAATGGAATTATGTGGAAATCAACTGCTGTTTATAAAATCATTGTGGAAAATCACATTCTAATCCATTCCATGTTCCATATTCCATCATGTGTAGAAAGTCACGTTCCATATTAGCTACAAAAAAGCATGACTTTATGGCAATTGCTGGTAAATGGATGGCTGGAGAGTATCAAGCTAAGTGAAATAAGCCAGTCCCCCAAAACCAAAGGCTGGATGTTCTCTCTGATGTGTGGACGCTAACCCACAATAAGGGGGAGGGAAGAATAGAAGCTCATTGGATTAGAGAAAAGGGCATTTCCTTCTGAAGGGAAGGGAGGGTGATAGAAATAGGAAAGACTGTGGAATAAATGGACCTCACTTTCCTACACACATAATGTGAACACAGGACCAGTGAAGCTCCACATCATGTACCACCACTGAACGGGATCCTAATTCGAATAAGTTGCTCTTCCTCTTCTGGTCTTAACCGCTCTGGGAGCAGCGGCTTATGGTGCAGACATGGCCAAGTCCAAGAACCACACCACGCACAACCAATCCCGAAAATGGCACAGAAAAGGAATCAAGAAACCCCGATCACAGAGATACAAATCTCTTAAGGGAGTAGACCCCAAGTTCCTGAGAAATATGCGTTTTGCCAAGAAGCACAACAAGAAGGGCTCGAAAAAGATGCAGGCAAACAATGCCAAGGCCCTGAGTGCACAAGCCGAGGCCGTCAAGGCCCTGGTGAAGCCTGCAGAGGTCAAGCCCAAGATGCCAAAGGGCACCAGCCGCAAGCTGGATTGCCTTGCCTCACTTGCCCATCCCAAGCCTGGGAAGCGTGCTCATGCCCACATGGCCAGGGAGACAGGCTCTGCCGGCCAAAGGCCCAAGTCCAAGCCAAGACCCAGGCTGCAACTGCAGCTCCAGTATCAGCATCGGCTCCAGCTCCCCGCCCAAGGGTGCCCAGGTCCCTGCGAAGCTCCATAATAAAATCCTCTGTGAATGTGAGGACAGGACTGGTGTGACCCCTGAGCCCCTATCTATGGGGACTGGTATCCTCCTATGCTGTTCGTATAAATAAATCCAGAGGCAGGAAAAAAAGAATAAGTCATACTCCACGTATGTGTGATATGTCAAAACACTCTACTGTCATGCATGCCTAAAAAGAATGAACTTTTAAAGATAATCTTTAAAAAGAGAACGAAAATCACTTTCCACTTTTCCTCATGCTGGCCCCGCAGGTGGGAAGGGAAGCCCTGCCAGCCTGGGGACACCCCGCTCCCGGGCTGCCAGGACAGCACCTCGGAGCAGGGCCTGTGTAGGGCAGCAGTCTGCTTAACTGGAAGCTTGCTGGGCAGTGGTGCCTGGCTGCGTCCGTGTGCAGGACACGGGCAGCCCGCGGTTCCCCCCACTGTAGACACGTGCTCGCCTCTGTCTCAGGAGGAATAGTGCCTGGCTTGCTCTCCCCCTGGGCGATTCTGGACTACCTCCACACCCTTGTCCTTTTCCTCTCCCCGTCACTGCACACACAGGACTCCGGGAAGGAAGCTAATCAAATGGAAACCAAGACAAAGCCCAAGCTTACTGCATTATCTCCCCTTTAAAGATAAACTGGAGCATAGCTAACATTGATTTAAAGTCAGAAGCAGCCCTGTCTGGGGGAGACCTTCTGGCCTGTTTACGGGCTCTCTCTGACACGCCAGGCGTTTCTTCTGGCTAGGTTTCACCAAGGCCTGTTAACAGGAAGCGAGTTTTATACCTTCGCAGGTCCAGTCCCTTGTCCCTCTGTTTAATAAGGAAAAACTTGTTTTGAAGTGAAATCAATTGGAAATGCCTGGGTGAGAGCTTAATTAAAGGCTCAGAGGAGTCATTCTTTCTGGAGATGACTCACTAGTGGTTTCGTCCAGAAGATTTGAATAAGTCTAGGGACCTGCTGTTTTAAACCTGCTCCCCATGTAGGTACCCTGGCTGCAAAATCAAAATCCAAAGGCATGGGCCACCTTGTCCTGCCTGCTAATTTGTGCATCGAGTGGAAATTGTTATGCTTGAGATGCTCATGGGTGGACAGCCTTCAGGAGCAAATGCCAAAAACAAGCCCTGGTTGATGCTCTAGAAACGCAATCATGTTTGAGCAAGATGCATTGAGAGCCAGCCACAGAGAGCCCTGTGCAGGCATTTCCAGGGCTGGAAGGAGCTTCAGACCCTGGGAATAGTGCAAGGGCAACTTGCCCCCCTGTAAACTGAAGCACGTGCTTTGCTTGTCCTGAAAGACAGCGGGCAGGCTATGATGGTAGAAGGACACAGGAGCCCGCCCAGGGAGCACAGCAGGAGGGCGCTGCCCATCCGGCCTCACTGCCTGGAGCCTCTGGGGTTCCCTGCACAGCACTGCGTCCCTGCGTGCGTTCGTTTGTGTGTGTGTCTGTGACTGCGGCGAGTCGGGTTTGCTCACAGTGACAGCCTCGCTCTCAGCCCAGGGCCCTGCACTCCACGGGCACTCAGTAAAGACTGGTACTTGAGCCAGGGAACCCACAAGCGAGCAAATGAACTGATTCCCCAGGCTAAAGTAAAGCAGCATTTGCTGAACTATTCAGTGAGACAGAGCGAGTCCCTGAGGACGAGGGTGTGTCTGATTTGGTCAACTGGGGAGTGGAAACGCCCTAAGTGGCCAAAACCATTGAATCTAATGTCTGTCCTTCAGAGAGGCTGAAAATAGGTATGTGGAGGGGCTGGGCATGCAGTTCAGCAGTAGCGTGCTTGCTGGCAGGTGCACGGTCCTAAGTGTGATTCCCAGCACCTCAGGAAAGGAAAGTAGAATTTAAAAATCAAAAAATAGACAAGTTCGACCTGCGTAGTCATTCTGTTCTTCACACCACACAGGACCTGTTCTATGAGGATAGGCAGAGAGAGTAAGTGCAATCTGGAAATCTGCAGAGTTAACTGTGAGACCATCACTTTCCAGGACTTAAGGAAACAGAGCGGCCCCGAGACAGAGACCAGTCCTGTGGCTTCACACGCCGGTGGCTGCGGGCGTGGGAGTCAGCACCTAGCCTTCGGCTCTGGCTCCCACGGTGCCCTCAGGCACCCCCGGTGAGTCTTCCTCCCACTGCTGCTTTCCGTATAGCTGTCAGCTCACGGCCACGTGCAAGCCCCTCGCGCACAACTCAGGAAAAGGCTGGGAATTCCAGCAGGGCCTGCTCAGCCTGGCTCAGGTCAGCACTGCGGGGGCAGCACCTGCAGTCCCAGCCAGGGGGATGAGCCCTTGAGTCCACGAGTTCCAGGCTGACCTGGGCAGCGAGGCTGACCTCATCTCAAAAAAACACCAGCCTGGCCTCGCACGCTTCTCCTTTTGCACATTCATTTTGTCAAGATGAAAACTATGTTTGCTGAATGCCAGGCCCTTGTCATACAGTATTACTCATTTGAAATTCCCCATGAAATAGTCAGTCCTCCGCAGGAGTCTAGATTTTAATTGGGCAAGACAGGAAAAACAAGGAATGAGAACAATGAAAAATTATGGCTTATTATAAATGAGGCTGGTTGTAACTGTAGCTATTTGTAACTGTAACTGGCTATAAAAGTGACTGGCTGTAATTGTGGCTGACTGTAATCACAACCGGTTGTCATGGCAGCTGGCTGTAACCATAGCTGGCAGCAGCTGTGGCCGTCTGTAACCACAACCGGTCGTCATGGCGGCTGGCTGTAACCATAGCTGGCAGCAGCTGTGGCCGTCTGTAACCACAACCGGTCGTCATGGCGGCTGGCTGTAACCATAGCTGGCAGCAGCTGTGGCCGTCTGTAACCACAACCGGTCGTCATGGAGGCTGGCTGTAACCATAGCTGGCAGCAGCTGTGGCTGGCTGTAATCACAACCGGTTGTCATGGAGGCTGGCTGTAACCATAGCTGGCAGCAGCTGTGGCTGACTGTAATCACAACCGGTTGTCATGGAGGCTGGCTGTAACCATAGCTGGCAGCAGCTGTGGCTGGCTCTTGCACAGTGTGGCACCTGTGCAGTAGCTACCTCCCTGCCTGCCCAGTAGAAATGCACTTCTCAGAGGTCATTCTCAGAGGTCATCAGCAGGTGTTTGAAGGTCATGCTCCGGAGGCGAAGGCTGTGTCTCGGCCGCCTGGTCCGGACCAAGGCCATGTGCTGTGCCAGCCAGCAGAACAGTGCTGGAAACAAGCTTCCTGGGCATGAGGCAGTGGGCGCCTCCCATCAAGGCACTGACTCTGGCGGATCTGGACTGGGGTCACTGCTCTGGGAAGCTGCCCCAGCCACAGGACAGCAGAAAGGTGCCCTTAGCCCTCAGCCTTGCAGACGACCTGGCAGCTTGATCTCTGTGAGGCTCGGTCCAGTCCAGGCTCCGAGGCTGCTCCTTGCCCATTGCAGAGCGAGAGGGTCCTGAGCATCACTGTGACTCAGCTTTGATACTCCCCGTGGCCAGAGCATAGAGGACAGTGGCTCAGGGCAGGGCACACGTGGGTCTTGCTTTCACGCACTGAGCGTGACATTGTGGAAGAACGACTGTCTCCTACTGACCACTGACAGTCACAGGCATCTGCCAAAAGCCACCTAGATGTGGCCGTGAACAGGCTGGCGTGGGCTCGTCTTCGAAGCTGCCTGCTATGGAGGCTGCAATATCTCTGGGCCTCAGACTTACCAGCCCCAGAAGGAGGGGGACATTCCGACTACTCAAGGAAGTTTCTGGAGGAGTACAAGAGATATGGCTTGGTTACAAAGTCCACTGGCACTGGCACATGTTGGGGGCTGTGCCATGTGGGCTGCGCCGGGATGGCGCCTGGAGGCCAGCCGGAGGTTACTTTGATCACATCGGCAGTGAGGAGGTTGATTAATATAAGCACACCCAGGTGATTTATCATTGGCCGTATTCAATTAAGTCCATGCACACAACGTGTGCACAGGTGTTCCCGAGTGCTCCTGCTTGTGCCTGCTTGTTTTGACCTTTGCCGTGATAGGGCAGCTGGCTCCTCGCCTGATCTCAACTGGCGTGGCCCTACCCTCCGCCTCCTGGAGGGAATATAAGCGGGCAGCAGGCAGAAGGCAAGGAGCAGCAGCTAGCGGAGAGAAATAGCAGCAGTAAGCAGAAGCAGATAGCAGAGAGAAGCAGCAGCTAGAAGAAGCAGCTAGCGGAGAGAAGCAGCAGCTAGAAGAAGCAGCTAGCCCTCAGATGGATAGCACCTAGTTCACAGGATGCGGGACGCACCTCTAAGAAGAAATAGATCTCTGATAAGTGTAGAAGCCTCTCTTTCTCTAAAACTTTCTCTATAAGCAAAGCCTATCTTTCTCTCAAAGTTTCTCTTCCTCTAAAATCAAGCAAGCTTTTCTTCCTCTGTGGGCTAGAGAATAAGCAAGCAAGCAAGGAATCAGCACAGAAATAGAAGTAGTTTATTTCCAGTCCACCTCCGATAAATACCTGTGCAATTGTTGCCGCGGACGGCAACAGGTACATGAACGGCGTGCACGCTGTGGCCAGTGTAGTGCCCTGTGGCCATCGTCCTCCTTGTTGCCACCTCCCCTTGGGTAATGGGCATGCCTTGAGGCTGTTTCCTGTCCTGGGAGAGTCACAGCCGCAGGGGCTCCTCCCACAGAGTGCAGGGGATTCTCCTGGAGAATAGACTCTGGGCCCGCCCAGAGCCCCTGATGCGAGGTGAGACTGGAGAGTTCACACCTCAGGCCAGGAACATGGAGAACCGCCTGCCTCCCCCTGGCTTCCAAATCTTCCTCCCCAACCTCAGTCCATTCTTCCCCCCAGTGTCTCCTGCCGTCCCGGGGCCTCCTCAGGATCTGCAGCCGAATGCCTCCCTCCACCCAGGCACCAGCTTTAAACTCCTCTGCTGCTCTGGGTCAGACTGTCTTGCTCTCCCCAAACCTCTGAAGCCACAGCCTCGTCTCCTCCCTACCACGAAATCACAAGATGGAGCCATTTCTAAACCATGTTAGAGAGTGTTTACTTTGCTTCACTCCCATTTTAAAAGTAGAAAACCCAAGCTCATAGAAATTGGAAGATGTCTTCGACTTCTCATAGCTAGTAAGCAGCAGAGCTAGGACAGCAGATGTCCCTGGTCCCGAGAGTCCCATCCTTGGCATTCCCAGTGAACAGCCTCCTGGAGGGCAGGCACACACCTTGGTCTCTACAACGCGCCTCGACAGTAGCTCAGTGCTTGACGCGGCTTCAGCTGCTGGGGCAGAGAGGAGAAGCCCCCAGTCCTTACCAGCAGGGCGGCTGGAGCAGGTTCTCTCACATCAAGTCCATTTTCCAGTGCAAAATGGTGATAGAAGAGTCCCTACCTCACAGACATGTCACGAGGCTAAGAAATCATGGCATTCGAGTGTTAGAGTACACCCAGGACACAGAATATCCAATACACGCTGTTACTATTGCCGCCACTGTCATGTCACAGCACTGTGTCAAAGGTGTGGTAAATGGGCAGCTGCAAGCAGATGCATGGAACAGATGAGATAGGTTTACACAGGATGGACGGATAGGTGGGATGGGGGGGATGGGTGGGGTGGATGGGGTGGGATGGGGTGGGATGGGGTGGGATAGGATGGGATGGGATGGGTGGAATGGGGTGGGATGAAGTGGGATGGGATAGGATGGAATGGGTGGGTAGGATGGGATGGATAGGATGGATGGGATAAGATGGGGTAGGTTGGGATGGGGTGGGATGGGTGGGGTGGATGGGATGGGATGGAGGAATGGATGGGATAGAATAGGATGGGGTGGGGTGGGATGGAATGGGACGGGGTGAAATGGGGTGGGATGGGGTGGGATAGGAGGGCGTGGGGTTGGGTGGGATGGGGTAGATGGGATGGGGTGAGATGGTGTGGTATGGTGTGGGATGGGGTGGGGTGGGATAGGAGTGGGTGGGATGGGGTGGGGTGGGATGGGGTGGAATGGGGTGGGGTGGGGTGGGGTGGGGTGGATGGGATGGGATGGAGGAATGGATGGGACAGAATAGGGTGAGGTGGGATGGGGTCATTAAAGATCTGCTTGACATTCAGGATGAGCTCCTCCGGAAGGTCTTCCCCTCCTAACTGTGCAGCTAGTTCTGAAAGCATGAAAGATAAGCTGCTGTCCCTTCACTGGGTCCTTGACGTGGAGGGACATGGGCAGTGAGTTGGGGGCCTCTGCAGCTGCCTTGAGCAGCGCAGGCACATTGCAGCATCACCTCTCTGTGCTATTATTTTATCTTAAACTAGTATTGTTTTTCCCAAGCTAAGGGTTTCCGTGGAAACAGTGACATTCCCATGCTTTTGTGGCCTGTCTCTGACATCCTCCTCTGGGGTGAGAGGGGCCAGGAGAGGACACACGGGCTGGACAGAAACAGCTCACTTCCCTCTGACCTCCATCCTCACCTCATCCAGTGTCATTGGCAGGATTTTGGGTTGTGGCGATTCGGTAATGAGCAGTGGGAAAAGGCCCCGTCGAGGCGGCAGACGCCACAGCTATTTCGAGTTCCAAAGGTGGAGGGTCAGAGGAGATTCCCGTGAGAGCGTCTGAACGCTGTCCTCCCACAGCCCTGGAGCCGCTCCACATTGCTCTGAGTGGCCAGGAGGGACTTGAGGACTCAGGCTTCGTGCACGGGGCCTACTTTTACCTCATTTCATGCATCACAAAGCGTAAGAGCGAGGCAGGGCACTGGAGGAGGAGGGAGGGAGGGAGGGAGGAGCACAGTGAAGCCAGCGGTCCCGCCACTCCACGAGGCCGCCGTTCCCAGAGCCTCAAGTGCCGTCCCAGGTGCAGATGCAGATTCACGGCCGCCAACGTCTAGGTCGGCTCCTATCTTGGCCACGTGGCTAAAAGGGCATGCGCAGCAAACTGCTGAAGACACGAGGATAAGAGCACCGTTCTGCAGTGTAGAATTAGGTCCCAAACCGTCCCCCAGAAAATGTAACAGCAACTTGTTAATCCCAAGGCTCCTATTCTCAAGGACTCTGCTTCCGTTCTGATCTACTGGAGAGACTTTCTTTAGCACAGCAGCCACTATTTGCCATGCCGTCCTGGAAACCGTGGGAATGTTTCCCAAACCACGAGAAACCCTTCCCATAAAGCTTCCACTCCCTGGGTCCACGGCCGTCCACGGCTTGCTGCTGAGACGTGTTCAGGGGTAGCACCCTGGGGTCGAACCCAGCTCGGGGAGCGCACTGAGTTCATTGGAACAGCTGTGAGGTCAACAATACCTGCCCTGCACACCTTAATGAGAATTAAATCAGAGGATATCAAATACCAAAGTTGAATCTGAGAGAAATAGGGTAAGAAGAGCTGTAAGGAAGATAAAAACGATTCTGCAGGAGTTGCACATGGAGGACGAGCTCTCCCTGGGGAGACTGAGGAAGACCTCCTGGTGCTGGGCTTCGGGGTGTCTGAGTTGGCTGAGAGCCTGCAGGCCAGGAAGGAAGAGGCGTGTGGACCCCAGAGCCTTCCCCAGCTCCACGGGACCCCTCCCGGAATTTGGTACAGAGTTGACATTTTTCTAAAATGCTTTCTGAAAATTTCGGAGAGGCTTCAAGGTCTACGCATGTGTTCAAGGATGGCTGTCCTGGAAGTCCCGCCCAGCGCTCTGAGACCACCCTCCTGCCCTCCAGTCAGCAGGCAGTCTCCCTGGCTCTCACACATGAGAATGGGAGCTGCCCCACGTGTGGTCACTGTGCAGGAGACACTGAGTCTCGGACTGGGCAGCAGAGGCCAGGGGCCAGGCAGAGGCCACCTGTGCCACCAGCGGAAGCCCCGTGCTCACCCGTGGCGGGCAAGGCGCCAGCCCTGGCGGAGCACCCACCTCAGGCCGAGCTGCTGGGAGTGCCCGGGAGAGGCGATTTCGTGTCTCACAAACGCAAGTCGCAGACACAGAACCAGACCTGAGACTCAGGGAAGAGCTGCAGAGACAGTGCCAGGAGAGAGGGAAGGCCTGGCTTCGGAGGAGGACCCTAAGGCTGGACCTTGGAGAGACGCGGCCAGCGCGGAGAAGGCTCTCCTTCCCCCCGGCCCTCCAGAGACACCCGGGCCCTGGCGCCTGGACAGCAAGGTCTTTGCAGAGGTGCCCAGTGGGGGATTTGCAGTGGGGGTCACACTGGGCTTTCTAGTGGACACCTCATGGTCACAGGGTCACGATGGCCAAGGGAGGGCCAGCGTCTCAAGGTGACTTGATGAGAAGCAGAGGTACCAGAAGACGCTGCTGGCCGTGAGGATGAAGGATGTCGCCATGGGCTGGGCATGCAGATGGCCTCCAGTGTGAGGAGCGGCGAGGGACTCCTTCCTCCCTCAGCCTCCACGGAGGGTGTGGGGCATACCTGCGTGTGGCACTGTCTGAAGGCCAAGCCTGTGGCAAGGCCAAGGCAGAGGGGCAAGCCGGCCCCAAGGCACACTCCGCCTTCGCTCTTCCAAGTGGACACCAGGTGGACACCCAACCCAGGCACTGCCCGGGCCTCCCCATGGCCTCTGCTGTTGCAGACCTCTGTGCCCTTTGAACCTGGCTGGATGGTCTGCTTCCAGCCGTGGCCGCCCAGTCTCCCCAACCCAGCTGTGTCCACACTGTTGCTCCTCTCTCCCAGGCCAAAGAGCTCAACCTAGACAGCGTCCCCTGGCCTCCATTACGTACGTGTCCATGTCGCCATTTTTACACGCGTGTCCATGCTGGTGTGTGTTGTCTGAATTACTCCCTAGAGCCTTGCATATGGAAGATGAGGCTGGGGATCAAACCCAGGGCCCAGCACGTGCTGGCAAGCACTACACCTTGAGTTCCCCGAACCTTTTTATTTTACTTGAGACAGGGCCTCACCAAGTTGCCCAGGCTGTCCTGGGACTTGCCATCCTCCTGCCTTGGCCTCCTGAGTTGTTGGGATCACAGGCATGGCTACCACTGGTGGCTCACAGCTTTAAAAAAAAATCAAATAACTAGTGAAGTGTAAGCATCGATCTACCTACTATGAAATTATCCAGGAAGGTCAGGGCGAGGGAAACTAGGTCAACATCAGTTAAAAATCCCTGAAGGAGGTTAGGGTTCAGAGGACACACTCGGGACTTTCTTCCAGAAGAGCCTCCCTCCCGGCAGCTGTTCTCCAACCCCGGCCCAGTGGTCATCTGTGACCCTGCCTCTCTGGGTCCTTGTGTTGGGCCCTTTCCCTTGGGTCTCCTTCTGCACCTGCTTTGCAACTTTGCAGGGAGGTGGAGGTGGTCGTCTGTTCTGGGCCCAGCCTGAACAGGGGCGGGCGAGCACCCTGCTCTCCAGCCAGATGGGTGGTCAGCACCTCATCTGCTGCTCCAGTCGTCCCGTGAGGGAAGCACCTGTTGCCCCTGTGCCCTTGAGGACACAGACCCAGAGGAGTCAGGCTACTTGCCCAGGTTCACACAGTGAAAGGCGGTCGCAGGATTCGGGCCAATCTCGTTCCAGTACCTGGGCTCTTGACGACTGCATACACTGCTGAGGTTCTCAGTCTAAGTGGCAACTAAATGCATCCAGTGCATAAAGATGCAGAAGGAGAACCACAAGGGTGCAGCATGATCATCAAAATTCAAGCACAGTGCTAACAGAAGCGTAAGTATTTTGAAGTTAAAGACACAGTAGCATGGATTCATAGCCAAATTCACAAATAAAACCCATCAGGAAAAGTGCAGTGAAGGAGATTTGTGAGCCCAGAGGCTTTCCTCAGCTCCAGTCCTAACGGCCTTGTGGCTTGGAATGAAACGACCGCAGCACAGACCTGCCTGCCATCTACAGTGGGGGACAGGCTGTCTGTGGTCCTGAGCTGGTCATGGCCTGGGAGGTGGACACGCCCTGTGTGAGGTTCAGGTCCATCCTCGCAGCCCAGCCCTGTGGCACGCCCTGTGTGGCTGAAGTGTGCCCTGCCTTCTCCCTGGACTGGACAGTCTCCATGTGAGCTGCCCTCACTCCCTGCCCTCAGCGGTCATGTGGCTGGACGTGCTCCTGGATGCTCGTCCTGGACACTCTTGCCGCAGACGTCCAGCCATGGCAATCACACTTCATCACCCTGCGAGCACTGGCCCTGCCTGGGCCAGAAGCAGCGAAAGCAGAGCTGTGTCCAGTGGATTGGACCATGACACCTTCTTTAGCTAAAGGGTCACTGAGCCCTTGGGTTAGAATGTTGAGAAAACCCAACTTACGTCCCCCCCCCCGGTCCCCCAGATCAGGAAGTGCAAGGTCGTGTAGCCCCTGGTAGAGTCACCGGGGGCTGCCAGAGACCCCCGCCTGCAGGGTGTCCACTGACCATGTCAGCAAATGCGTGAGAGGCGGCTGCCCTTCCACCCCAGGAGTAGTTAAAAGGAAAGGACGTGCTGCACTCAGACCAGCCCAGAGGAGTCTGCCAGGGCTTCCTACCAACCCGGAAGCCGCTGGCTAAGGGAACATTTACCAGACGATGAAACTACTTCTGGTCAGCAAGAGAGCCAGTGTGGGGCAGCAAAGCCAAGTGGCGGCCCAGGGTTCTGGGGAAGGGGCTGCTGTGGGTCCTGCAGGGAGTGGTCAGCCTCCTGAGGAGTCTCTTGCAGTGGGCTGGGCTAGCAGGCCCCCACAGAGGGCCTGGCCCAGGGGCAGGGTGGCTGTGGCTGAGTCACCTGACCGCTGGACTGGTGAGGGCCACTGCAACTCTCCTTCGTCCCACAGGAATGCCAAGGCGACTGTCCCAGAAGCGGCAGCGGGTGAGCACAGCACGTGAGTGTGTGGGCTGGTTGAGAGGTACTCGGTGTCCACCCACGGGGTAGGCCTGCTTCCCAGGCATGGCAGAGGCACCCCCATCTCACTGCTGCAGAGGGGAGCGAGGCCAGGAAGCCTCGCTGGATTTACTAGTTCCTCCTGAGCATCTTCCGGGTGCCAATAAAACAGCAGCCTGATTGACACAGGATGGAAGATGTCGGTGGGGAGGACCAGACTCTTCTCACGAGGTGGGAATGTTTAAAAGGTCATTGGGAAACACGGCGAGCCAGGGAAACACTGGGCAGCCGTGGATGGCTGGTCCTGGAGAGACGCTGCGGAGGGCTGGGGACAAGGAGCCTGGGCTCCTCCCACATCAGAAGGCCCCATGCAGGCCCCTCTGTTTACCCAGGTTGGAGAAGCTTCAAAAGCCAGGAGACAATAACTATAATCAGGAACCTGACCTGCAAAGCTGCCCGAAGCAACATTTGGCCACTCTATCAAGACAAGATCAGAGGGGCCTGGGTCCCGGGCTTGGCCCCTGCTAGGAACCCAGACTTCTGTATGAGTGGGTAAAATGAGCCGGGAGTGCAGGAGTTTCAGGTTCCTCGTGGTGCCAGAGCCCCCGGAGGCAGGATATGGCATTGACCGCGGCCGCTTCCACACCTGACATAACACCAGAGTCTGAAATCTGATTCCAAGTCACGCCGCCTGCACTGTGCGGAGGTCCATAACACTGCTGATGCCAAGCAGGGTCCAGGGGCAGCCGGAGTGTTGCCCGCCTGGCGTCTCCCAGGAGCACCCACCGGGGCTCTGGCAGAAGCCCAAGGACCTCCATCATGCTGCCAGGACTGTGGACCGGAGGATTCCCTCGGAGAGGCAAGTCCTAGCTCGCCATCGGACGTTGGTCGGAACTGCCTCTCTAACCGTGGGCGCCAAGGAGTCTTGAGCTGGGACACCTCGTCTTGCTCGTGGGCAAGTCTCCTGAGGGGTGGCTGTGCAGAGCATTCCTCAGGAGCCGGGGGCAACTTA
This sequence comes from Sciurus carolinensis, assembly GCF_902686445.1. Classification (NCBI taxonomy): domain Eukaryota; kingdom Metazoa; phylum Chordata; class Mammalia; order Rodentia; family Sciuridae; genus Sciurus; species Sciurus carolinensis. The sequence goes on along the minus strand of NC_062224.1, from coordinate 118,426,699 downwards.
CACAGGACTGTGCTTCAGGGTGCAAGGAGGAAACAGAGCCACAGAGCCTTGCTCCCCCCAGAACTATTCTGGAACTGCGTGAGAGCTGCAGATTCCGCCATCCCTGGGACAGTGCCCATGAACACACCAGACTGACCGACACAGAGTCTGCAACAGTGTGGACCTGGGCTGAGTCTGGACATCCTCCTCCTGCACTTCCAAAGGCACAGGTCCGCCAGTCAGGACACCCCAGCTGGGAGCAAGCTGCGGCCACAGCCTGGGTGCCTTAACAGGAATGGGCGCTGACTCTCCAGGTGAGCACTAGTGCCCAGAGTCCCATGAGCAATGGGAAGGCACCAACAGGTGTGCAAAGCTGGCTGTCACTTCTGCAGAGCAGGAGCGCAGTTTGCAACCTGTGACCCTCAACGGACAGAGAGGCGTCTTCAGAGTCATCACTGGATAGAGATGTGGAATGGGAATCAAAGCATGAGCCGTCTGAAGGGGTGGAGTGGAGACAGAGGTAGGACAGGCCAGGTCCCAACCTAGCCCCAGGACAGGCCGGCTCTGCTGGTGATCCAGGCAGAAGGGCTGGGGAGCACTAGGCTGTTCTCCTTCTTTTCCACGTCACCTCGACCTTCTTCCCCTCACTAGATGTGAAGTCATAGGGCTGTGGCTGCAGGCCTGGAGGAGGGAGGCTCCTCAGGCCCGGGCCCTGTGCCTTCTCTCTGGGAAAACCCAGTGCCCTCAACCGTGCAGTGGCGACAGTAGCCCCTCCATCGGCACCAGTACAAAGCCACTGGTCACAGCAGGAGCCAGGTGACGTGGGAAGCGTCTGGGGACTGGCAAGAGGCCCACGGCTGAGGCCACAGAGTGGGCAGAGCTGTCAGCACCCTGGGGCAGAAAACTGGGCATAGGTGAAGGGAAGAGGCGGAGGCAAAGGGAAGAGGAAGCAAGCACGCAGGAAGGAGCCTGCCATCGGCTGGAGCTGGGAAGGCACAGGCTCGGCAGGGGCCAGGGCCACTGGAGCCCTCTGCAGACCCAGACTTTCCTGACCCTACACTGGAGCCCTCTGCAGACCCAGGCTTTCCTGACCCTACACTGGAGCCCTCTGCAGACCCAGGCTTTCCTGACCCTACACTGGAGCCCTCTGCAGACCCAGACTTTCCTGACCCTACACTGGAGCCCTCTGCAGACCCAGGCTTTCCTGACCCTACACTGGAGCCCTCTGCAGACCCAGGCTTTCCTGACCCTACACTGGAGCCCTCTGCAGACCCAGGCTTTCCTGACCCTACACTGGAGCCCTCTGCAGACCCAGGCTTTCCTGACCCTACACTGGAGCCCTCTGCAGACCCAGACTTTCCTGACCCTACACTGGAGCCCTCTGCAGACCCAGGCTTTCCTGACCCTACAGGATGGGACAGAGCCCAGACCTAAGCACACCCGCATGAAGAGGTCTCCACACGACCAGAGACAGAATGCAGAAGGCAGAGGCCCCCAACAATGGGCCAGCACCTTTTGACACTGATAACCTGCTGCAGGGGTTCAGCAGTCAGAGACCTGGGTGGGAGTGCAGCACAACGAGCAGAACACACGTGTCCTGTTCCACACCCCGGACAGCGTGGCTGACCCTACACCCTGCTGCACCTAGAGGACTCGCGCACCTGGGTTGGCCCTGGTTCCTGTACACAGCTGCTAACTCCTTACACACCACGGGGAACAAGGTTCCCTCTCACCACCTCACCATGGGCAGGAGGCCCCCTCTCACCACCTCACCATGGGGCATTAGACCCCCTCTCACCGCCTCACTGTGGTCAGGAGACCCCCTCTCACCGCCTCACCGTGGGGCATTAGACCCCCTCTCACCACCTAACCATGGGTAGGAGGCCCCCTCTCACCGCCTCACCATGGGGCATTAGACCCCCTTTCACCACCTCACCATGGGGCATTAGACACCCTCTCACCACCTCACCATGGGTAGGAGGCCCCCTCTCACCGCCTCACTGTGGTCAGGAGACCCCCTCTCACCACCTCACCATGGGGCATTAGACACCCTCTCACCACCTCACCATGGACTGGAGGTCCCTGCTCACCACATCATGGGCAGCATGTGTCCATGCCAACTCTCTCGCAGGGTTTTAGCCTCCAGAACCAAGGGTCTCAGCAATTCCCTATGACCCACCAGGTCTCCAGTCATCTGCTGCAGCACAGGTAATGGACAGAGCGAGGGAGCCTGCAGGAACCTGAGAACTCCCTGGTGTGCCAACCTGGTCTGGGGCGGCACAAACACCTGTTTTCCTGTCTGTGCCGTCCCTGTGCCTGATGTACCCTCTTGTTCTGGTGAACAAAATGCTGTGCTACACAAATAAATTGTAGCAGGGAGAGCCTGTCGATTAAGAGATCTGAGACTTTCATCCTATCTCAGTGTGTAAGCCTCTGTGGGTTCAAACAATCCAGCTGTGGAGAGATCGTTGAGGGCATTTGGATATTCTTAATTTTCAAGCGTGAACTGTAGTTTCTAATGTTGTATAAATCACCAGCAATGCTTTTTAAAAAAGTGAAACGTGTTAGGGAAACACTGTGCTATGTTACGAATTCGCCTTTATTATTTAGAAAAGATGAGGCATGATGCAGAAGGATCCAAGAAGTAACTTTTATCAAAGGCATTGGCACGTGATTGACCAGCATTTCTCTGACAACCTATAGGAAAGAAGGAAGGGTGCAAGGGAAGTATTGAATCCAGGTCACCTTGTATACAGTACTACGTGCATCTCCGTAGCATCTCTCCCAACACCCAAGTACTCTCATTTGCAAGTGAGCAGACAAAGATCAGAGAGTTTCAGAGCCCTCCCAAACACACCAGCTAGGAAGTTCAACCTCGAGCTACCACCTCAACACCTTGCTGTGTGAGGACCCAGGTGAAAGCAGAGGAACTCTGTGAACGCACACCTTCCCCACGGCACGTTGGCTTTGTGATCCTGAACGTGGGCACCTTAGTATAACTTCCTTAGGCAGTTGGAAATAGGCTTTTTGTGGTCCCAGCCCTGGCTGAGTCGGCCTTTGAGATACAGCACAGATCCAGTGTTCTCTGGAAACGGATCCAAACCTTAAAGGAGGAGAAGATAGGAACCTGTTCTCATCTGGCCGGCAGCCGGATCCTGGCTCCCGTTCCCAGTGACTGGCCCGGACAGGACTGGCTCAGTAGAGGCCACTCTGCTTTCTGGCCAACAGGACAGACAACAGCCACCAACCTGGGCCCAGAAACAGAAACTCCTTCTTCCCTCAACGGCGGCCACCCCATAATAGTATGCAGTTCCTACTGAGGAAGAAGAGCAAATTCGTCCGGCTTTCAGGCCACGCGAGCTGAGAGTTTCTGGGATCTGAAGTCAGTGTGAGTCCATGTTAGAGATCCGACAGAGCCCAGGCGGCAGAAGCAGCCAGTCAGAACAGCCCCACGGGAGGCCAAGCTGAGTGCCCGAGGGGCAGAGCTCCAGCTCACCTCCGGGTGTCCGGGGCTCGGCTGCACACCTGAGCACCGTTCTTGGGTTTGCGCAGAGCAGGTAGGGCAGCAACGCACAGCAGAGCTCCGGGCCCACAGTGGGTCCCTGGGCCACATGGATGCCCTGGTGGAGTCTGACAGCTGGGACTAACGGCGACCGGTCCCTCTTGTGTGCAGGACACTAACAATCTGTCCTGCTGACCACAGGGCAAGCCCCCACTGGGCCTCACTCAGACCACTAGAGAGCCTGTGGAAGCTAGCAATAGGCGGGGTTCTCTCCTGAGAAATCAGTTTGATGTTGTGTCTAGGGTGGAAGTCATCCAAAAGAAGACCTGGTCTTTTAAACAGACAGAAGTCCTAGGTGGCCACTAACAAAGTGACCTTCTCAGGTAAGCCCCGCCATGCCTTTAGGAACAGAATGCAGGTATCACTTTCCTTTGATAATACAGATCACACTAAATTAATCAAATCCAGTCCTAATAGGAGGAGAAACGTCCCTTCCTCTCGGTAGCACGTAGGATTGTTAGATGAAGTTCTAGCAAGATACTTGTTCTGCTCTGTCCACTGTAGAAACCTAGGACTTCCTCTGAAGCACTGTCCAGACCCAAGACAACAAGGTCCATTTATCCAGGAACCCTGGCTAAGTAACCCCTGTGTCCTGAGGGCTTCTTCTGATGCAGTCAGGGCACAGAAGTCCCTCCTCCTCCCAGCAGACCCCTCCATTAGGGAAGGTGACCATCTACACATCCAGACCCTCTGAGCAGACACAGACCAGTCCACTCCTCCTCCCAGCAGACCCCTCCTCTCCTCCATTAGGGAAGGTGACCATCTACACATCCAGACCCTCTGAGCAGACACAGACCAGTCCACTCCTCCTCCCAGCAGACCCCTCCTCTCCCTGTCATTAGGGAAGGTGACCATCTACATATCCAGACCCTCTGAGCAGACACAGACCAGTCCCCTCCTCCTCCCAGCAGACCCCTCCTCTCCTCCATTAGGGAAGTTGACCATCTACACATGCAGACCCTCTGAGCAGACAAGACCAGTCCCCTCCTCCTCCCAGCAGACCCCTCCTCTCCCTGTCATTAGGGAAGGAGACCATCTACACATCCAGACCCTCTGAGCAGACACAGACCATCCCCTCCTCCTCCCAGCAGACCCCTCCTCTCCTCCATTAGGGAAGGTGACCATCTACACATCCAGACCCTCTGAGCAGACACAGACCAGTCCCCTCCTCCTCCCAGCAGACCCCTCCTCTCCTCCATTAGGGAAGTTGACCATCTACACATGCAGACCCTCTGAGCAGACAAGACCAGTCCCCTCCTCCTCCCAGCAGACCCCTCTTCTCCTCCATTAGGGAAGGTGACCATCTACACATCCAGACCCTCTGAGCAGACACAGGCCAGTCCCCTCCACCTCCCAGCAGACCCCTCCTCTCCTCCATTAGGGAAGGTGACCATCTACACATCCAGACCCTCTGAGCAGACACAGACCAGTCCCCTCCTCCTCCCAGCAGACCCCTCCTCTCCTCCATTAGGGAAGGTGACCATCTACACATCCAGACCCTCTGAGCAGACACAGACCAGTCCACTCCTCCTCCCAGCAGACCCCTCCTCTCCTCCATTAGGGAAGGTGACCATCTACACATCCAGACCCTCTGAGCAGACAAGACCAGTCCCCTCCTCCTCCCAGCAGACCCCTCCTCTCCTCCATTAGGGAAGGTGACCATCTGCACATCCAGACCTCTGAGCAGACACAGACCAGTCCCCTCCTCCTCCCAGCAGACCCCTCCTCTCCCCCATTAGGGAAGGTGACCATCTACACATCCAGACCCTCTGAGCAGACACAGACCATCCCCTCCTCCTCCCAGCAGACCCCTCCTCTCCCTGTCATTAGGGAAGGAGACCATCTACACATCCAGACCCTCTGAGCAGACAAGACCAGTCCCCTCCTCCTCCCAGCAGACCCCTCCTCTCCTCCATTAGGGAAGGTGACCATCTACACATCCAGACCCTCTGAGCAGACAAGACCAGTCCCCTCCTCCTCCCAGCAGACCCCTCCTCTCCTCCATTAGGGAAGGTGACCATCTACACATCCAGACCCTCTGAGCAGACAAGACCAGTCCACTCCTCCTCCCAGCAGACCCCTCCTCTCCCTGTCATTAGGGAAGGTGACCATCTACACATCCAGACCCTCTGAGCAGACAAGACCAGTCCCCTCCTCCTCCCAGCAGACCCCTCCTCTCCCTGTCATTAGGGAAGGAGACCATCTACACATCCAGACCCTCTGAGCAGACACAGGCCAGTCCCCTCCACCTCCCAGCAGACCCCTCCTCTCCTCCATTAGGGAAGGTGACCATCTACACATCCAGACCCTCTGAGCAGACACAGACCAGTCCCCTCCTCCTCCCAGCAGACCCCTCCTCTCCTCCATTAGGGAAGGTGACCATCTACACATCCAGACCCTCTGAGCAGACACAGACCAGTCCACTCCTCCTCCCAGCAGACCCCTCCTCTCCTCCATTAGGGAAGGTGACCATCTACACATCCAGACCCTCTGAGCAGACAAGACCAGTCCCCTCCTCCTCCCAGCAGACCCCTCCTCTCCTCCATTAGGGAAGGTGACCATCTGCACATCCAGACCCTCTGAGCAGACACAGACCAGTCCACTCCTCCTCCCAGCAGACCCCTCCTCTCCTCCATTAGGGAAGGTGACCATCTACACATCCAGACCCTCTGAGCAGACACAGACCATCCCCTCCTCCTCCCAGCAGACCCCTCCTCTCCCTGTCATTAGGGAAGGTGACCATCTACACATCCAGACCCTCTGAGCAGACACAGACCAGTCCCCTCCTCCTCCCAGCAGACCCCTCCTCTCCTCCATTAGGGAAGGTGACCATCTACACATCCAGACCCTCTGAGCAGACACAGACCAGTCCCCTCCTCCTCCCAGCAGAGCCCTCCTCTCCTCCATTAGGGAAGGTGACCATCTACACATCCAGACCCTCTGAGCAGACACAGACCAGTCCCCTCCTCCTCCCAGCAGACCCCTCCTCTCCTCCATTAGGGAAGGTGACCATCTACACATCCAGACCCTCTGAGCAGACACAGACCAGTCCCCTCCTCCTCCCAGCAGAGCCCTCCTCTCCTCCATTAGGGAAGGTGACCATCTACACATCCAGACCCTCTGAGCAGACACAGACCAGTCCCCTCCTCCTCCCAGCAGAGCCCTCCTCTCCTCCATTAGGGAAGGTGACCATCTACACATCCAGACCTCTGAGCAGACACAGACCAGTCCCCTCCATCTCCCAGCAGACCCCTCCTCTCCTCCATTAGGGAAGGTGACCATCTACACATCCAGACCCTCTGAGCAGACACAGACCAGTCCCCTCCTCCTCCCAGCAGACCCCTCCTCTCCTCCATTAGGGAAGGTGACCATCTACACATCCAGACCCTCTGAGCATGTCCCCTCAGGAACTCAATGCCCATAACTGCCTGTGGCAGACAGTCTCAGCATCTTCATTTTGCAGATGAGGAAACTGAGATAGAGAGGTTAAACACACTGCTCAGGGGAGCAGAGAGGTGGGATGTGGCCCAGGCCTTTGCCCGTGAGGTCTGCCTTGAGCCTCGCTCCCTCACTCTGTACCAGCACCTATGGGACAGGCATCCCCTGGAAGGAATGTGTTTTGGGTCCTCAGGGAGGTGTGAGGACCCTTCAGAATGTCTGCTGTTCACAGAGGACCTGTCGACCCAGCTCAGCCCAGCAGCAGTGTCCCCAGGGCAAGGGCACCCACAGCACCCCAGGCTCCGGCCCCTGGCCCCTGCTCACCTCTCCAGGCAGGAGTGGGGCAGCGCTGCAAGCCCTTTACACATCCTGGCAGGTGTCTGGCGCCTCCGCTCTGGACACAATTCTCAACAGCGAACAGGGAAGGGTCTTTGAAACCTTCCGCAGGGTCTGGGGCTGCCTTTCCCGCTGAGAGATATATAGGGCTCTGGCCCAGCCCCTTGTGGCTCGGGACCAATCCAGGGCTGCCGAGGAATCTGCAGCAGGACAGGGCGGGGACAGCTCCTGCACTGTGCTGCCGGCTGGGCTGCCAGCCTGGACTGCTGGATCCAGAGGGCTGCCCCAGCATGCACAGGACCCTCAGGCTCCAACTCTGACCTCAGGCAGGCTACAGTGAGGCTGTGGGCTTCCCAGGAAGGGCGCCTCAGGCCACTCAGACCTGTTGAAGACAGCCATCCTGAGGGCTGCAAGGGCCCCTGGGGTCACTGAGTCCAGCTTCCCTCCCAGTGGGGGACAGCCTGGGTTTCTTGCAGTGGAGGGGTGGGGATGTGAGCAACCAATACGTGCCAGGCCCTTGGGTGGACACGGGAGTTCAGGAGGCGCCTCCTGTGCTCAGGACCTTGGCACACTCCAGGGCAGCTCTGCAAGTGCAGGTCTGAATATCCTGCGCCTCCATGGGAGGTGGGTGTCTGTGGGCCTCCTGGCTGAGGCTTGCCGCTCCCGCCCTCCAGACTTCCTGCCTCCTGCCACTCAAGAAGTCCCAGGAAAACCAAGAAGTCAGCCTGAACGTCCGGTTGAGGCTAGGCACTTGCTAGCGATGGCACACAAACAGGTGCCAGAGCGATGGCAGAGCCCAGGCCCAAACCCGCAGCACCACACTCACTCCAAGAGCAGCTCAGGGTCTGGCTCCCAAGAACAACCTCAGTTTTCCTGTTATTCCGAAGTTAGGAATTCAAATGACTCTCTCCTCGGATATTCTTTCCTTCAAATCATTAGCTAAGACCTGTCGATTCCATGTACTGTGACCTGATGCTTTAAATCAAATGAGAGAATAGATGAACATCCAAGCATACTACACACAGGTTAATGCTGCTTTCCGGAAGCTTCCTTTTAATTATCAGCATTCTGTACTTGGGATCATTAGGCAGATTGTATTTCTTACTCTGAATCATAATCAAAAAGGCTTACAGGCCAAAATCTCTGTGTGTGCGCACACGCGCTCATGTGTGTGTGTGTGTGTGTGTGTGTGTGTGTGTGTGTTTGAACAAAGGCCCCATCTGCTCACTTTGCAGCGCCGACTCTGAGTGTGCTGTCAGGCACTTGGATGTCCACAAACACTGCTTGAACTGAGCATGCTGTCCCAGCTCTGCTGCTCACTGGCCAGCTTGACAAAGCAACTAGTGAACCATGGTTAATGACCTGGACCTTGGTGGGAGAAGGCAGATGACCCGGCCTTGATTGGTGCGCTGTTAATAATATTGCTTTATTATGACTTTATTCAAGGTAGAGACAAGCTTGAGCTAAAAATAACCTGTCTGGACACTAGAGAGGTGGAAAATATGACTTTGCTGTAGCATGGCCCTGAAGCAAGCTCCTGATAACCTGGAGCTACACAAGGGTATAAAAGCTGGTCCTGCCCACAGCTTATTAATCTGTTCTCCAAGAACCTTAGTGCTTTGAGACTATTGATAGAACTCAGAGCACCCAGGTCCTCACATTTGGTCATCTCCAAAGTCCCCAGTCAACCATTCTGGCACTGCTCAAAATGTCAAACCCAAAGTCTCCACTGAGGTGAAGATCAAGCTGTAAGCCCCTGTGAGAGGCCAAAGGCACAGCTACATACTCCAAGCTGCAGGGGCACAGGGAGCACCCCATCCAAAGGAGGGTAAAGGAGGGCCAGAGCAGAGCCGCAGTGGGTAACTGACCTGGGCCTGGATATAAAGTACACGAAACAGGTGTAAGAACAGGTGCCCTGGAGAGAGCTCCCCTCCCTGTTCCAGTTTCTGCCTGCTGGGTTGCAGGGAACCTAAGGAGCACACTCACTCCTTCCCTTGGGAATGCAAAGGACTTCCTAGGATCTGACCACATCCTGTTGAAGTGTAAATGACCCTGTGAGGCCTGGTAAGAGGAGCCCATCTCCCTTATGGCTGTCCTTTGTAAACACAACTTCCACTTGAAAGTCTTACACACAATCATATACTGTTTTTTGAAAACTTGTGCCCAATTGTATACTGTTTTAGACTAGAACATATATGGCACTAGATCGCCTATAAATATTGTGAAAAAGTGGTCAGGGGTGCTCAGAGCTTGGAGCGCTGGTCTCCTCTGGGTCCTCCGGGTAAGGTAAAGTTTGTTTCTCCCACTCTTTGAGTGCCCTTTGACAGACCCAGCGGAGCAACCTCGAGCTCAGGGCTCGGGCTGTGCTGGAGCCCGGGTCCAGGCGGCAGGGTGACTCTGACCTGCTGCGCTGCCCACAGCTCCCCTCTGGGGCTCGCCCTGATCTCCTGGGCCTCTGGGACCCTGCAACCCTGAGCCCTGCACTGTCAGATTTCAGGACCTTCCCGAACTCTTGCTGAGAACAAAGTTTTCAGAGCATCCCTGCTTCTTAAAACACGTCTTCATGTTGGATTCGGGTCCTGGTGCACACAGGCGACATCCTCAGGGATGCGCGGGCCGTCGCGTGGCATTAGGAGGCGCGCGGCTGACGACCTTCACTGTCGTCACAGACGGCATCAACTCGCACGGGGCGGTTAGCGGGGTCCGAGGTTCTTACACAGTAAACTTGGCCCTTTTGTGAACACGTGGTCGGTAATGAAGGACCCGCGGCTGCGACCTAAGTACCCGGCTCCTGTACTATGAGCAACAGGCTTCGCCAGCCCTTGACACTCCTGGCAGTCCCTCTCTGCTTTAGAAATCCCCAGCGGAAACAGGATTTTGTGGAAATTTCTATGTCGACAACTATGTTATTTTTAAGTAAATATTTGGATCAGTCCATCAGTATGTACTCAGTTCTAATTCCAAAACTTTTACATCTGCCCCTTTTACATCTGCTTTTGGCCAGAACCTCGAGGCCTGGGTGGAGTGGAAGGGGTAAGAGCAGGCCGGCCCCGTCTGGGTCCTGGGGAAGGCCTCTGCGGCCGCAGGGTTTTCAGGAACAGTCTTCTTCGGGGAAAGCTCCCTCGCACCTGTCTTTCCCAGTGTTTCTTCATTGTAAGTGAGCACTGGGTTTTCATGTTTTCACCCACCTCCTGAGGTGGTCCTGCTTCCTGTGCTCTGTCAAGCTAGTGAGCATGGACTGACCGCTGTTAGACCAACTCCACGGTCTTGGAATGAAACTCATGGTACTGATTTGTGTCCCAATTTGTGTATTTCTTGATTCATTGGCCCAGAGTCTCTTAGGGACATTCGCCCCTATGTTGATGAGGGACCTGGACCTGACACCTTTTTCCTTGTGATGAATATGCGTCTTCATTGTTCACGTCACAGCCTGGTGATCTTGTGACGCTAAGTGTGGGGTGTGCCCTTCTTCTCCCCTTCAGGAGATGTTTCCACAGAATGACTTACTTCTTCCATGAATATCATGAAATCCATTAGGGAATCACCGAGGCTAGGTTGTTCTCTGGGGAAAGGATTTGAAAACAAAATCAATTTCTGCTTCAGTTATCTCTTATCACATAAAAAAGCAATAAAAATTCCGTGGCTCATAACTAGCTCATCACTTTACATACTCCTGTGATAGTCGGGGCTCCCTCCAGGGCTGCCCTCCCCTGGAGGGGGCTTCCCTGTGAGCCCAGATGCCTTGGTCCATGTCTGCTGCTGCTGGCTCAGTCACTCACACCCCTCCAAAGGACGGGAGGCAGAGGCTGAAGGGTGTCAGGACTCCAGGCCCAAGGATTACACACTGTCACCCAAAGACCAACAAGAACAAGGCCAGAGGAGGAGCAGTTCATTTGGCTCACAGCTTCAGAGGTCTCAGTCCATGGTTGCCTGACGCCATTGCTTTGGGCTGGGGTGAGGCAGAGGTCATGGTGGAAGAACGTGGTGGAGGAGGAGATCTGCTTAGGACATGACGGCTGGGAGGCAGAAAGCCTCACTGGGGACAAGAGAAAAACCCCAAAGTCACGTTCCAGGGACCCCTTCCTCCCGCCACGCCCCACCGCCTACGGTGACCACCCAGTGAATCCGTTCAAGTGGGTTAATGCACTGACTAGGTTAAGGATCTCAGGACCGACCGACCACCTACCTCTGAACACTGTCTCACACATGAGCTCTGAGGACTCCTTGTCTGAACCATAACAAATGGTAAACTACTTCAGAAAACTGCTCGCAAGCTTTGCTTCTTTTTAAGTCAAAAACACGTTGGCACTGTGGCCTTGCAGCTCCGCTTTAAATATCTACTCACCGTAAATAAAAAGATATATAAACACTAAGATTTGCACATCATTACTTTACTCATGAGAGAGACTGGAAGAAATCCAAAGAGTACCACGGGAAATGGACTTGGGAGCGCCACTCAATCAGAAGTGACGGAGATGACCGCTGGTTCCTGCAAAGCTGTGGATACAGCTCACGAGCTGGTCAAGCCAACGCAGCTTGTCCGGGTGCATGTGCGCCCTGTTCTGATGTTAATTCCAGACCACAGGAAGGCCAGGCTGCTGCTCAGGAGGCAGGCAAGCCTCCGGGAGGTGGAGATGAGGGGTTTCTAAGTGCATCCGAAAGATTCTGGGTCTTGTTGGAGAGGCTGGATCACCACACTCGTCTGGTTTCCCACCCAAGACTGATGCCTCTGGCAGTGAATGAATGTCACTGCGACTGAGACCTCCAAGCTGGGTCCACCTTGACCCAGGGCTTGCAGCTCAAGTCTCTCCAGTTTGCAGCGTCCCCCACTGGCCCCTCAGGGAGCCCATGCTTTCTGAAGGTCCACGGGACAGGGTCCGATGGGGCACGAGTTCCCTCTGTCAAGTGCCTGCTGCACCTTTTGAGAGACAGGCAGTCTCCACAGGCAGCCCAGGTGCAGGGGTGTGTTCCACTGCCATGGAACATTCCATATGTAAAGGAGCAAAGGCCTGGCTTTCAGAATGGGAGAGCCTGCCTCCTGCACCAGCTGGCTGACTTCGCTGAAGACACGTGGACCTTCTAGGGAACAATGGAAACCTGACCTTGCAGTTGTGCCAGTCCCTGAACACAGCTTACCCAGCACAGCTCTGGCTCCTCGGCATTTGAGGGGCTGACAGCTGGAGCCATAGGACTGTCTGTCAGTTTGAGTGGCAGATAATTTGATAGCAGCATTTACCAGAAGCAGCAGGAGATCTGCAAAGCCAGGAAGATGTTCTTGGCTCTGCAGTTTGAACAAAAGTGGGGTCAGATGCAGATGCAGAACCCACCCTGCTGTTCCTGGTATCCCCTGCTTCTCAGAAACCACGTCCAAGGGCAGGCCCTCCCAGCTCCCTTGGCTCTGCCACACACCTCCCAACTCATCAGGTGCTCCTGATCAGCATGGTCTCCAGACCAGTGCCCAGCAAATTCATCACGCCCATGTCGCCTGCTTGGAACTCATCCTGCAGCACTTCTAACACTCGGGGAGAAAGGAAGCCAGGTTTGCAAGTGATTTTTTATATTTTGGCAGATGTTTGGAACAACATTAGCAGAAACAATGATACTAGCAATAAATGAAAAAGAAAATGAAAGTGCTCACAGAAGCCCTGGGGCAATCAGCCTCTCTGAGTGCCGACTCTCGATTCTCGGGTGGAGAAACAGGACACAGCCAGAAGGACTCACCGAGAGCAAAACGGAAGGCTTGTCAGGCAAGAGCCGTGGAGCTCAGCACCACGCAGACCTGTGCTGGGGCGCGGCTGGCCCAAAGGCCTTCGTCCCGACAGCCCTCCATCCAAGTCCAGCAGCGTGAACACAGCTCATGGCCGGAAACACTGCTGTGGGGAGGCCTGACCACAGGAGGCTCCTGACCCCGCTTTCCAGTGCCAGGGGTCCACACCCCACAGGGATGAGATCTCGATCCACCACGTCTCTGCCTCTGTCCCCGGAGGCGGGTGCGTGCAGGTCAGCTGGGACTACCTCGTCCACCCTCTCCTTCCCGCACGTAGGTGCAGCATTCTCGGCTTCCTGGTTGGAGGAAGGATCTCGTCATCTGATTTCCGAGCTGCCTACGAGGCGCTTTCTTCCGTGTGGAGTTCCTTGGAGCGAGGCTGCTGTGGCAGTAGGTCATCAGCCAGTCCCATGGCTGCCCTTATTGGGGGACACGTGTCTGCTGCTGGTGGCCTCGTCCACCCCAGCCTGCTGGCCAGTGTCTTCCTGCTCCTCTTCACGGTCCTCACGTGCCTGTGGGAGAGCTCTGCTCTTCTGCCCTAGTCCCTTGTGATCGGTGTGGACTTAGATCAGAAAGGCCAAAGAAGGCCGCGAGCGCAGCACGGCGCTTGGATGTGAGCAGGGAGGAAGGCAGCGCCCGTCCTCGTGAGGAAGGTGTGCAAAGGTGACCCTGCAGAGGGCTTTCAGGGTCCCTCAAACCAACCCAAGCCCCATCGTCCCTGTCCTTGGGTGCCACACGGCTCTGAGAAGGAGCCTCGGGTCCTGTGGCTCCAGTGCCTGCCTGTCTGCAGGTGGAGGAGCTCAGGCCAGGGCGGAGCGGCCGGTCCCAGCTCGGGGAAGCAGCTGGCACTGATCAGGACTTGCACTGGGGCCAGTGCAGGGCGCGGCTCCCAGGCACTCCAGCCCCACCCTCCGCATCACCGTTTGTTAAAGCCTGTCCCCAGAAGCGCATCACAGGGCCACTCTGCACGCCGCTTGGCTTTGCTGCCTTGGATTTGCTCAGATGAGTTCCCGACACTGAGCAGGAAGTAGAACCCAGGGAGAATTGGGCCCATTGGACCTGATGTCGGCTGATATTCTGCGTCTCTGTTTTGCAGAATGCTATGATCTGTCAGATACTAATTAAGGACAAAACGAGAGCATTCTGGTCACTCAATTGAGAAGCAGTGGACAAACACGTGTAAATAGGTCCTTATGTCTGCTCTTCTAATGTTCCAATAAAAAGTACGGAAAGACGAACTGCACACAAGCCACACAGAAGACTCACACAGGGCACAAAAGGGCTCTCGGAAGGGGCAGCGTGAAGGGGCAGCCACACGAGAGGAGAATTCATCAGGAAGAACGTGCCGGTGGCCACAGACACAGGAAAGGCTTCAGCATCTCTCTTCAAGGACTGAGCACTGCCTCAGGGCCACAGCACTCAGGCTGGGGTGGCTGGGTCAGGTGGCACCAGGTGTTGGTAGGACCGCAGAGAGGCTGCGCAGCCTCTAGTTGGTGATGGGCCTGTCAAATGGCACCACTGTGTGGAAAACAAGCTGGCAGGTCCTTAGAAAACCAATGTAGGCCAGGAATGGTGGCACAGCCTCTCCCTGCAGCAACCTGGGAGGCTGAGGCAGGAGGATGGCAAGTTCAAGGCCAGCCTCGGCAACTTAGTGAGGCCCTAGGCAACTTAGCCAGACCCTGTCTCAAAAATGAAAAAAGAATTAGGGTTGGAGATGTGCTCAGTGGTTAAGCACCCTTGGCTTCAATTCCCACTACCAAAAACAAAAAAATAAGAAAACAAATACATACTTAACATATGGCCCCGCCAGTCACACTGGAGGCCCACAGAAGCTTTTTTGTAACAGCTAGGAGTGGGAAAGAGCTACAATGTCCCCAGTGGGTGATAGTATGCAGCACAAAGAAGAGCAGACAACCTGCCCAGCCACTGGGAGGGGTCTCAAGGAAGCCATGCTGAGTGAGGAGGAGGCCCCTCCAACAGCTGTATGTGCCTGAGGCCATTCGAGCTGCAGAGCTGGCAAGGGTGGCTGCTGAAGGCCGAGGCCAGGCTGACACGGCGCTGGACTGCAGCGGTGGCTCTGGGCTGGAGTCCTGATCTGAGGAGCCCTTAGCATTCAGAGGCGTCTGGCGCCACGAGATTGGATGAGGTCACGGTGGAATGGTGAACACCAAAGAGAGGTGCCGTGTCAGGAGCCCCGGGTCCCAGTGCATCCGAGAATCCACGAGAGCAAGAGAAGCGAAGACGGCCCATGGCAGAGCCAGAGCTGCGGGATTTGGGGTGATTTCCTTTTTTTAACACTGTGCTTCTGGAACTTTAAAAATGATAAAACGTTCAAATCAAGCTTCAATGTGTTTGGCAAATGTTTGAGTTCAGGGCAAGTCTGGGAGCGTCATGGACTCCAGGGTCAGGACCCCAGAGGACAGATGTCCATGCAGGAAGGCAGCACAGAGGACCCAGCCCACCTCCAGCGCGTCCTCCCTCTCACATGAGCGTAAGGGCCAGGACCGAGACGCATCCCTGACGATCATGTTCTGCAGAGCGACCCTCCTCGGGGTCCCGGACACCACGGGTCGGGGCAGCATCTGCAGCGTCCCAGTAGTAAGTCTCCAAGGCTGGTGAAACGGGGGTCAGCTGAAAGCCCAGCCCTGACCCTTCTTGGTGGAGCGCCTGGTCAGCAGCCCTGGCAGAGCTTGTCCACATGTTTATGCATCCGCATTTTTGCCCTTTAATGGATGGAACTTTATAGACCATAAATTAAATGGCCCAGAGAACCTCAGAAGCTATTTATTCTTGCCCTCTGCCAATCTTCTGTGTTGAATTCCTGACTCCGTGGCACTTAGCTGAAATGGCATTATTCTGGCACAGATAATATTTCCTATGTTCTTCGGGGTCTTTTCTGCCAAGAGCTTCAGAGAGCAGTGAGGAAGCAGGAAAAGCTCTCTCCTCCCTGCAGAGGCACGTCTGGAAGGTGCGGCCCGGCACTAGTGCCCAGAGGTCCGTGGTCCACGCACACCTGACAGCAGCAGGCTCCTCAGCGAGTGGGGAGCGGTTCTGCCTGCAGCAGAGTGGCTGCATCCAGCAGCCCCGCGTGCTGGGCACCCTCGGGGAGGGTCTGAGGCTGAAGGCCCAGCTCTGGCTGCCCCACACGTTTGTCGGTGTCTCTTCTCTTTGCCTCAGTTTTACAGCTGCGGTGACAGCTTCCATATCCTCACGTCGGCCTCCTCGGTCCAGCCCCTTGTCTCTCAGCTCTGGATGAGCCGCAGGCTGTTCTTCTGCAGTCTCTGCAGACAGCCTGAGACTCGACTGGGTTGTCCTTGGGGCCTCGTGTCCTGACTCAGCCAAGATTTCCCTGATGGTGTTACACTAGGGCTGAGCCGAGCTGCCCACCTGGCACCCATGTTGGTCAGGAGCTGGGGCAGCTCTGGGCATCGGGAACTCCACGCATTGAGCCAGGGAAGCCGAAGGCCATGGACAGCACTTCTAGGGCTCTGTGGTGTTAGCTCATCTACCCCTCATGAAGAAGAACCTTGCCTGCCCTCAGAAGAGGAAACCAGGCAGGAAAGAGCCAAGGTTTGCAAGAGAGTCAGGGCCACTTGTAGACCCTCTGGAAGGAGGGCCTTCCCTGTGAGGAACAAACCAGAAGCCTGAAGACAAACTTCAGAGGCTGCCTCCAGATGGAGGAGTGGGAGAGTCTCAGAAGAGACTCCTGCCTCACGGCCCAGGACGGACAGCCCTGAGGCTGCCTGCCCCCCACGCAGGCCTTCCAGCTCAGGACCAAGGCTGGCGCCCTGTCCGAGGGCTGTGTCTCCCAGGGCGCTTGATGGACCCGAGGCCGGTGCACACGGGAATCTCCTCCACGCTTGTCTCTGTCCTCCTCATGAGAGGGTCAGGGCCCTCACCTTCCTGCCTCAGGAGCAGGCGAGTAGGGCGTCTGTTGTCCAGGTGGAGCGGCCGGCAGACCTCTGGCTTCTCCCCTGACACATGGATGAGTAAGATGGACTCGGCTCTGCCCAGTGCTGATGGCCAAGCCCACTTTCAGGATGAGGCACAAGTTGGTCCCAGCCACAATGTGGAAACTTGCCTCTGGAGCCGGGAACTCTCCGTCACCTCGTCCAGAATGGAGTCACACTGCTGGGCCTGCAGGACACCCTGCCCTTGGGACTCACGGAAGCAGAAGAGAAGACAGCAGCAGAGTCCTTGATCCCTGGCCCAGGAGATGAGTCCACTAGGAAGCAGGGTGAAGCCAGGCAGCTCTCCCCACGAGCGAGGGCGAGGCGGCCGCTCTCCATGTGCTGGGGCCCGGGAAGGGAGCTGGCTTTGTCCACCCTTACTGCACTGCCACCGCCGACCAGGGGGAGATGCAGCCGTGGACCTGGAAAGAGGGGCCCTGAGAATGCCCAAGGCTGAGAGAGCCCAGGGCGAACTCTGCAGGGTCTGCAGGGGGCAAGCAGAAGTGAGGCCATGACGAAGACTGTGGATGAGCCCACCGTCTCGGAGCGAGTGCGAGGGGAGGAAGAGGGAAGAAGAGCACGCGTGAATGCCCAGAAGGCAACCACTCAAGGGCCACCCGCCCGGGGCCAGCGCTGAGCCAGGCCCGAGGGCCACCCGCCCGGGGCCAGCGCTGAGCCAGACCTGAGGGCAAGACCAAGCGTGGATGGGATTCCAGTTTGTGTATACACACAACAAAATGCAGGGTGTAAAAAGGCTTCCCCTGTGCACACTCCGTCTAGTCCACCCCATACAATTTCCACAACCAAAGATGGGAGGGGGACTTGAACACGTTTTACAGAGCAGGACACAGTATGCTTGGCTGTGTGTTGGGGTCAATCCCCCCACTGACTGACCCCATGAAAAGCTGATCTACATTGGCAAGGCACCCAGGCCACTGGGAATACTGCTGGGGGAAAGAAGGGCATCCATGGGCGAGGCTGAGAACCCGATGGCCAGCATGCTCTTCACTAGAACAAACCCAAATTTTCCCAAAAGAATTTTCCTGAAATTATCCAGATGCTGCTTGATGTCTCTGGGAAAGTTCTTTGAATCAGTATATCCCAGAGGGACCAGTGGGAAATCCTGGACTCTTCAAAGCTGCACAAGAGACAAGTGGGTGGGTAGATGAGTTCTGTAGAACTGTCCTCTGCAGACCCGAGCTACCCAGCTTCCATGAGTTCTCACAGAGAGTGGCTCTGCATGACAGAGGGGAGGTGGAGGGTGGGCTGCACTGCCTGACTGGGGAGTTTCTCATGAGCTCACCACTCAGGGCAGGGCCTGCTGCAGGGAGGGGGTCACACAGACCACCACTCAGGGCAGAGCCTGCTGCAGGGAGGGGGTCACACAGACCACCACTCAGAACAGGGTCTGCTGCATGGAGGGGTCATACAGCTCACCACTCAGAACAGGGCCTGCTGCAGGGAGGGGGTCACACAGACCACCACTCAGAACAGGGTCTGCTGCAGGGAGGGGTCATACAGCTCACCACTCAGAACAGGGTCTGCTGCAGGGAGGGGTCATACAGACCACCACTCAGAACAGGGTCTGCTGCAGGGAGGGGGTCACACAGACCACCACTCAGAACAGGGCCTGGTGCAGGGAGGGGGTCATAGAGCTCACCACTCAGAACAGGTTCCTCTGCAGGGAGGGGTCATACAGACCACCACTCAGAACAGGGTCTGCTGCAGGGAGGGGTCATACAGACCACCACTCAGAACAGGGTCTGCTGCAGGGAGGGGTCATACAGACCACCACTCAGAACAGGGTCTGCTGCAGGGAGGGGTCATACAGACCACCACTCAGAACAGGGTCTGCTGCAGGGAGGGGTCATACAGCTCACCACTCAGAACAGGGTCTGCTGCAGGGAGGGGTCATACAGACCACCACTCAGAACAGGGCCTGCTGCAGGGAGGGGGTCACACAGACCACCACTCAGAACAGGGTCTGCTGCAGGGAGGGGTCATACTGCTCACCACTCAGAACAGGGCCTGGTGCATGGAGGGGTCATACAGACCACCACTCAGAACAGGACCTGCTGCAGGGAGGGGTCACACAGACCACCACTCAGAACAGGGTCTGCTGCAGGGAGGGGTCATACTGCTCACCACTCAGAACAGGGCCTGGTGCAGGGAGGGGTCATACAGACCACCACTCAGAACAGGGTCTGCTGCAGGGAGGGGTCATACAGACCACCACTCAGAACAGGGTCTGCTGCAGGGAGGGGTCATACAGACCACCACTCAGAACAGGGTCTGCTGCAGGGAGGGGGTCATAGAGCTCACCACTCAGAACAGGGCCTGCTGCAGGGAGGGGTCATACAGACCACCACTCAGAACAGGGTCTGCTGCAGGGAGGGGTCATACAGACCACCACTCAGAACAGGGTCTGCTGCAGGGAGGGGTCATACAGACCACCACTCAGAACAGGGTCTGCTGCAGGGAGTGGTCTTGGCAGCTCACCACTTTTCAACTCTGACACAGAAAACACTCGGTCATTTCTCCAGAAGAGGTGATGGTACCAAATCTGGTTCCTGGTTGCTGGAACCTTGGGTGTGTGGGAAGCAGGCATGGACGTCAGTGGAGCGGTGTGGGGTAAAGCTCAGCCGTATCAGAGAGAAGTGAGGGTGGGTCTGAGGAAGACAGGATCCTGAGCCAGGATGGGAATGCCCCTGCTGGATGGGAGTGTTCTGGACCCGGTGCTGATGTGGTTTCCCCCAGATCGGGGACTCTGCAGCTGGGAGGTGAGGGGCTGAGCCACAGAGGACCCTTCGAGGGCTGACTCCGCACGATCTCTCTCTGGGAGGAAAGGGGCCCGCCAGGGTCGGAGCCGGAAGTCTCAGACCTGGTCAACAAGCAAAGGGCAAAAATTTCCCTTCTGTTTCAGTGCCCAGCTTTCCACACATTCAGAACGGGTCTCGTTTTAGGGTTTTGTATGTTGCTTTGTTTGTTTGTTTGGGTTTCTATTTTGCTTTTTACCAGAGGGAGGTACTTAGAAGCAGCACCAGCAGGGTCTCACGGGACCCAACTTGTACATCGCCAGAAAGGAAGCAAGGTCCAGAGAGCAGCCTCCAGGGCTCTGGCAGCTGGGACTGGCGCGGCCCGGCCTTGCTTTTCTGTCTCTCCCCGGGCTTTGGCCTTTCTCAGGTCATACTTACAATCTCCCTGGGGCCCTAGATAATGCTTTTATATCCTGTCTAATTTTCCCATGACGCTTCTGTTGTTTCCTCTTTCAGATGTGACCCGAGGGCCACAGACTGGCCTGGCCCAATCCCCAGGGCACCTCGGGGGACAGTGCTCCCCAGGGAGAGGTGTGGATAGGCTGCAGGCCTCAAGCCTGTTCCCACCAGCCAACCCTGGGCAGTGCAGGAGGCACCTTAGCCCACCAGCATGGAGACCAGGCATGCCTGCTGCTTTGTGGTTTGACCTGTTCATTAAAAAATTGTTAGTTTTGAATATTGTTGGAGGAAAACCCCAACTGGTTTCTCAGGACTCTGCTCTGGGAAAATCTCAGCTTCAGGAAGATTGCATTGCAGACGGTCTCTACGAAATAGCTCGTCAACAAAGGCCCTCTTCAGAACTCGACGGTAGCGGGTGAGAGACAGAGGCTAGCCTGGAACGTGGATGGCAGAGGGTAGGGCCCTTCCCTCCTGCATGGTGTCTTTCTGCCCCGACTCGCCTGGGCAGCCGGGTGAGCGTGGTAGCACAGGGACGTGACTCCACTTGTGTGATCCGGAACACAGACACCCAGCTGCCGGGACCTTGCTCTCTCCCCGGGTTCCTCCTGCCTGACCTCGTAAGTTTCTCTATTAGCTGTTCACCTCGAGTTACCGAGCCGAGACTCAGGGCCTTTTCTTCAGAAGGAGGATACAGAGACGCCTGTCTGTTGTTCGTAGTCAGCGGGGTGATGCTGGGGGAGGCCAGGTGTCCACAACTGGTCACGGCAGTGAAGGTTCATCTCTTCATTTGTGAACTAGATATCTGAACTCCCTGTTGACGTCGGGCACTGTAGAACACATGACCCAGGACAGGGTCGAGAGCTGTCAGTGTCCGGGCAGGGGCAGGTCCAAGAGCAGGCTTGCACAGCGACTATGGGGGAGGTCAGAGGGGGCACAGGGGCTCTGTCCACAAGCTGCTGCCCAATTGCTGGGAACCATGGCAGGTTTTCATGGCTCCTTAGCATGATACGCTCCACCTGGATCTCCCGCGGGGCTGCATACAGCCTGGTCAGAGGGAGGATGTTTAGAAAGGTGAATTAAAGCAGCTCCAAGCAGGGTCAGAGGCTGCTGTGGGAGATTGCAGCCGGGTGGGCGCCAAGCCTGGGCACCCAGGGGACGGACTGACCGGATCCCAACAGGGAGGGAAGACACACCAGGCTGTGCAGGGGAGGCCATGGCTGGCTGCCCCAGCTTCTGTGCTGGGGGCTTGCAGGCCACACCAGGTGCGTGCACACCCGAGGGGCTGCACCCTTGCTGTGGGCACTCGCCAGGCGGGCCTGGTCAGGGAGGGCCCTGTTAGAGGAGTAGATGTCTCCCCAGCACAAGCCAGTGGGCCTGGACTTCCCAATCTCCACTTACAGAACAGTGAGTCTCAGAGGAGCAGAGAGTGGGCAAGCAATTTACCCAAGGTGGCGGAGCCACGAAGACCTGAAGCAGGTTCAGACCCAAAGGTGAAGCTTACTTACTTTTTCTTAGGCCCTGTATTTCACAAACTTAGGAATTAGGCATATTTATACTGAATTATTTATAATAAAAATTTTGCTCTTGTCCTGTGTGATGAGTTCTATTTCCCTTTATTTTCAGTCTATTAATGAGGTCTTTAGTTGGTTGGTTGATTTACGAATCCTACATGAATATTTGCTTTTCTCATTTGCCTATTTGCTTTCTTGAGAAAAATGTTCTTATCATCACATCCTACTGTGAGTGCTTCAAAGCACATGGCTTTTGGTCACTCGAGGCCAACAATCTCCCAGAGCATCTCTGATGGGCACTGGTGAACACCCAGGTCACCCCTGCTTCCACTGGCGATCCTCACTGCACCTCCCTCCCCGTGGTCCTTTGCGAGCTCACGGAACCATGGCGAGCGTGAGGCCAGCAGCATCCTGGGCTCTGCTCTCGGTTGGATGCAGGGGAGGTGCGCAGCCCTGCCAGTGTGTGGGAGTTCCGCCTGCACCGTGTGACTTGAGAGCCCCGGAGGACTGGAGGATCGGGACAGGTGCAGGGGACAGCGGTCACCTGGAGTGAGCGAGCATCTGCGCGTGTGCACACGGAGTTCACCACGGCCCGAGCGGCATGCACGCTGCTGTCAGCCTGACGCCCCAGACTCAGAAGAGAAACGGAACGCTCCATTCTGTCGCTCAGCTGGCTGCGCGTCAAGCCAGAACTCTGCTGGGTGCCAGAGCTGTGCGCTTCCTCTCTTCCTGGTTTGAACCTGAGCTGTGATGGGGAATCAACGCAGGCCTGGGGGAGAGCACTGCCTGGCCCCACTCACCTGCCCACACCAGCCACCATGGACACTGGCTGGCCTCCCCTGGCCTGCTGGCTCTCTGCCTTCCTTCTTTCTGGTACAGACACAAGGCTCGGGGCCACTTTGTAGCCTGTCCTTAAGACTGCCGTGGACAGCCCCGTCTGGATGGCCTACAGCCCCTGGTCTCATCTGATTCCCAGGTAGAACAGCAGACCTGGCTCTGCTCTCGAGACGCACAGACCTCCCTCCTGGGCTACGTCAGAGCAGGGAGATGCAGGGCCTTTGTCTCCAGCCTTCTGAGGTCTGTCACCAGCTTCACCCAGGGCTTTCTTCTCGTGTGGGACGGAGGACACCTCAGTCCTCAGTCTACGTTTTCCAAACATTTCGTTTCCTCCAGTTCTTTCCTGAAAGAACTTCGGGAAAGAAAGCCAGGATCTGCAATCACAAGCTTCCTGCTGTTCCCTGGAGCAGTTAGTTACTGTAGGGAGAGGGAAGGGAGAACGGGGAAGAACGTCGGGAAGAACATCGGGGAGAAGAGTACAAAGTTTCAAGAACATTCAGCTCCATTTTTCTTTTAGCGAAGCCTCACATTCCTACGGGGAAAAGATGCTTCTCATCCAGATGCTTGATCCCTCTTCTCTCCCCCAGAGGGCAGAGCCTGGATCCAGCGGGGCTACTGAAGGGATGTGAGCAGAGTCATCCACACGAAGTGGAAAGCCCACTCAGAGTGGAGTCATGATCTGGAGGTCAGCAGGCAGGCCAAACCGTCCAACGTAGTCAGAGAGGGAAGGGAGGCGCTGGGTCTGTCCCTGGGCAGGGCTGAGTGCTGAGGCTCAGTAGGGCTGCTCTGGCGGGGTCCTCCTCACAGGCCCTGATCAGCGGGTGTGCAAGGTCAGTACTCAGTAGCTATTTGCTAGCAGGACCTGTGTTTTTGAGGGCCAGCATGCCCGGCAGCACCTCTTCTTGTGCTTAGATGGTACGGTGCTGGGCCTGGGGTGGTAGCTGCTGGAAGGTCCCCTTTAGGACTGGTGTTGTGGGACCCCGTCTCAGGGTCAGGCTGCGGCTTCTGTGTTCAGACCCTGAGCCTGAGCTGGGGTGACCCACCCTACTCCAGGGCCACCGTCACACCGTCTTCTATAAAGGCGTTTTAGGCCCCAGCCTCTTCATTCAGTTCCCAGTGACGGGCCCGCTGCCTCTCGCAACCCCCTCCTGGGACCAGGCCGACTGAGCCGCGTCACATCACTTCCATCGACAGGGTTCTTCCTTGCCCTCGGTCCCTGCAGGGCTGCACGCTCATGCTTCTCTGGTCTGGGTGGACGTCCTTCTGCAACCTGGTCTGGGTGGCATCTGACTGCAGCCGCCCAGCCTCCTACCCACCTCGGACCCCCGACCCTGCTAGGGCTGGACCTGGGCAATGGGGGCAGGACTCACTGCCCACTGCATGTGTTTTCTGCCTCAATAGTCATGTTAGGTCAAGCGGAAGCCTAAATGGCCACAACTCTGAGTCTTTCTCCTGGAAGATGGCACTTTGGAAGCCTTTTCTGAGAGTCATTATCAGCATTTTCATTTTTGAGAGGACTCCGGAGATGGACAGGGCCTGAGCCACGGCCCACTCTGACGTCCTCAGGTGCACGCTCGGCGGCTGCCCTGGGTCCCACTCTTTTCTGTCTCCCCGGTTGTAAGTGAGGTTGGTGTGGGGAAGCACCTGCAGTGTGGCTGGGGTTGGTTCTGCCCCAGGGCGGGCAGCGGGGGACGTCTGACTGACACCTGTGCAGGAGCCTCCCCTTTCTTCAGCAGGACAGGGACAGCACCCCTGGGCACCGGGGGCTCCTGGATGGCACAAGGACCAGCCTGCGTGTGAATCACAGCGTGGCTGCTTCAGCGCGTCTGTGCCCCCAGGGTAGACGTATCGAGCCAGGACCGCGTGTGGACGCACGGAGCCAGGACCGCGTGTGGACACACGGAGGCAGGACCGCGTGCCCTCTGGGAGGAGCCCCAGCTCTGCCGTGGGGACTGGGGACGTGCATGTGTGAACTTCCTTCCGGCTCCGCCTCTCTCTGCTCAGGGCTTCTAGTCACCAGCCCCAACCTACCTCTCGGTCCCTTTACATGAAGGCACCCCAGCAGTCCTGTCTGCCTCACAGGCTGCGAAGCCCAAGTGAACCCAACCCATGAGGAACGCCTTGCTTCATCCTGGGCTCCAGCTGGCACACCTGCCACCACTGGCCTCGGCGAGACTCATCTTCTCCTGCCCCAGCCCCACCACGGCCCCCACGACTGCTTCCAGCACGAGGAACCCACCAACTCCAGGTCTGAAGCTCTTTACCCCAAAGTCTTCCTGCTGCACTAAGCCAAAGGCAGCTCCATCCGGACCCTGGACTCCCCTCGTTTCTGGGGGCACGTTCCGGCATTCCAGATCTGACTACCTCTCACGCCCGGGCCTCTGCAGTCCCGAGTGGACTGTCTTTGGCCTCGTTGGGACTCACTCTGAAACTTCGCCTTCACGCGGCTCATCACGGCCCTGATGCCTCTCTTATTTCCCTACCCCACCCAGAGGCATAGTGAATCTCTCGCCAGGACTCCAAGTCCACAGCCCCTGCCTGTGTCCACCCTGCCCTTCACCAGCATGCTTGTGACCTGCCTTCACCGCGTGCTTGGCTTGCTGGGCACTGCCACCCGTGGCTCCAGGCGGTACACCCGTCCTGCTGGACACGCGTGGTTTAACCTGCGCTGGCTTCGCCTCTGCTGCTCTTCTCACTGCAAAGCAGCAGGCGTGAAGCTGCACCCTCGCCGTGTCTCTGCTAAGATGTTAGTGACGCCATTGCTCAAGTTCGTGGGGTAAAGATGGAGACTCCCTTTCCATCTCACGGCCAAGCCCAGGCCAAGCATTTATTCAAGTGGATTCATGGCCACAATTTCCACCCTACTTCAAAGGAAGAGGCTCCTCTCCCCAGACCAGGCCGACTTCTCCGGCTCTCCACACGCCCTTCCCTGCAGGCGGCCCAGGCCTCCTGCCCCCTTGCCCCGTGGGCAGGTTGGTCCTTCTCCCGCTCCCCTCCAGGGGGCTCCGGCACACCGCGGCCCCTGGGTGCAGAGGAGGTGAACGCCGCTTGCCCTCCTGCTGCCCTCCTGCACCTCCACGTCAGTCCTTCTGCTGACCTTCCTGTGTCCCAGCCGCTCCTCAGGGTTCCGCCCCTGCCACGCCGTGGCCCACTTCAAACTGGAGGGACTGCCTGGCGGCTCTGCCTGGCCGCTCTTCCAGGGCCCTCCACTGCCGCCGCGGGGTTGCTCCGCTGCTGCTTCCCACGCTGCCTCCTGTCCTTCCCAGCTTCTCCTCAGCAGTCCTGGCGCCAAGGGCGCCCTCTCTGCCTTGGTGCGTTCGTGTCCGTTTTGTTTCTTCTTCAGTGCGGGGGACGGAACCGGGGGCCACCCTACTCCTGAGCCACACCAGCCCTGTCCACTTCTTGTTTTGAGGCAGGTCTTGCCAAGCTGCCAGGCTGGCCTGGAACTTGCCTCCCCCTGCCTCAGCCTCCCGAGTGGCTGGACAGCAGGTGCAGCGCGGCACCTGGCCGTCGTTTTGTGCTTCATTCTCCTGGTTGGGATGGACCCCTCAAGAGAGACCACTGTGAAGACAGCACTTCCAGCCCACCCCTGTCCCCCCACCAGCCCAGCTGCCCCCAGACCGCAGGAGGCGAGTCGGGCCAACCCCTCCTCACCACCCACCTCCCACGCCGAGGGCGCCGGGAGCAGCTCCTCCACTCATCTCGGCTTCGCTGTGGCAAGACCCAGCCGTCAGCAGCAGGAGCGGAGCCGCTGGGCCACCCGCCAGGCTGCACGCCCCAGTCTGTGCCCTCGCATCCAGAGGCCGACACCCTCGTCCCGCCCGCCCGGCTCAGGCCCTCGAGGATGCTGGCACCGGGACCCTCCTCGTCCTTACTCCTCTGTACTCGCTGCTCCCTGGTGACCGTGTCCCAGAGCTTGGGCTTGTTACTGCCTCCGACCTCCTGCAGGCAGAGTTCGTGGGGCTGTGGGGTCTCTCCCTGCCTCCTTCTGTGTTCCGTGTTCCTACCCTCAGACCTTCCCATCACGTGCTTCCTCACTCCAGCTCGGGAATCCCCTCCTCCACGAGTCCTCTGCACCGTCGCTCCCTTGTCTCCTCGGGCAGAGCGAGGCCAGCCCCCTGGGGTGGATGGTGCCCCTGTGTCCTTGGCATTTTGCAGGTGGTGCTCCGCAGAGCAGGGGAGGAGTCGGAGGCGGGGCGTCTGCTCACTGATGGCCGCCCGGCCCCACTGCAGCTCTGCAGGCTCCTCTCAGGGAGCACTTAGGGGCAGGGCTGGAGGAGTGAGAGGCTTCAGTGAGCCTTGGAAGACAGAGCCTGATCTGCAGCAGTGAAAACCACGTCACGGAGGCCTCCAAGAGGAGCCCCTCCTGATTCCGGGAGCCGCTCACATGGACGTGTTTGTCTCACCCCAGTCTGTAGCCACAGCCCTGGCCCTGGGTGACCGTCTCAGTGCCAAAGCAGGTACCCTTGGAGGATAATCAGGGCTGGGTGAGGCTGTGGAGGCTGGAGACCTCGTAGTGGGATCAAGGCCCTCGCAAGGAGACGCAGAGGACTTGCTCTTTGCAGTGAGAGGACCTGGGCCTCTGCGAGCCAGGAGGGTCCTTGGCAGGAATCCCTAAACAGACCCTCAGCCTGGCTCTTTCCAGCACCCAGAACAGAGAAAAGCAAGCTCTTGTCATGGAGCCACTGGGCCCCTGCGTCTCCTCCTTTAGCACAAGCAGGCCAGGATGAACTGCGGCGGGGTCCCTCCAGACACTGCCCACCCCCTGCGTGAGCAGAGCTCCTCCCACGGCCACACATCCGGGCGCACCTCTCAGCCATCCTGACACACCCGAGGACCAGGACAGAGCCTGGCTGCACCGTGCCTCCTGGACAGGCAGCCCACGGTGCGCGGTCACATGGCTCACCGGGTGACAGACACAGCAGGACAGTGGCACTGGAGGCCCTGAGTCACCCCACCAGGGAGAGGGAAGATCAAGAGCACAGATAAGAAACAGAAACTGCAAGACAAAAGTCTTATTTATGAATTTTTTGCTTATGTGTTTTGAAGATAGTCTGGAAAGAACACTCTTAACATACCCACGTGGTGCCTGCTTTCCGTGGATTCCATGACTCAGACGCGCCTGTGACCCTACATGGTCAATCAATCTAGAGCCGAATAGTCCATTCCTCCCACATGAAGATCAGTGTGCTCCCAGGTGGATTATAATACATAACTACACTTATCCGACCGACCTGGTTCTTATTCCTCCAGGCTGATGAGTGAGATTCGTCACTCTCCCCACCTCCCTGAGTCTCCATGGCTTCATGGATACCTCAAATGCTTTATCTGCCCAACTCCTATTAAGGAAGAAAATGTGTAAATGAGACATTGTGTGTTTTAGTTGGAGGGCTATCAGGCCTAACTCCTTTAAGAAAACAATCATTCCAGACATAAACAATACCTTCTGTGTCGCACAGTGCCGGGTGTTAACACGGCTATCACTCAATGGCGTGGGAAGAATGAGGCAGCAGCCCAGAGCGAGGCACACGTGCCTCAAAACAGGGAGTGGCAGACCTCAGAGGTCACCCACACTGGCACTTCAGACAGGGAGACGGCTCCCGAGAGCTCAGGGCTCCGCTGAGATCTGCATGGACTGTGCTTCCTATTCTATATTTTTCCTTTTTTTTTTTTTTTTCTTGGTACCAGGGCTCAAACCCAGTGGCACTTAACCACTGAACCCCATTTCCAGCCCTTTTTAGTTTTTACTTTAAAACAGGATCTCACTAGGTTACCAAGATTGACCTTGAACTAGAGATCCTCCTGCCTCAGCCTCCGTCACTGGGATGACAGGCATGGCCACAGTGCCCTTGTTCATGCTCTATACTGCTGATGCTCTGGCATTTGAGGCCTTGATCAAGAAGAGATGGTCCCTCCCAGGGGTAGCTAATTCCTAGAGAAAGCAAATTGTTTGGCACACTCACCTTTGAGATAAAACCTCCAGTGCCGCACTCGCTCCCCAGAGACCTCTTCCACCAACCCACACAGGCCAGCACCCTCTGCCCCAACGCCCCTCAGGCAAGTCCTATCAGCTCAGCACCCACGGCTCTGGAAATGCTCAAAGGACTCAGCAAACCCCACACAGCACCCCACGCTGCCTGCCATTCCCTCCTGGGAAGCCTGGGTGAGGCTCGGGCCAGCTGCCCCTGTTTCTGCTGCTTCCGGGTCAGCTGGGTGTTTCCCATGTCCCTGGGGCACGTGGCTCCCGGCTAGGAATCTGTGTGGGTGAACTTCTGCCTTCATGGCAAACGCGACCACGCTCCATAGAACAAATCCCAGGTACATTTCAAACAGTGACGCAGGCAGTCGTGAGCGAGGTGACCAGGACCTGAGCAGGACTGCTGGCTCCCTCACTCCAGGAGGCCCCCGCCCGGGGTGAGGCCCAGGGTGTCTCGGGAGAGGACCCGGGGTCACGGAGGGAGCTGCTGTTGGAAGACAGGCGGTGTTTTGGGTTCTCTGTATCCCTGGAGTACCTAGTGGAATCTAGAAAGCACGTGCATGTGCTCAGAGAGGGCAGGGCTGACGCCCAGCAGCCGGCACTGGACAGGCTGTCTGCTCCCGTCTGCTTCCAGCTCACGGTACCCGGAGGGCACTGTGCACGGCACAGGGCAGATGGGGTGCTTGGCGCAGCACGGGCCTCCAGCTCTCCCTCTGGGGTGGCACGTGCCTCTCCCCACCACTTTGGGGCTGGGGCTGCAGGGCCATGTCACGAGGTGCCACGGGAGCAAAGGCCCGGGGCTGCGTGGGGAGGAACCGTCGTGGTGGGGTCATCAAGGGCTTGTGGTCCAGTCAGGAAATGGGCATGCTTCGTGGAAGCTCAGGTTTCCTCTGTGGCCATCACGCCTAAACTTCCACTAGACATCAGTCTGGATGTTGGTGGACACGCAGGACCTGGCTGCGCGGGGTGAGGGCATCCTGAGGGAGGACTGAAATGGAGCCGTGGGTGGGGTCTATTTCCAACCAGGCCTGACGGACACCCTTTAGAGGGGAGGCTGGGGAAGCTCAGAAAGGTGGTGTCACAAGGAGCAGCCGAAGCAAGAGGCTGGCGCTGTGCTGCCTCAGGAGCCAGGCGACTGTGCACACGGCCTTCCCGCCGCTGTGCAGGGCGAGCCTGGGCTCACGGGGGCTGCAGCACTGAAGGCCCGGAGACGAGCCAAGCTGCAGAGCGGCCTCTCGGGAGAGTCCGGGGTGAGTAGCGGGTCCTGAGTGCTCCAGGATCCCGTCCCCAGGGGTGGAGGCCCGGGACTGGCGTTGGGGAGGCTTCTTAGTATCAATGGCACTTCTGTGCACGCTGGGGGCCTGGAGGCGTGTAGTTAAGACTGGCTGCGAACTCTGTTCCTTAGCTTCTCATCACAGCCAGACCACACATGGCCACATGCTCACTGACTCCACTCAGCACATGAGGAGAAGAGTAGGAGGTGCCCAGCACCCAGAACCTCAGTTGTCACAGCAAGCGGCACAGAGCCTCGCGGTGCCTGACTTCTGTCTACCACTGCCTCTGTCTCACTTCGAATCCAAGGTGTTACTCGGAATCTAGAAACATACATAAGTAATTGCCCATCTGCAGGTGTAAAATTGACTTGACCATCTCACCTTTTCAGAATGATTTTTTCCTGGTCCCTCAATGAATTGAATGAATAAAATATTTATGTTGACATTACAAAGAGTCTGTTAAACCACACTGGAGATCACACCAACTAAGCAGGTCGATGTTGTCAGACGTGAAGGTTGCAATCTACCGTGTGCAGCTACTTGGAACCTGGTGAGCATGGAGTCAGCATGTGTGGACCTGCAGTCGCTTCCTCCAAACCCTCGGGGACATTTTCCTGCAGTTCAGGGTCTGCTGCACAGGCAGGCACTCTACCACCCGCCTGCCCCCAGTTCAGGGTTTGCACTCTTAACATGGTTCCTCTCTGCCTTGAGTTCACATGGACCTCGCGGCCCTATGGCTGGTCTCTGGAAGCAAAGCGAGTATCTGTTGAGAAGAACTATTGAGAAAATGAAAGGAACTGCTAAAAATCTATCCTGAAAAACAAGTGTAAACAAACTGTTTTCACCACAAATGAAATCCACACATCTGTCATTGGGATGTTTCTCCTCCAGTGGGACAGAAAATCCAGAAGTCCTCCTGGGAATTAAGCATTTAAATTCCCACAAACTTGTCCTCCTAAAAGCCAAGTTGATCAAGTCAGATGACGAAAATGAAATCGAATCTCTGAGCAACTGTTCATCTAAATATGCAAAGCTGGACTCACGTGGAGACCTGTTCTCTCCCATTCTGCAGGGCTATTTAAACCTTCTAAAATATAAGCTTTATGGAGCATAACTTAAACACTCTGACCTCGATCCACTGTAAGCATGCAGCTGTGATTTTTCAGTAAATCTGTAAGTTTGCTTTTGTCAGTTTTAGAACTTTTTCATGGTCCCGACTCTCTTCCAAGCCCATTTGCTGTCAATCTGCTCCAACCAGCACTGCCTGCTTGCTGCCTCTGGAAGTCAGCCTTTTATGGCCACTGCATAAGATGGACCCACAGACATGCGGTCCTGTACACAGGCATCTTTCACTTACGATATTTCAGGTTTGATCTGCTGTTATGGACTGAATGCTTGTCTCCCCTAGACTCACGTGTGGGACCCCTGACCCCAGGGTGAGGTCGTTAGGAGGCAGGGCCCTGGGGAAACAGGGAGGGCTAGCTGGTTCCTGAGGGTGGGACTGGTGTTTTTGTAGGGACCAGCACACACTCCTGCCACACGAGCTGGGAAGGCGGTGTCTAGACCAGGGACAAGGTCCTCGCCAGACACAGGCCTTCCAGCACCTGACCTGCCCCCGACCTCCAGAGCTGTGCAGAACTCATTCCCACCACTGCAGCTACCCAGCTGTGGCATCTTGTTTTGGCAGCTCGGCCATCTCTGGGCCGTAGCACGTCTCACTCTCTTCCTGTTACGTGGCCGCATTCCATCACAGGGCTACCACTCTGATCAACCTGCGGGCGAGGGACTCTGCCCTGCTGCGCACGCCTCTGCCCTCGCCCACGGAAGGCCGGCCTCTCCTCCAGCATCTCTAAATGCACTACTCATTCTTTTCTTCCTGTCTGTCCTTTGTGTGTGGGGCCTGCGCTTTCCCTACATGCACTGCTAAGATCTCATCCACTCTCGTCAGCTCACTGACTCGTGCCTCATATGTCACCCTGGTCTGATTCTGTCTTGACCTTTGGACTCACAGGTGGACATATCGGCTTGAATGTTCACAGGTGCCTCTGACTCAGAACTGAGATTTTATTAAAAATTTGAACACAGACTTGTTCTGCCCTAGCACGTGGTCCCATCGTGGAGGCAGCCTCTGCGTCAGGCACGGAAGCTTCAGACTCCTGGTCCCTGCGACCGGCTCCACACCTGCCTCCTGGTGGCCCCTCTCACTCGTGTGGGCTGCTTCAATTGCTTCTCCAGTGGGGGCTTGTTTTAGGCAGCTTTGTCACCGTGGACTCAAGGATCTGACCAGCACGATTAGAGAGAAGGAAGAGTTTATTTGAGGGCTCAAGTCCTCAGAGGTCTTAGTCCACAGAAGGCCGGC
This sequence comes from Sciurus carolinensis, assembly GCF_902686445.1. NCBI lineage: Eukaryota > Metazoa > Chordata > Mammalia > Rodentia > Sciuridae > Sciurus > Sciurus carolinensis. The sequence goes on along the minus strand of NC_062224.1, from coordinate 118,394,494 downwards.
TCCATTCCTTGGAGATCCAGGTGAGGCTGAACATCATGGTGGAGGAGTGTGGCAGAGGGAAGCAGCTCACCTGGCGATCAGGAAGCAGAGACTCCACTCTCCAGATACAAAATATACACCCCACAGCCACGCCCCAATTAACTACCTCCTCCAGCCACACCCCACCTCCTCCCGTTACCACTCAGTTCATCCCATCAGGGATTAATTCACTGATTAGGTCAAGACTCTCAAAACCCACTCATTTCTCCCCTGAACCTTCTTGCAATGTCTCACACGTGAGCCTTTGGGGACACCTCACATCCCAGCCATAACGTGGCTTTCTTCCTATCACTGCCGATGTCAAGTGATAGGAATACCCTTGCATACAAGGGTGCTTGGGTTCTCACCTCTTCTACCCTGTCCTGTCCTGCGGGGCAAAGTCCCAGGGTCACTGTGGCGGCCCCGGATCTCGTCCCTGCCTGGCAGACTCGCTTCCCCATCTGCAGCACGCACCCTGTGCCTCTGCCTGGCCCACCCTTCTCCAGGGCCCTTCCTACTTCCTTGGTGTGGCTAGGCTGAGCCTCACCTGCCGGGAAGGTCCGCGGGAGCTCTGAGGGCACGGGCACCGGGCACCCCTCCATTACAGCACGTGAATGACTGCTCACACTGGAACTGACTTTTCCAGGACCTCAGATGGCTCTTCCCACACTCAACTTCTGAAACCAAGGAATGCGGGGAGTGTGCAGCTCTGTACAGACACCAGAGGCAGAGGTGGGCCGGCCTTGCTGCTGTTTGACGTTTCTGAGACTCGGAAGTGCCAGATGCCAAGTGCTTGATGTATTCCCGTTGCATTAACCTGAATTGTGCTTCGGCTCTGACAGAGTCCCTAGTCAAGTTCCTGAGCCCTCTGCTGGGCCCAGCTGTGAGGCCCAGGTGTAGCCATGGAACCCTGCAAAGTCAGCCAGCCAGGAGCGCCTGTCCGGCTCTCTGACCAGGGCCCTCCTCCCCTGCTGTCCCCAGCGGTGTCTGAGGCCTGGCCTGGCCAGCCCCTCACCCGCGTCTGCTTTAGTCCTCTCCATCCAGGGCCCCGTCCTGCTCCTGCTGACAGTCCCGCCTGCCCATTCTGCATTCAGTCCAGTGCAGCCTCTCCCTGGCCACAGGCTCCCTGGCAGTGGTCCCTGCACCTCCTTGACGTTCCCAGGTAATGTCCCTCTTGACCAAGTGCCCTGGGCGTGCTCAGTGACTGCCTCGAGCTAATCTGACCTCATTTTTCGGGTTAAGATGCCACGCTGTGGCTGCCCATCCCTCAGCTCCCTTCTGTCTGACCTGCTCGCAGTCCTGCCCCGGCTCGTGGCCACGGCCACTTCACATCTGCCCCCACGGCCTCGCCTGCCCATGTCCTACAGACCGTCCAACAGAACGTCATCATTGTTTGCTGAGCCAGAAGTCCAGCACATTTTTTGTGCCCTCTCCTTAGAATATCTGAATTGTGCCTTTATTTGTTGCCAGCAGGTGTTTACTTTAATAAATCCTACATAAATATTATATTCTTCACTCCCCTGGCAATTGGCCCACTTTCAAGTGTCTTGTCCAGAGACACCAGCAGCTCAGAAATAAATGGATTTTTCCAAGATTTCAGACATTAGGGCCTCCATAGTTAAAGACAAATGTCACAAAAGTGCTTCTCCTGATTTCTCTTTTGAATTCTCAAAAAATAAAGGGTATATCTGATATTCTGTGACATCGACCAGTCTAAAATTGGCTTCTACTTAATATTAAGTACAGTCCTAAACCAAGTATCTTAAAAGGAAGTATCACTGGATCAGGGATCTTTGGGTTTAGGCTTAAAGAAAAATGCAAAACTTCTGCTTATAAACAGCAACTACAAGAAATTAATGATTTAAAATGACAGGAGAGGTCAACCTGCGGTGGTTCCCTTGCTTGGCGGACGTTGAGCCACGTGGGCTGCAGCGCTGTGGACTGTCTCCAGGCCTGCAGCCCACGCGAAGGCAGGTGGCAGAGGCCACAAGACTGCATTCTGCCTGACGCGCAGCCGGCGCAGCTGCACGAGTGGATTCCAAGGACAAAAAGCACAGCAGCTCTGCCAATGTGGGGCCCTGGGACCACAGTGGAAATGGCTTCCCTGCTGGGGAACGTTTAGGTTGGCTCCCTTCCTAGCCCACCGGTCCTCGTCCCAGTTGATGCGGAACTCAGTAGGTCCAGCGCGGAACGGCCATCTCACCTTGTGAGGGATGCTCAGACACTTCCGGACGCAGATCCAACTGTACCGAGGAAGGAGGAGACTCCTGCCGGGGCCCTGCTCACAGGCTGTTCTGATGGAGCAGCATCTGAGACGTGCCGGTGTCTCTGCTTTATCATTTAATTCCAGTTGGGCAGCGAAAGAGTTGGCGTTAGTAACATGGAAAGTATATTGAGGGAAAACAAACGTCTTTAGTCTAGTTCTCCACTTATAATTTACTCTGGAGAATTTTTCTTTATTTCAAAAAACCCTTTGGTGAAAGCACAAACACTTTAAATATTGCTTTAATTATTTAAGTAATCTAAGTATATTCAAGTGATTTAGAAAAAATGCAAGAGCATGAAGAAATACCCGAAAATTGCCTGCAACCCCCGTGGAGACAACTACAGTGAGCTATGGGGGTTATCCTGGAAGTAAGTGCTACATCCTGCCTGCAAATCTTCAGCAGGAAAAAACCAGCTAACTGTGAGCATTTGCTTTGGTGCACTCTGAACAGAAGCACAGATCCTACGTAAAACATGTGACTCTAAATAGGAAAATAACCTGCTCTGTTAGTGAACCTAGATCGAGAAATAAACCCACACAGGTTTTGCAGGAAGAAAGAGGGGCCTTGAGCTACTGCCTCGACAGAACAACCATGGCATCAGGAGAGCCGACCATGCTCCCTCTGGGGGAAGGCCTCGGACTCCCTGTGCTGGGTGTGGGTTTGGGAAACCAAGCAGACCGGGATCAGGAGACACAGGGATCAGGAGAGGGCTGAGTCTCAGAAGAGCCGCGCCATGAGCCTGTGCAGTGCAGGAAACACCCTGGACTCTGCTCCAGGCAGAGGCGGCCAGCACTGCCCCCCTGAGCAGGACTGCAGCCTCCCCTCGATGGGGTCGACGGGGTGGAGTCTGTTCTTTCCTACCTGAGGGGTAAGAAGACACAGCTCCCTCCCGCCAGTGGTGTCTCCAGGGTTCTAGGTTAAAGCTTAAGTGTGGTTTTGAGAGGTGGCAGAGATGAGCCTTTCTGAAACGAGCCGTGCCGTTCTCTCTTTCAGAAGAGTGCGGACTGCTTTGGAGCACCGTGGCCTGCCTCCTGCACAGCTGCCAAGCCACTCCAGGCGCGCACGTGAGTCCCGTTGGGCTCTGCTGCTGCCAAGGCAGCAAGGAGGAAGATGGGCAGGGCACACCAGGGACGTGCTCCTCCAGGGTGAGGGACATCAACGAGCTCTGGGGGGCCCACCCTTGCAGAAAGCATGGGAGGGAGGCACGTTCTGAACCTTGCCACCTCTGTCCTGCCTGGCTGAGGCAGGTCCTCCACGGTGCTCTAGCATGACCTGCTCTCCTGCTGACAGAGGTCTCTGTCCTGAATGTCTCCCAGGGATGGACGTGTGTGACCTGCATGAGCTTCCTGGCCTTGCTCGCCTCAGTCTTGGTTCTCCAGCAGCTGGCAAGACTGCAGGTGCTTGAGAGGCAACCTGAGGCATCTGGGAGACTCAGCTGGAGGAAGGGAAAGGCCACTCCTATCTAACTGGAAACAAGTCTGAGTCTTACAAATGTGAACCTGGAACACTAATGAAAACGAAGAAAGGCTCAGTTACATAAATGCTCCGGGCAAACCCCTCTGGGGAGTCTTCTAGGACTGAAGACTCACGTGCACGCTCACAGAGCTGCGGGATCCCATGGTGCACAGCTGCACACTGACCGCCCTCGCCCAGCTTGGACAAACCTGAGAGCAGCTTCAGCTGCAAATCCACACCAGATGCTCATCAGAGGCACAGGAGAGAGGAGCACATGACTGCTCCCCTCCAAGTAGTCTTTCCTCCAGAACATTTTATTGTGTACGATCAAGGTGTACAACATGGTGTCCAGGTATTTTCTACCTTGTGCCTTAAAGCGAGGGTGCAAGCCTCCTTCCTCCTGACACCCGCCCCAGAGCAGGCGCCCCGCCTGCCCCACTTGGGTCCTTCCCCACCTCCTGCCGAGGGTCCCTGGGCCTCTCCCAGCTGCTCTGTGTGCCACGGGAGATCCTCAAGGAGCCGAGGCTCTTCAGCCATTGCTTCTCCCTCCACCATGGACCCTCTCGCTCCACTGTCCTCAGTCGGCTGCTGAGCAAGGACACTAGTCCTCGGTGCTAACAGAGCGAAGCCACCAGAGTAGCCCTGGGGCCTGCAGCCTGTGTCGCTTCCTGCAGAACTGGCTAAGACTCCTTCCTCTTCAGCCTTTTCAACCCCTTCAACAAACCAAGCACGTCACCAGCAATTCAGGGCTTGTGCACGCTTCCAAGTTGTTTCTAAACGGCTCCTCTGTTCCAAGTTTATCTTCCTACACTCACTAAATACAGACCTACAGAGACGACAGACACACCAGTGGGTAAGTTAGGACAATCGTTTCTGTCAGGTGGAACCTTACTTTCCCGTGAGGCCATCACCAATTCAAGCACCTTTCTGTTTGTTCTCTCTGAAGAAATCCAGATAGTGCTTTTGAAGAGCTGTTTCTAAGGAAAATAAAGTGAACCACCTGCACTCAGCACGTCCCTGAGTAATTAGTGCTCAACCAGAAAAGGAGACTTAGAGCCACAGGCTGTTTTTCTGAGGGGCAGGCACATTTGTCCTGGCTTGAACCCTCAGGCTGTTCACAGAACCTGCAAGGCTTTGGGCTTAAGATGCTGGCAACCCGCCTTTGTGGGTTGGATTGTGTCTGTCAAAAGAGAGGCTGAGCTCTAACCCCGGACTTCAGAATGTGGTTGTATTCTGGAACGGAGTATTTAATAGGTAATCAGGTTAATAAGACCTTTAGGCTGGGCCTTATCCAATATGATGGGTGTCCTATAAAAAGGGAAAATTTGGACTTGCATGCTTGTGTGAACACACACACGCTCAGGAAAGAATGCCAGGGGAGGAGACTGGAGATGGACATCTACAAATCAGTGGATGCCAAGCAAAGCCAGCAAACTAGGAGCTCAGGGGCACCAGGCCACATGGGCACCCCCACGGCTACAGAGGAAATCGGCCTGCTGACACCTTGCTCTTGGCCCTCTAGCTCCAGAGCGGAGACAACCGGTCTGTCCGTCACCCAGCCTGCACCCGTGGCACCCAGGCAACAGCACACCAGGCCTTACGTCTCACCGTCTGGTCCCTAGACTCGCCTCACCCCGTGTGCAGTTGCCACAGCAGTGGGGCTGAGACAGTGGGAGCAGCCGCAGGCCGGGCCTGGCTCGCCCACCTCAGCTCCTCCACGCTCTCTACCCGCTCTGTGTCAAAACCACGTGTGGAGCTCAGCTTTTCAAAGTTCTTGGACCTGACCCCAGACCAGCTGAGTCAGGATCCCTGGGTTTGGGAAGTTCAAGTGCACACTGAGAAGTAGCTCTCCAGGTAACCCAGACGTGGCTGGGCAGGGAGCTGGGAATATGGCCGGCCCAGCAGGTGAGGCGGACTACTCCGGGACCCAGTTCTGCAGTCCCCAGTGAGCCTCTGGGCGGTCTCTCTCTCCAAGCTCTGCTGCTTCTCTCTGCCTCTTCCTTTTCTAAGCAAAGGAAAGCCTTGTCCATAGGGGCTGCTTCTGGCTGCTGCTTTACTTGGTCTCTACTCTGAAATGAAACGGCATCCTCCCAAGCATTCTCTGTCCTGTGCTGTTCTTACTGGTCTCACTTCTTAACTTCCCCTTCTGTTGTGGAAACTGTGTCTCCCCAAACTCATATTAAGATGCTAACTCCCAGGGCGACTGTACTGGGGGGCGGGGAACCTGGGCAGGTGGTTAAGCCACCAAGGCCAAGGCTTCTTCAGTGGGACTGGACGCATGCTCAGCCCCTCCCCATGAGCACATGGCCAGCAGGCTGCCTTTCAGGTTGCTGGGTCCACAGCCACCAGCCCTGGGCTTCCCAGCCTCCAGGACAGTCACAAACAACTCATCGTGAAATTAGAATACATCCATGTATTTTTTTCTGGAAAGTCTAATGTCCTTGAAATCACTGGAAACACCACCAGATGTAGTGTCAAGACTGGAAAAATCCAAAACATGGAATCCAAAATTTAAAACGCCCCGTAGAGGAAATGCTTCTAACAATGTCCAGCTTGTCTGGCTTTGCTCCTAAGGCTCTCTGTACCAAGTACGTTATAGCATGAGCCTGGTGTGAACGTCGGACAGTGCAGAGGACAGCACACAGGCTGGATCCTCCTTGGATCTGGTTTGGAGCTCACCACAAGTTGGTGAGCGTCAGGGACTTCATGGTTTCAAACTGAAAACTCATCTTTGTCCTAAGCAAAGATCCTGTTTAATGTGTCACAGACACATGACTCAGGAGAAGGAGCCCAGCCGGAGGCCAGGCCCCGAGGAAGGACGACAAGAGGCAGCCAGCCGCTGGGAATCCACGCCTCTTCTCCAGAGCCAGAAGCTGAAGCTCAAGGCCAATACAATTAGAATCTAATTCTTTCTCATCTAGAACATTGTGTCCGACGTCCATCACTGTTTATAGTTTAAAAATCCAAGATTTTCAGTGTAAGGGTGAGGTTAGCAGTAATACAAGAGCGCCGCCCAGTGACCGTTCTAACCCAAAGCCTCACGACAATTTCCCATTTAAATATCAGTATATTTTCAGTACATCTGTGGCCCCAACCATTTATATGAACTTACACACAATACTAGTTTAAAAATATAAATACAGCATTAAAATCTTTACGTATTCACTTGGGATCAGGTGGAGTGAAGGTGCAGAGGCCATCAGGACACTTGCAAATAAGGGCTTTGCATATCGGGGGTATCTGGGGTGTCGGGAGCTGGCGATGCCACCAGAAGGGCGCACCTCGTCCCCTCTCATGCGAAGCGTCAGTCACAGGACTATGGCGGTCCTGGGCTTTCACAGATCCTCAGCTGTACCTCATAATGCGTGGTTTCGAAGATTCCATCTAATGCCCCTAAGAAAAAAATATGCCCATGGTTTCACTTCATGATCTCACTCCACTATCCATGGTCAGCCATTATTTTTAAGGCATCAATAAATATCACTCATGATTCCTATGAGTGATCTGATGATCAGAGACGCCATCATGGAATCTACAAACCTATCAATAATGTGATGTGCTCAGAGTGCTCCTGTGACTGTGGATCTCATTACATCACCCCACATAGTTCAAGTTTTCAATTTTAAGTCTGTACAAACAAATACTTTGTCATCCTTTATTTCTTATAGGAAACATAAGCACATGGGGGGTGGGGAGCAAAAAGAACCAAGGCACATAAATAGAATCTCTTTGGAGCAAACCTTCTCCAGCGAGAGGCACCTTCAGCCTGGGTGGCTGCACACAGCTGCAATCCCAGCAGCTCTGGAGGCCGAGCAGAAGAATCTCAAGAGTGAAGTCAGCCTCACCAACTTAGTGAGCCGTCTCAAAATTTAAAAATCTTAAAAAGCTGGGGATGTGGCTCAGTCAAGTGGTTGAGCACCCCTGGGTTCAATCCCCAAAAGCAAAAGAAAGAAATAAAAATAAAGAAGAGTAGTTCAGTTGAATAACCCTGAACGGACAGCCAGGACCTGCCAGGCAGTGCTAGTCCCCAGGCACCAGGTCACTGAGAACCAGCCTGTGCAGCAGTGCAGACAGACGCGGACCTATCATTTCAGTGTGATAAAGTCTTTTACTTTTTGGTACTGGGTAACCCAGGGGTGCCTTGCCCCTGAGTATCTCGCTAGCCCTTTTTACTTTTGATACAGGGGCTCACTAAGTTTTCCAAGCCGGCCTGGAAACGCAGTCCTCCTGCCTCCTACTCTGGAGCTGCTGGGATCGCAGGCATGCACCCCACACACTTCGTGAATTCGAAGGCACAGAACCCACCTCGGGGCAGACGCCAGCTCCACTCTCCTCCAACGGGTTGGGTCCACGTCTGAGGTCAAGGGTCTCACTTCCTCACTCTTCCAAGCTGTTCTCTGCCGGTGATTCTCCAGGCTGACCCAAGAGAGTGGACTAGAGGGAGGCTGCATTCCTTGTCACTCTGTAACTTGGGATTCAAGCAGAGGGAATACTGTTTCTCTGTGAGGCAGTTGTTGCTGCCCACTGAGCTCCTCCTGTTTACCCTATTCCTCCACTGTGATCACCCGCCATCTGCCAGCATATTGCCTGCTTTTTGAGTGTGGATCGCTCACTGACTGCCACCCATCATCTGCCATTTGCATGCCTCTTGCCTGCCCATCGCCCACTGCCCAACATCCACCCACCGATCATCCGCATTAGCCTGCGGACCATCTGAAGACTGCCAGCGGATCACCTGCTGCCACTGTTGCCTGGAAGTCCACTGTCACAGTACCCACGGGTTTGGTAACACGTGGCTGCTGCCATTTTGGGACAACAGCCAGGACCTGCAGATGAAGTACTGGAAGACTTCAGGAACACTAAAAGACTACAGGGCGGAATCTGTACTGCCTCAGCTCCACGCTGCTAGATGAGAAGACAACAAACAACATGAAAAAACAAGGGAGCACAGTGCCTCAAACAAACCAAGATGTTCCTTCCAACAAGAGAATTCACAGGCAACACAACAGAAGAAATGTCGGAGATGGAGTTTACAAAATGCACTATTAGATGGATCTTCAAAATAAAGGGTGGTATTGGAGAGAAAATACAGTAAGTGAAAGATCACTTCAATAAAGAACGAATGTGACGGTTTGACATATTTGACTCCATGGAAATGTTACAGGCCAGGCTATATGGGCAATGACTAAAGAGACTCCATTTTACCTGAGACTCCGTGTTATGTAGGAAATGCTTCTCCCTTGAGAACACCCCACCTCTGTACCCATCATCAATTGCTTAGCATGACATGTTTGGCAACACAAAATGGCAAGCATGTATAATAAAAAATTGTTCTCTTTTTGATTCCTATTTCTCCTAAACAGTGTACCATGTTAATGGTGATGTCAACAGTGATTGTGTAGATGTTAGTAACCATTCTTTAATTTGTACCTAAGTAAGGTCATTTTGACCCCATCCCCCTCTGCTAATGATTCCAGATCTCATGATGTTAGTTTGTAATTTTAATGTACTGATTTATGGTATAAAAACCCCTACAACCCTATGGTTGGGGCTATTCTCCCAATAGCCAGTTTTGGGGTATTGTGTGAGACAGTCAGCCAGTAGGCTAATAAAGACTCTCAAATTTGGACTTCAGTGGCGATCAGTCTGTTCTTATATTGTGCCCCATAACAGCAGAGATTATAAAAAGGAATCAAGCAGAAATTCTTGAAATGAAGGAAACAGTAAACAAAATTAAAAATTCAAAGTGAAGTATCACCAACAGACTAGACCACTTGGAAGAAAGAACCTCAAACAATGAAGACAAAATATATGCTCTTGAAAATAAAGTTGACCACACAGAGAAGATGGTCAAGAAACCATGAACAGAACTTCTGAGAAATATGGGACAACATGAAAAGACCAAATTTAAGATTTATCGGGATAGATGAAGGTGTGGAGAAACAAACCAAAGGAAAGCACAGTCTTTTCAATGACATATATCAGAAAACTTCCCAAATCTAAAGAATGAAATGGAAAATCAACTACAAGAGGCTCACAGACTCCGCCTCTGACCACATGCGTCTGAACACGGCCAAGGGCATGCTGGCAGGCACTCTGAGCAAGTCTGTCCAGGGCTGAAACGCCGCTCACCTCCCAAAGGAGTTTGCCCCTGGGAACCTGGGCCAGCTACCCAGGAATGCCACCTGTCCTGACCTCCCAGTCGCAGGTTCCCATGTTCACACCCAGTATCCCCACCTGTCACTCAAGGATCTGCTCAGCCATTACAGTTTGTTACCAGTCTCTAAAGTGCAATCTATAAGGGGACATGGAGTTCAAATTAGAAAAAGAACAGGCACTGCAGATACCAATGTGTATGATGTGCTTGAAAAATGTTTTTTAGATTACCCTGGTCACCATCTAACAGAGTTGAAGAGGTTGGAAAGGGGATCCATTTAAATAAGAAATCAACTGAACAAAAATCTGAGGATTTGTTTAAAATCAGGGAGAGAACTGAAGTTGGAGACTGAGCTTGGTATGCGTAGACTCAGGGGCAGAGCTTGGCAGGCACCTGGGTCAGCAGCCTCAGACACAGGCAGTTCAGATACTGAAGAATCATGGAGCCCAGGCTGGGAAGGAAAGCCATGTCAGGAAGGCTGACAGGGAAGCTGGAAGGGAATTGTTGATACAGTGGTGTGAGGTACAAAGAAGCAAAAAAATAGGGTGCTGAGAAAAAACAGATGTTCTCACTTACAACTCCCTTATGAGTTTAGACTTCAGGAAGGGCAAAACTATTTACATGCAATAGAAACCACACCTTGAATTGATTCGTTCCCAGGACAGCAATATGCTACACAGCACTCCTTTTCCATGCCGGAAGAGGCAGCAAACTTCAGCCATCATCCACAGGATCAGGTGGGAAAAATGGCAGCCTACTATGTTGCTAATATTGGATGTGTCAAGCACATTTCCTACTAGAGTATTTTCAATGGGTTTATCAGGGCATGAATCCATTGTATGATGAGGAGAATCCTGGTACTGCAATTTAATTTTGGGTGGTGTTTTTATGGTGATAACAAAACTCTAGAGAATTCTGTTGTTCCACCCTTCACCTCACAGACCATATCATGCAACCATATTTTGAAAAAGTCACATTCATTCTTGTAACTAAGATCATTTAAATAAACACTCAGTTTTATCATAAGAACTTTAATACTAATACAACGGTCATATTTACAGCAACATTATTGTAGCAACAATTTCCATTGCATGTCTTGTTTCTTACCTCCTCCACCCACTTCGCTCTGCAAGGTCCATTCTATCCTGGCTTTCATGTAAGTCACTCGCTTCTCATCAAGACTATCAACAACTGTTCAGGCATCTGTGGAGCATCTGCCATTTGCAAAGCACTCTCACTAGAGACCAAGGACAATCCTGGACCTCTTTCCAGTATTTTTCAAGTCATTCAATCCTGAACACCACCGGACACGGGCGCGTCCACCTACTGCTGAACCGTGTAAGCTCTACCACGCCCTCTGGTGTGCGAACCTCAGTGAAAGTGCTTTTCCCTCTGACAACAGGTCCACACGTCTTCAGGGTAAAGATAGCGACTCGTACTGAACGTGCGTTCCCGCACTTGCTCTTACAAAAATAGATCTGGGGCCCCTTCTTTGAAGAATGTAACTCACCCAGCTGGTGAAGCTGTAACAGCTTAGCAGAGGGAGAACAGAGTCTGCGGGGGATGGACAGAGGGGCTGTCAGCAAATGGGACTCCACTAGGACTTCCTGGGCCTGCTGCACTCGGACTCCCGGCATTAGGGCTCACGAACTTGGAACTGCTGCACTTGAACTCTTCACACCTGGACCCCCTTACATTCGGGCCCGCTGCTCCTGGTCCCCGTGCACTGGGCCCGCCACACCTGAGCGCTCCCGTACCTGGGCCGGCTGCTCCTGGACCCCGTGCACTGGGTCCGCTCCGCCTAGGGCCCTGCATTAGGGCCCGCTGCTCCTGGACCCCGTGCATGGGCCCGCTCCGCCTAGGGCCCTGCATTCGGGCCCGCTGCTCCTGGACCCCGTGTATGGGCCCGCTCCGCCTAGGGCCCTGCATTAGGGCCCGCTGCTCCTGGACCCCGTGTACTGGGCCCGCCACACCTGAGCGCTCGCGTACCTGGACCGGCTGCTCCTGGACCCCGTGCACTGGGCCGGCTCCACCTAGGGCCCTGCATTAGGGCCCGCTGTTCCTGGACCCCGTGCACCGGGGCCCACCACACCTGAGCTCCAAGCACAGGCGCTCACTGCACAGAGACCCGCCCTTCCCTCGGCGCCGAGCTTCCGGCGGTGCGGAGGCTGCACTCCAGGGCTGTGCCGCTAGCTCAAGGATCTGGGTTCTCCACCCGGCCAGGCAGCGCCTCAGCTGCCGCGTCGAGATTCCGGCGTGATGGAGTTCCCGTGCCGCGTGGTTCTTCCTGCCAGACCAGCGTTCTCCTTTGACTCGGGCGCCCGCCTCCGGCGGTCGCCGCCGTACCTGGTCTCTGGGGCCGCGGGCTCCCGCGAGCCTGAGTCTCTTGCTCCTCGCGGGCTTCCGTCAGCTGGGGTCTTTAGGCCCTCGGCGGCTACCGTTGCCAGGAAGGGGCGGGACCAGCGCCGGAAGGGCCGGCACTTCCTGTGAGCGGCGGATTTGAAAAAGCAACGGTAGACAGCGACTCGGTAGGCTGTCGGCCGCCTTTCCGCGGAGGGGTCTCTCTCGGCGGCCGCTGCAGGTGAGCGGGCAGGCCTGCGGGCGGAAGCGGGGCTCTCCGAGTCCAGGGAGCCGCCGCTCGCCGCGGGGGCGGCCGCGCGTGTGCTTTTGTTGAGTCTCGAGTCGGGGTTTCCTCAGCCGCTAGCGAAAGGCGGGTCTGAGATTCCGTCCTGCCCCTGCGGGGAGCGGGGCCGGGGCCCAGGAGGCTCGTCGGAGCTCAGCCAGGGGTAGCGCCTCGGGCTCGGGGGCGGCCAGGGAGGCGGCGCGGCTTCAGGACGCCGCGAGCGAGGCTGGGAGTCGTCCTGCCGGGTGACAGGCTCTCCCGTAGCAGCCACCGCGCAGACACCGCCTCTGCTCCCGGGTCGCCTGTGGGGTCACAGACCTCCCAAGCGGGGCGGCTTTGGGGAGCCTGTTCTTTGTCTGCGTGTTCTCTGCAAAATCAGCCTGAAATAATGGCAGAGCGGTGCCGCTGGGCTGGGAGGCCTGCTCTCCACGCGGTTAAGCGGCAGGGACAGGGTACGGGCGGATTCGAGTCTGCCCGAGTGCGCAGATTGGAGTGCAGTCGAGGACATGCCCTCGCTGAGCCGCGGGTGCTGTGAGGGCCGACCCGAGGCGGCCACGCCCAGGCGTTCCCTCTGCCCAACGCGTTTGGAGCGAGTGCTGGGCTCCCGGCCCCGCGGAGGTGCGGCGGACCTCGGTGCCCTGCCCCGCGCCGGTCAGCAGGTTGTGTTAGGTTTGACACCGCGTTTAGGAAGTAAGTGCGAGGGTCTGGTTTCGCAGCGTGTGTTTGGGCTTCATCCTGAGGTCCTGGCACACACTCCTGAAGCCCCGGGAGCCTTCAGAGTGACCGGTGGCCTTGTGCGTGCGAGCAGTGGACGAGGGCTGGTATCCCCCGCGTGGCCTCAGGGCGGGCTCTCATCTGAGGAACCGAGGCAGGCTCCGCGCAGAGCTTTTAGCCCTACCCGTACCCAGGGAATAGACATCACCAGTGTCCGGTGTATACCAGGCGCGCCTCCATAATAAAGCTTACATAAAACCCAGAGAGACTGGCTTTGAGGAGCTCCCGATGACCACCCACTTGGAGGTTCCTGGAGGTTGTGTCCCCTTCCCTCATACCTCACCCTACCTGTCCCTCCATCTGGTGTTCCATACCTTGTAATATTCCTTTATAATTAGCCAGTAAATGTTTTGGGAGTCCTCAACAAACTGGGTCCAGCCACTCACCCCCAAAACCAAGCAGAAATGGGAATGGTGAAAAGCAGGAAAAAAACTTTATATGGCCACATTGGGAAGGCAGCATAAGATCCAGCTTCTCAACCCTGTCTTGTGGTTGTCGACAGGAGCTTTAGGTTTAAATAGAGGAAGAATCAGGGCAGCCATCTTAGTCAAACTGGTCTGGTCCATCATTCTCTCAGTTCTGGCTCTACAAGGGAGCTCCCAAGAAGTCTTCATCCCTGGAAGACTGATTTCCACTTGTTGCTTAGGACTTGGGATCCTGTAAGGGGGTAGGTCCGCTTCCCTGAGATGATTGCTCCTGCCTGGAGGGTGAGTCATTCTCATCCTGGAGTGATGTGACTGTAACACAGGATGGCTATGTAGGACAAGGCCTGGAGACTTGCAGGTGCCACTCCTGGGTGTGAAACTGGATGCTGCAAATCTGGCCTGTCTTGAAGGGGACAAGGTTAGATAAATTTAGAGCTAATGAACCTTGTATTACCAGTTTTTAGGTAAATACTTCTTAAATGGTTTATATACTTACCTGAGCAGGTCAGAGTTTAAGGTGATAAAGGATTGGCAGGTACAAAATGAAGGCAGAGATACCAAGTTTTATCCTGCTTTTAGTTATCCATGGGACATCTGCAGGCCTAAGTGAAGTCACTGCTTTTGCTAAAATAGGCAAGTTCCTGTTACCTAAGTGTTTCCCTGAGTTCTGTGAGTTTGTCTAGCAAATTAAATGAACCCAAAGAGGGGATGGGTTCCAATGTATAGCACATTGGTCAAAAGCACAAGTGAAATGATCTGGGATTTCTGATTGGCATGTAGGATGGGGAGACAGTTTGAGCCCTCAGCCTATGGGATCTGATTCTGTCTCCCGCCCATAGTGTGAATTTAGTTGGTGAACACCTAGCTATTGCCACCTGCACAACTGATTGCTTGCTTTGTGTTTGTGGGCACTGTCACCCCAGTCTGGTCACAAGCCTTTTGTGTTAATTGTTGTTAGGAGAGTAGGGAAAAGTTTGCTGTTTTCCTCTCACATGGAAGGACTGAGCTCTTAGGTAGAAATTGTTCTTGAAAAAGAGGGCTTAGCAGAGACCTGATGATTGTCTTCACAATTTTGAAATAAGTATCATTTGAACAGGGATTGATATATTCTGTGTAGTTGTGGTAAATAGAAATCAAGGCAGCAACTAAAATGTCACAGCAGACATTCCAGCATGAGGAAGAGTTATCTAATTATGAGAACCACTCTGAAGTGGAAAATGAATGACTTTACTGCTGTGAACTCCACAAAACTAGAGTCCCCTTGGCAGGAAAAAGGTTCATTCAGAGCCAGCTTCAAGAAAGAGCAGAAGACCTTTGTCTCCAACAGAGGGTCTGGTGAGGAAGCTTTTTTTTTTTTTTTTTTTTTTTTTTTTTTTAAGAGCAGGCAGAGTGGGACAAAAGGCAGGAAATATATGTAGGTTTCACTGGCTATGTTGATCAGAAGCATGCTGGTCTAGTTTCCCTGGTGCCTAGACTGGTGCCCCTCTTCTACTTTCATGGAAATATGGGGTACAGAAACAGTTCTTGGAAAAACTCCCTTAATTTGGAAAGGAGTCTACTTGAGAGTGACTACTGTGATGCTTTCAAGGGTTCTACAGAACTAGGAAGGTATTTGAAATCATCTTTTAAAATTACTTTAGCCATGCTAATTGCCAGAGCGTCTTTTTAACCCTAATATTCTAAGAAACATTAGGAACCTGAAAATACAAGACATCCAGAATTGTGGGCCATATCAGGTTATCAGCATGTCTGCAAAGTTGAGGATGTTTGCACTGGATCTCCACATTGGCATCTTCCCTGGGGCATTGTGGGAAGGGGAGGTCCCTGGGCAATTTAACAAGTATTGAAGTGAGAGGCTCCTCCTCTTCTTGAAGAGATGACAAGTCTTCGCTTACGGAATCTTCAGGTAGCATCAGAATTCCTTAAGTGAAATCTCAGCACACTGCCACAAGGTTCAGTGCCAGCTCTAGGATAGGCTTTCTTAACCTCAGCCTGTGGGCATTTTGGATAATTCTGTGTTGTGAGGAGCCACTCTAGATATTGTAGGATCCTTAGCATCGTCCCCACCTCCACTGACTAGATTCCAGCCACATCCCTCTCCTGGCATGACAACCAGACATCTCCAAGCACATGAGCCTGCAAGAGCAGGGGATGCAGAACTGTGAGAACTGCCACTTTAGGGGGCCACAGGACTAACCTTAGGAACGCATTAGGGAAAAGTGTTTTGTTCTGTTTTTTAAAGTTCTTACTTTGATGATAGGAATTTCTTCCAGTTACTGCATCTGTTCTTACTGGTTTCTCTCTTAACTTGCGTCTTAAACTTTAGGAGCCATTTCGTTACATGTGTAATGAATAGAAGGTCGAATAGAATATGATATTTTTTCCTTCCCTGTGTCACCATCACTTACATATAGCTTCTGATGGTAGCACCTCATGCTGTGCTTTGGGGATGAATTCTCAGAATTGATTTTGTTAAGACCCCTGGCTCCTCAAATGTGAAAGAAGAAACACATGATTTCCCAGTTGTCTGTTCAAACAAAATCCTCTTTACCATGTGGAAGAGATCAGAGAACAGCATTAGGAAAATTAGCAGAAAATGACTTTTGCTGGGGGGTACAATTTATTGAGGGTATACATCTTTGTCTTATCTTACTAAAATATTTGATGATAGCACTACTGTCACTAGTTGAACTTGACTTGTTTTGTTCTTACTGATTATCAAGTTCCAGACAATGAGAACTACTTGTTGTATTTCTAATCTTTGTCTTTCTTCCTTCAGACTACAAGTCCCAAGATGGAAACTTTGTCTTTTCCCAGATATAATGCTGCTGAGCTTGTGGTTCATATTCGTAACAAGATCTTAACAGGAGCTGATGGTAAAAACCTCTCCAAGAATGACCTTTATCCAAATCCAAAGGTAAAATGTGGTCGTGTTTGCAAGTAGATATTGGTGTTAGAGAACAAGTAGGTTACCATGCCATCATGTCAGGAAAGACACATTGTCAATTTTAATTCGGAGGAAAATTTCAGCTAGTGTAATTTTAAATGACATTAAATTTATATGTGGGACAACTGCATTCCCGTTAGGAATTCACTTTTTTAATATGGTTGTTGTCTTTAAAAAGTCTTTTAAATCATAGATATATTAAAGGATATTAAATTTTTTATTGCTATTGGAGTGTGGTACGAGGGTGTCATGAATTGGCAGGGCTTGGGGGAACTTATTCCAAGTTGTTTTCCACCACAGGAAATGCTTAGAAACTGCCCCCTTGGAATCTTACAGATTAATCTTCTTGCATTATGCCCCAAGAGAGAGTTGACTTGCTTTGACAGGTGTCCTTCCTTACACGTTTAGTTATTAAATGCAGAAATGGACTGCGTATGTGCCACAGAGCATCCCAGAGTCCTCTTCTAGTCTTGGTGTTACCTTGCAGTGACAACATAGGGAAACCTGGTTCTGATGTGGAACTCGGACTGTCTGGACTCAGTGTCCTTTAATTCTTAAAAATGAGAGGAGTTAACTCAGAGTAAATGACAGGACTTTAACTGAGTAAATTGAACTTTATGAAAAGGTACACCATTTTCTCTGTATTTCTCACTTTTCTGCTCATACATTATAAATTAGAGCAGGTTCACAGGCCAGCATTTGGGAACTACTGATTTAGAAGATAAGATTTTTTTAAATTCTGCATTTCCACTTTGAATTTATACCCCTTGTTTTAAATGGTCCCTTAAACTTCAGATCCCAGAAAATCTTAATGTCTAAGGCAGCAACAAGATTTCTCATGGTCTTTTTCAAGAAATACATTCTCATTGTTGGGACACATCTGCCATATTCCTGAGAGCCAGCTGTTCTGGAAGATGAACTTAACCCTTCTTCCTCCATTGCCTGGGGTGGGGGTGGCTTGAACTTGATTCGGATGAGCATGTTTGTTCTTAAGCAGCTGCCCTTCTTGACCATTTATGGCACTTGAACAACTGATGTGGATCATAAGGTATTTTAAAATCTGGAAAATCATGAAGCATTTTAAGATGGAACAGTTGTCACCCTTTTATCTGTGTTCACTGACTGTAGCATTGGACAGTGGTGGTGGTGCTGTATTGCAGGAGTCATGTGGGAGTATTCAAAGTTCCTTTCCATTGCAGCCCGAAGTCTTGCACATGATCTACATGAGGGCCTTACAAATAGTCTATGGCATTCGACTAGAGCATTTTTACATGGTAAGTTTACGGTCAGGCAAAACAGCGTTTTGTGTTTTGCTCTAGTTCTCCTGTTCACATACATACTGCCTTTTAAGGAAATCTTGACTTTATTTTTGACACACTCAAAGGCTTGTATAAACTCACTGTCACTTGCCAAGGAATAGGCATAATGATGTTTATATGGATAGCTTTACACCTAAAGACAGAAACCTCAGTGGAAGCCCTGAACAACACCTAGAGATCACTGAGACTATTCCCAGGTTTATAGTCTCCTGAGACCCACAAATGCAGCAGTGTGCATGGGCAGGGGTCTCTTCTCAGGAAGGACTCCCAGGCAGGAAGAGCAGATGCAGATGGTGGAAGTGAGGTAGCTGAGCTCCTGGCAGACTAGCTTTTTCTAGTGGGAAAGGCCACTTTCTTCATTGTTTTTCCCATGAAGTAATCAGGGCATCATCTGAAGTTGCTCTGACAATGTTGTGTATACAATGTTGTGTATCAAGATGATGGTTATCTGTTTAAAAATCAAAGACAGCTAGCTACCCTTTTACAATGAAACCTTGCCAATTGTAGTTTCTTTGTCTATAAAAAGGGGGCAGCACTTTGTAAACAGATCCTTGTGAAAATCAGAAGATAAATAATAACCCCAGCATGGTGCCTGATACCCAGTAGTGGCTTGTGGTTACCCTTCCATTTTTCCATTCATTTAAGTCTTTATCAGCACCCACTGTATACCTATCATTAGAGATATTAACGTCAACTGGAGCTTAGTAGTGGGAGCTATGTTGTTTTCTTCAGATTTAATGACAATTTGATAGAGTTTGATCTTAACTCTGATTAAGTTTTCTTGTGGTTTATGGTTGAAGAAACTTGTTTAATCAGTGTGTGACTTAGGTTTTGTGACTTCCTACATGTAGATGCCTGTG
Source organism: Sciurus carolinensis (assembly GCF_902686445.1). Lineage (NCBI taxonomy): Eukaryota > Metazoa > Chordata > Mammalia > Rodentia > Sciuridae > Sciurus > Sciurus carolinensis. The sequence continues at coordinate 118,375,649 of NC_062224.1, read as the reverse complement.
AACACTGAAGTCATGTATCCACATATAATGGAAGGCTTTTTACCAGTCAGTAACTTATTCATTCATCTGTGAGTAAAGCGCCATTTTACTTTCTTTATCTACTTTCATATTTACTTGGTCTTAAACCCTTAATGATGTTACTTTCTTTGGGGAGGTGTTCCATCACCTCCCTCTTCTCTCCATCTGTGTACGCTCAGAAGTACAGAGTTCTGCCAAGCAGAACTGCTTCACCGCTGGCATTTCTCAGGGTGCTGTCCACTGAAGTTCAGAGGCCATGTAAATGGCAGTCCTCAGCAGCTTTGTGGAGGGTGTTGAGTTCTGGAGTCATGGGGTACCCACGAGTGCCGGTCCATTAGAGTTGATGGCAGGCGTCCTTGGCACTGCACAAAGGCCTGCACTGCAGTGGGCTCCATCTGGTCCTGCAACCCCGAGGGAAACTTCCAGGAATCTCTGAAAGTGGGTTGTTTGTAGCCCATGGATCAGTATAGCTCACAATTCACTTTTTGATATTCTTTCTATAAAGGGACTCATTTCTGCCCATCTGCCGGGTGAATGACTTTGAGATTGCTGATATTCTTTATCCAAGTAAGTGAAAATTTAAAGTTTTATTATCTGACTTTAACCTACCATTTTACCTTTCCATTGATAAATGTGAAAGGAAACCTTGGAATGGGTTTCAAGTTACCCTATCCTTAGGGATGTGTATTCTTATGCCCTTCGTTGGAATGTTTTTCTTTTGTAGATCAACATAAAAGCTGTGTTTCTGACTAATTTTTTCTTAACTTCTTACATTTAAAAAATGTTCTTTAAATTTGGGGAAACAAATAATATGCAAGCATGATATCATATAGTAGACTATTCATATTAATTTTATCAAGTTAACAGTTACTTGCCACTATGAAGAAGTTGCCTTTTAATATGGATAATAGTCCTGTAAATTTTAGATGTAAAATTGTCCTAGCTTTGAGTTCCCTGACTCACGTAACTCTGATATTCATCCATCAGGTTATTTTACATTGTCCAAATTTGTATTTGGTTTCTTTTGGATCTCTGACTCATGTCTGTGGATATAGTTCATGCACAGCAGAGCTCGTGAATTTTAAGTGTGAATTGGATGTGTTTTAACAAACGTGTGTACTTGTGAGCTGCTGCCACAGTTGTGTGCACCATGGACCCATGGCCGCAGGGGTCCCTTCCTGTCCCTGTGCAGTCAGCCTCTCGAGGCCACCTCTGCCCGGCAGCCACTGGCATGTCTTCCATTACTGTGGCTTTGACTTTTCCACAATTTCGTACAGATGAAAGGGTGTGGTCTGCAGCCTGTGGTGTCTGCTTCTTTGAGCATTATTTTGAGATTTATCCTTGTGACTTGCACTTATTGCTACACTGTTTATTTTGGGGTGTTCTCTTCAGGGGACCACATGATAGACGTTTGAATTGTTTCTAATATGTGCCCACTATGAAAAAACTGCTGTAAAACACTGTTTGCTCATGTTTACTTTGGGTTTCATTTGTTTTTCTTTGTTTCTGGTTTTTAGTTTAGAGCAGGAGCTGAGGCCATTAGTTTCAGACCTTTTTTTTCCTAGTAAGAGGGTTTAGTGTTGTGAATTTCCCTCTAACCCAACATTAGCTATATTCTTCAGACCTCACTGTGTTGTATTTTCGTTTCTCATTCAGTTCAAAATGTTTTCTAATTTTCCTTTTGACTTTTTTCATTCACCTGCAGGTTTTAAACATTCTGGGATTGTCCAGCCATCTTTCTATTGCTGATTTGTGATTTGGTTCCTTTGTGATTAAAGAATGTACTTTGTTCAATTTGACTCCATTTCAGTTCATTCATACCTGTTTTATGACCCAGTACATGGTCTGTATTTGTTGCCTATGAGAGCTGTAATAAACTACCACAGACTAGGTGACTTCAGATAACACATTTATTTATTTATGGACATCTTCAGATATGATTGTAGATTTGTCTGTTTGGCTCTAGTTTTGAAGGCACCACATTTAGAAATATCCTTCTGACCTGCCTTTGCTCTGAAATATACTTTGATTTTAATATTGCTGCTGCGGTAGCTGGCTTTGGATTTGTATTCCAGAAAATACTGTCTTGCTTTGCAGTTGTTTTGCATCTTTGTGTCTGCAGTGGGCAGGGTTTTTGCTTTTTGTCTCATGCTTGTCATTTGGATTATTTAGCCAGCTTAGAATTAATGTTATTGGTGTGATTCAGTTTAAATTTACCTTGATGCTTTTAGTTTTTTCCTTGTCCTATTTATTCTTGTTTTCCCCATATCCTGCCTTACTTTGGTTTATTTGTTTATTTTTTGTATTTACTGTGGGGTTTATTATGTATGCACTACCATTGTCTGTCTTAAGACACATTATACTTTACAAAAGTTTACTTACATTCCCCATATTGGCCTTTGTGTGACTATGCTATAAAGTTTACTTCTACAGATAAGTGAATGCCTTGACCTATTGTTATTAGACGACTTCAGTCTATTATCTTTTAAAAGCATTGTTTAAATGAGGAACTTTTTCTTTTCTGTTAACTCACATTCGTTTAAGTATATCCAGTCCCTCTCTGGTATGATCTTTCCTTGCAACTGAAGATTTCATTTAATATTCCTTATACTGCTAATAAACACCCTACACTTCATCTTTCTTTTTGAAAGAAATTTCGTTTGCATGTAGAGTTCTGAGTTTGAAGTAGAACAGAAGAGGCTGAACATCTGAGGAATTTTCAGGAAGCAGATTTATCGACTGCAGGGTCGAGGGGCTATACCCTGGACAATTACTATAGAAATTCTTTGAACTTGGTATATCCAGTGGGGGAAGGGGGTGGCTAGGAGGTTCACAAGACAAGTGCTTTTCCTTCTATTCTTCAAGCCAGACAGAGGTTTCACAAGTTTTTTTTCCTGCAAACCTGGCATATATAAAACGAGGAAACTACCAACCACAGTGCCCTTCTGCAGAAGTTTTTGCTGATAAAAAACTTTCTGACAGGCTAAGAGGAACTTACATACCACAGATATTTTGGGGTTTTCTGCTTAATTATGGTAAGGGTCTTCTGGGTGGGGGGTCTCTGGCCTGCTTCAAGTTGACCACACAGCTGTCCTGTCTTCTGCCTGTGTTGCTTCTGATGAAAATTCACTGTTGTCCTTTCATTCCATGTGATGTACTGTGGTTTTGTTTTCCTCTTGCTGCTTTTAAGATTTTATCTTTATCATTTTTTGTTTATTTGGTACTGGGATTTGAACCCAGGGGTGCTGCACCACTGAGCTACATCCCCAGCCCTTTTTATTTTTATTTTGAGGCAGGGTCTTACTAAATTGCCCAGGTGGCCTTGAACTTGGATCCTCCTGTTGGGCTTCCTGAGTTGCTGGGATTACAGCTGTGGTTGCCATACCCAGCAAACTTTTTTTCTTACCCTCCAAGACCTGTGAGTCCTGTTCGTGTCATTTTCTCTGGGCTGCATCCTGGAGTATTGAGCAGCAGGCCGGTACCCTGACAGTGCTTCACTTGTTGGGTTCTGTGGAGGTGCTGCATTGCCTATGACCCAGTGTGAAGTTGGTTGCTGCACGTACTGTTTCTCTAGTTATTTAAGGTACATAGGCCGGTCTGGTTCCTGCTGTTTCAATTATGGCCAAAAGTAATTTGCCTTTTTTTTTCCCTTTCTAATTGGTAATATAAGGGTAATACTGATCTTGAAGTTAGCAGAGATTGTCATATACACAGTTTTATTTTATATACCATGAGCAAAGTAATATGGCAGGAGAGAATTTATATTTCTACATTATTTCAAACATTTAAATATTCTTCCTTTGTATTTTAGAAGCAAAACGGACAAGTCGGTTTTTAAGTGGCATTATCAACTTTATTCACTTCAGAGAAGCATGCCGTGAGACGTACATGGAATTTCTCTGGCAATATGTAAGATTTGAATATATTTGAGGGTCACACAACAGATGATTAACCTCATATTTGAACCAGCAATCTGTTTACAAATGTTTGTTTCAAGTGTCATTTGTGTTGAGTAAAATTCCTAATCTATTTGTGAGGACTGCCTAGCTCTACTTAAATTTATTTCTGGTGGGAAAATTGTAGAGTAAACATTTTGTAGTCATTGCTGGTAGGAGTGTGTGTGAGGAAACCCATAGCTCTTGGAAAGCGCTGACGGGAGATTGCTGGTGTTGCCTTAACAGAAATCCTCTGTGGACAGAATGCAGCAGCTGAGCATTGCACACCAGGAGGCACTGCTGAAGGTGGAGAGCCTCAAGTAAGTGAGATTTGCAAGGAAGCGAATGCAGGTTCAGAATGCACCGTGAGTGTGTATGGTGTTCACAGTCTTGAAGTCCACCTTAAGTCTCATCTTCCATAGTGAGTGCAGAGCACTGAGGTGTGCCTTTCTGAAAAGAGAATGATGTATTTTCTGACAACTCTGCTGCAGTATCTTGGGCTTCTCTCTCGATGGTGTTAGCCTGACTCATTTGATGCCATTGAATTACTTCCTCAGTTACACCTTGAGCCTTTGTCTCATGCGGATGAGCAGTAGCTGTTGGGACCCTTTCTTCCTCAGATCAGCTAATGCTGTTGGAAGGTTTGCTCCTCCAGCATGTTCTTTTGAGGGAAAGATGTTCAAGTGACAGTTCCTCATCTCTGGTATACTGACAGATGCTCCTTGACCTGTGATGGGGTGTGTCCCATGAACCATCTTATGTTGAAAATATCCCAAGTTGCAGGAACGCCTGATGCACCTGACCCGCGGGTCGCCATCATCCTTCTGTTGACACTGTGCCCTGGCATTCTCATTTGCAGTAGTGTTTTTCCTAATACTGGTGGCTGACAGGCAGCTGCAGCTGGGAGTCCAGCATCATCACCTGTCACTCGTCTGGGAAAAGGTCAAAATGTGAAGTACAATACAACTTCTGTGTATTGTTTTCACATCATTGTGAAGGTGAAAAACCATCATGAGTCGAGGACCATCTGTTTTTTTTGTTGTTGATTTTTAATCCTTTCTAATATGTTGAGGTCTCTGAAGTTGCCTGTTCAGGTGAGAGGTATTCTGACCTGCCCCTGGTAGAAATTGCCTTTACAGTCAATAACAAACTGAAAAGAATGGGGATGAGGGCAGATACTAAGAGTTAGCATGGTAAAAAAGACCACAAACCAGATTAAAAGAAAAGCAAAAACTGGGAGAGAGTTTTTGTAGCATTTGCTACAAAGCATTGCAGACTATACTAACAAAACTCAGGTAGTTTTTCTACCTGCAAAGAAGTCCTGCAAACTGAGGGGAAAAGATGACTTAATAGAAACCTGGGAAAAGATTATGCATGGATTTCACAGCAGAACAAAAACAGATGCTGATATACCAGATTTGCAAAAACTCAAACTAGGATTTTTGTGGGGAAGAGGCTTGAGCCTGTGTGTGAGGAAGGGTAGAGACCCAGGAAGAGTGGGAAAGGAGCATTAGAGAAGCCACTGTGCACGCATCTCATAGGAGTGCTGCCTGCATAGAAACTCCACGGGAGGACCCTGAGAGCTCCTTGGGCTTTCATTTCTCTCAGCAGAGCCAGGCCACCTACTTCAAATGGCTGGAGAGTGTGTGATTCAAAAACAGGAAAGAAGTGCTTCATCTAAGCTGAGGGCATGGATTTTATTTTGACCTTTCAAAGTTAAGGATGTGATTAATGCTATTTTAACCTGTTTTCCTGTGTTTAGTTCTGTTCCAGTTGAAGAGCAAGAAGAGTTCAAACAACTTACTGATGATATTCAGGAGCTACAGCAATCACTGAATCAGGAGTTTCGTCAAAAAACGGTATCTGTTATGAAACATCTTGAAATTTTCTTAAAAACTACATTTCCATAGGGGCATGTAATGAGGGTGCGAGCTCATTGCTCTCTGTTACTGAGGAAACAGCACTTTGCTAGGCCCATTTGTGCCCCTTAGAGTCTCAGTTGCCCTTGAAGCCTCCTGCTATGTCCTGAGGAGGCATCCTGGACATTGCAGCAAGCTCAAAGGTGCTCAAGATAGTTTAAATTTCCAGGGAAGCACTGTAGTGCCCAGCATCTTTCAGACACTGCTGGAGCTCTTAGCTCAAGGTAGTCCACTTTTGTTGTTAGATCACATTACCCTTTGATATCCTTGGGCTTTTGGCATTTTCTGTGATAAAAGACAAGTACTATGTGAAAATCATTATAAAAGAGAATGTGAGAATTTGTGTCATCTGATTCCAGGGCCCGTGAATTTATGGAATGTTTAGTAGCCCACATACCTGGTTAGTGTGGTTATCTAAGAATTAACTAAAATACTTTTTCCATTTATGCTTATTTACTCAAAGGTCTGCAGCATTGTCAGGCAGATGTGTGCCACCACTTTGACTTAACCATTTATTGGAGGAAGTCTTAGATACTTACTCTGGCCCATGGCTTCTTGAGCACAGCATGTCTGAGGCTATCTGGTCAAACTCCTTTTTCTTCTTTCTCACCTTGATTCTGTGAGAAAGCAGTGGGTGACTCTGTTTCAGTCTGTTTTGAATCATGACACCTTGGTTTGCTTTTCCCCTTAGATAGTGCTGCAGGAGGGAAATTCCCACAAGAAATCAGCTATTGCAGAGAAGACCAAACGATTGGTAAGCACCCTCTTCCACCAACATTGAGTGTAAGGTTCAGTGGGAGGACACTGGACCTGTGTGTGGTGACGTGTTTCACGTCTCCTTTCTCCCCCATGCATGCCTGTTGTTAAAAACACTGAGACAATGGTGTGGACAAAGTCGAAGGCTCTGAAAACCAGCTGCAGCCTGATGCACATGTCGAAGGTGGCTTCTCCAGGTGCATGACTGTGTCCTTCATGGAGGGACACGGCACTCCACGTCTCATGCCTGCTTTCCCCACTTCACTCTGTGGCACACATGGGTCCTTCCACGGATGGCTGCACGTGTCTGCACTGTGCCGCAGATCTTCCTAGAACCCTGTCAGTGACTTTCATCTTGCCCACGAGTACCTTTATCCTTCAGGCAGAAGGATATCCTTCTGTTGTCACAGGAGGAATTCCCAAAGTCAGGATTTGGGGGTCAGGGGAAGTGAGTGTTCACAGCCAACCCACATTGCCCAGCTGACACTAGAGCACTGTTGGTCTGTGCTCCTGCAGGGTGGGAGTGCCCCCGCTATCTTTGCCTCTGTCATTCTTAAAGGGGAGAAAACCACTGTTTTGACTTGATTTCTGTAATTCTTGTTGTTATTTATTTTTAGGTATTTCATGTAGCTTATATTTATTTTTTAAGAGATTCTGTGAGTTAGGTATACTATCTTTCAAATTCACGATTTTTCTTTTCTTGTTACATGTACATTTTTTATGTAATAACACCTTAAAGACATGGTCTTTATGATACATAGAAAGGCCAGTGCTACAGGTGAGCTGTGTGTCAACTGTCATTTCTCATGGTGTTCTAATGTTTTCCCTTGATTTTAGCACTTGTCCTTTAGATCCGTCTGCAAGTTAATTTGGTATATTAGATATCCCTTGTATTTCTGCGATTCTTTTTATTGGTAAATGCTTTCAGCTGATAGCACTCACTAGGGGTCAATTTCATTATTAACTTCTTTCTGCCCCTTTGAAACCTAGGTTAAAACAAAATGACTATAATAGCAAGTTGAGGATTTTTTGGGAGGGAGAGAAGTGATGGCAGTCATGTGGTTGTGAGGAAACGGTCTCTGATTTGGTGGAGAATGGAAAGGGCAGGTCGCCTGTGGTTTGTTGAACACCAGGAGTGAAGTGACAGCACACACCAGGAACAGACATGCATCAGCTTCATTAGCTGATTAAAAGGTAGTCTTTCCAAGTGAGAAAGCCAGAAGGCTCGCACAAGTCCAGAATCAGACCCTCTGTCCTAACACAGCCTCTCCTGGGCTCGCAGCCCGAGGAGCGCCTGTTCACCCTCTCCAACGAGGCCCTGCACACAGGCACGTGGCAGTTAGCTGTGTTCCTGTACAGATGTGTTTGTGCTCTTTTTATTCAAATGGATTTGTTCTATGTCGACCTGAGACTTGTTCTTTTAGTTAACATTTCTAAATCTCTCCCATGGTAATACATGGAGCGATAGAGTTTCCCAAGCATTGTAAACACAATTGTCTCTTAAATTTTTAGGAAGGAAGCTCGTTGAATTTGTTTTTAAAGCATAATTTCAGACTTGTTGTTGACTTCTGAGAGAATTCCTGGATACCCTTCTCTTTCATTCCCTAGGGTTATATTCTTTTTTTTTTTTTTTTTTTTTTTTTTTTTTTTTTTTTTTTTTTTTTTTTTTTTTTTTTTTTAAGAATTAGGGTCTCACGGTGTTACCAAGCAGCCTGCCTACTTGGCCTCCTGAGTAGCTGGGACTATCAGCGCATGACAGCACATCTGGTACCCCCTTCAATTTTATTAACTGATGCGTGGAAACGTAAAATGGTGCATAATAACAGGGTTCCACGCAGTGCTCTGATGCCTGCATACATTGTGTAGTGTTCAGATCAGGTTAAACATCCCAAATGTGGGTCAGAGTCCTTCCAGCTCTTTGGAATTCACAGAACATGGTTGTTACCTGTGGTCACCTACTGTGCAGAGGCACACCAGGGCTGCTTGCGCCTGTCTCACTGACCTGGTGGGTGTGCAGCCCACCTCCACTCACCCCACTCCCACCCACCCTCTGGAAACGGCCATTCTACTCTAATTTCCTGTGGCAGGCATCTGCCTTCCTGGGCCTTCTTTCACCTAATCTCCAGCCCCACTGGGTGGTCCCAGAGGTCAGGTGTCATTGTGTTTGTGGCCGAGTAGTGTTCCATGGTGCACAAGCACCCCGTTCTCTGTGTCTATCTGCTCATCAGCTGGTGGACGTTGGCCTGTTTCTATCTCCCGGCCCAATGCACGGTGCTGCAGCGGACGCGAGAGATCAGAGGTCCTGCAGCATGCAGACTCATCTTGTGGGGTTTCTGGGTCCCGTGGTGGTAACATTCTTGATTTTTTGTGCTGCCTCTTGTTTTCTGTAATGGCTGTGCAGATTCATGTTGTCACCTCCAGTGGAAGCAGGCCCTTTTTTCCACATCCCCCTGTGCTTTGGTCATTTGGTGATAGCCACTCTTACTGGAGCCAAGTGATTTCCCTGATGGTCAGTGTTGGTCAGCAGGTTGTTTTCAAATACCTGTTGGCCATTTATCTTCTTTTGAGAAATGTCTGTGTCTCTTGACCAATTTTGACCAATTTGTAGCTTTTTTTGCTGTTGAGTTTGAGTTTCCTACCAGTGTTTGCAGATGCCTGCTTCCATTCTGTGTGTTTTCTTCTGTTGTGGGGCGCAACTTAAGAACAGAATGATCACCACTGAGAAGTCCAAATTTGAGAATCTTTATTAACTGGGTGACTGACTGTCTCACAGCCAAAAATGGCTATTGGGAGAATAACTTTGACCATAGGGTTGTAGGGGTTTTTATACCATAAGTCAGTACATCAATCCTAGGTGTCTGTTGCTATAATTTAAAATTATAAACATTATGAGATCTGAAATCATTAGCAGAGGGAGAAGTGGGTCAAAACGACCTTACTTAGGTACACACTAGGGAATGGTTACTAGCATCCGCACAATCACTGTTGACATCACCATTAACATGGTACATTGTTTAACAGAGGTGGGGTATTCCCACGGGAGAAGCTAAGCAACTGTTGATGGGTACAGAGGTGGGCGTTCCCAGGGAGAAGCATTTCCTGTGTAACATGGAGTCTGTTTGGTCATTGCCCATATAGCCTGGCCTTTAATATTTCCATGGAGCCAAATCTGTCAGCCCATCACATTTCACTCTGTGGTTTCCTTTTCTGTATAGAAGCTTTTCAGTTTGCTGTAACCCCATTCATCTATTTTGTTTTTGTTTCCTGTGCTTTTGGAGTCTTGTCCAGAAAGTCTTTTGCCATTGCAGTGTTCTTGAAGTGTTCCCGTTTTCTTCCAGTAGTTTCATCCCCTTTTGAAATTAGGGAAGAGAAAGGAATTTTTCTGACTGAACAAGCATGTTCTGAGCACCTTCTGTGGCTCCATTTGGCTACTGGGAAGGCAAAGGCAGCTTCACCACTCCAAGTGGCACAGTGAATTTGGAAACACATTGAGCGATAATCATCATGTTGCATGTGCCGTGATTGTAGCGGGAATGGGAACTGGATTTCAAGGATCAATGAAAATTGAGCAGGCAGGCAGGAGTAGGGTGGTTTGCTATCCTCGGACCACCTGATCATGGAAACAGCTCCTCCTTCACGGACCGTTGACCGGTGAGGGTGAGTCGAGTGAGGAGTGGTCAGTCTCATTTCACCACTCCCCTGCCCCTGCCTCAAACACGGATTCTTGTTTTGTTCTTTTCTGTTATTGAAATGATAAGTCACCACTTTTATCATATATATATATATATAAATGTTTCTCAACAGAATGAACTAAAATTGTCATTGGTTTCTTTGAAAGAAGCACAAGAAAGTTTAAAAACTAAAATTGTGGATTCTCCAGAGAAGGTAAAAAATTATAAAGAAAAAATGAAAGATACAGTCCAGAAACTTAAGAATTCCAGGGTGAGTTTCCTTTTTATTTTAATGCTCTTATATCTTTTTCTTTTTAGCAAATTCTTGTTTAATCATGGATTAATTTTCTGGACTATCTGTATTTCTCTCTGGTTTGTTTTTGTTTTTGTTTTACCTCATTGCTAAAGACAGTGGTACAGGGAGAAGAAATAAAAATTTAAACTCTTCTCTAAAGACAGGGAGTGGGGAGAAGAAATAAAAATTTAAGACCAAGACGTTTGTTCTATGACACTACAAAGTTTTGAGGCTTTGCTCTGGGTAATCAAAGCAGAAATGCCCTGTGCTCATGAGATTGAGTTACTATGACAGGAGAGAAAGGTATTAATTTTGTAAACCACAAAATTATAATTTTGTATAATTACAAACTGTGATACATACTTTGAGAGAATACAAGGTGTGCTTATGTGAGGACTGAAGAAGTGTGAAAAAACTTTTGTATCCTCTGATCCATTTTGCTGTGAATATAAAACTGCTCCAAAAATATAAAATAAATACAAAATTGCTTTAAATATAGGCTAGTCTGTTTTAAAAAGTGGAAGAAGTGTGGTATGCTTTGACATAATGAAATGGGGGACCCGTTTTGATACTGTAGGAACCAGGTGGAAGAAGGGAAGTGAAATGGGCACTCCCAGGTGAAGATGGCAGGGTTCCCAGTGAGTGATCCTGCGAGTGCTTCTGTGAGTTCTGCGAAACAGTAGGACTCACTCAGAAGACAGGTGGAAGTGGTAGGACAGAATTGGAAGTGGGCAGACCATTTAGCATTCTCCTTGAAACAAAGTTTTTAAACTGTTTCTTTTAAAAGCATTTCTAGTTTATCTGTGAGTTTGTTACCTGAGTCATTCCTTAGAGTTAAAATTGCCACATAAGCACAGACAGAAGCCACTGCAACAGTAACAAGAGCCCAGAAATAATTCATATATTTGTGAGGAATGGATGATATATTCAAAAGCAATTCCAGTTCAATTAGCTATTCATACAAAGGGAAGGGAGTTGAACCTACACCTCACCTCATGTGCAAAAATACTCATGTGGACTAGGAATTTAAGTTTGAAATTTTAACAATTTTAGAAATTTTAAAAGAACATTTATTATAATCTTGTACTGTGATAGATGTTTTTAAATTAAGATTGGAAACCCAAAAACTACAGAGAAAACTAGACCCATTAGAACACATTTGCAGTGCATCTGACACGTCAGGGATTGTGTCCATTGTGTGCAGAGTGCTTGGACAGCTGGGAAAGAGACGGCAGTAGCATGAGCCATCCCAAGCTGAGGGGAGCCCTGTTGGCCGAGCAGTAGGCAGGAGTGCCCAGGTGGGGAGGATGGAGAAGTCTGCATGGTCATGCAGTTGCAGTAAGCACGTGTTTATTTTGTGATTTTAGAATAGTAATTGTTCTTTTTAAAAAAAGAGGTGGCTGTAGCAGTAGTTGTACTGGGGAACAGAGGTATTGTAAATGGGTGCTGTGATTGCCAGGGTGATCAAAAGCACTTGAGAGTTGGTGAGGAGCACGTGAGCTGGTCCTTTGCCAGTTAAGAGATGTGATTGCTCAACTGAACACACACTGGTAGATGGTGCTCCAATGCTGACCTAAGCACAAGAAATCATTAAGAGCAAACGAATTCACGTTGCAGTTTTATAAAGGAAACTATCAAACTGTGGACTCTCATTTCTTTTTTCCTTTCACAGCAAGAAGTGATGGAGAAGTATGAAACCTATAGAGACTCAGTAGACTGCCTCCCTTCGTGCCAGCTGGAGGTACAGTTATATCAGAAGAAAATACAGGACCTTGCAGACAATAAGGACAAGCTGGCCAGTGCTTTGAAGGAGGTTCGTGTAGTGCAGGAGGGTTGTCTGTTATGTAGTTGCTTACTGTAATTCTTTGGGTCAGTTTCACTCTTAAACTGTTTTCCAAAAGATAAGTGGGACTGTTCTACAAAATGGTAGATGAGTCTGTGTGCTAGGGAAAAAAGACACTTTTTAAATACAGCAATAGCAAGACCTATCATCCTACAGATGAAATAAGTAATAAGCATAGCACATTGCCATGTGTGTTTTGGGAAACGGTAATGAATATTTGAACTTGTAACACTTGGAAATATTCTTTCCAGTAAGCATAAAGTCCAGTCTAGTGCCTAGCAGTGCACCTAGGTTTTATGAAGAGCTTTGACGTTTATCACACAAATAGTATCTGCTCTGAGTCATGAGAGTCTGGTGTCATTTAAGTTTCTCAGTCTGGAAACTTGGAAACCAATTCTTTCTTCACTTCTTACCATCTTACACCCAGACCATCTCCAGGGTCATTATCATTGGCATTTGATAAGAGATTTTCTCTTTTTAAGAGAAGCAGGGGTTAGGTGAGATTTCTACTTCATAGTTCCCTTCTCTGCCATCCAGGTTAACAAGACAGATCTGCTTCTGCTTGCTCTTAGTGTCTGCCTTTTCCCTTTATTTCTACCAACTCAGTCCAGACCCTCCCCAGCCAGCCTCAGCCTTTTGACTGACCGCACCTGTGCCTCCTCTAGTTGTGGCTGGCAGAGTGACTTGGTAAAGGCACCTCAGCTCATCATGTTTGTTCTAGGACCCCTGGTATCTTGCTCCTGTCCCCTTTGTGTAGTCTGCTGCTTTTTGCTGTGCTTTCAGGGCTTTAGGGGCCATATTCCCTTTCAAAACTATTTTATTATAGTTCTTCTAAAAAGCACCCTTTCATTTTGCTTATAATATAGAGCCTGAACTTGGAGGACCAAATTGAGAGTGCTGAATCAGAGCTAAGGAAATTGAAGACTGAAGAAAGTTCACTCAGAAGACTGCTGATTGCGAAGAAGGAAAAGCTGGCCACAACACAGTTCAGAATCAATAAGAAGCATGAGGACATCAAGCAGTACAAACGAGCAGTAATTGAGTAGGAACATGCCTTCATTCTTAGTGTTCTAGGAAGTGATGAGGAAAAGCTGGTGTGTGTGTGTGTGTGTGTGTGTGTGTGTGTGTGTGTGTGTGTGTGCGTGTCCTTGAATTTCAAAACTAATAATCTTTAAAAGGACATTGCACCTTTTGGTGACTCCAACAAAGACACCATGAAACTTGCAGTGCTCCATCTTGATTTCGAAGGGTGCTAGCTGCTCCTTTGTGTTCCCCTTCAGTGGGCATGGTGCTGCATATTTCAGGGCGCTTGCCATTCCTTAGAAGAATCTGCTGGCCTATCTGCAGTACATCTGGTCTGTAGAGTTAATAGCATTAATTTTGAGAAGACTTAGTTTTTATTCAAATACAAATAATAATTTGCTGAACATTTTTTAGGACAACATATTGGGTGGTTTTGCTGGTGGTCTTCTCCCCATCAGTTCTAAGCAGGTATTTTCACAACATGTGCTGCAGACCTGTCTTGGATGTCACCCCCTGAGTCCCTGCCGTGGGCATCAGGAATCTTCTGAGTGTTTCCTTTGCGCTTCCTCATGCTGGAGGAAGGGGCAGGACCAGAGGACCTGGTACTTGGTGCCAGACTGCCTCGAAGAAAAGTCCTACTGGTTCACATTCCCATACGAGAAAGCACAGCTGTGGCTGTGTGGCTGGAAACCCCGAGGACCCTGATGGGACTGTATCCCCACACTGGGGGATCCGTCTGTTTGCTTTTATGTCCTGAGAAGAGTTTCAGGTCTGTGAAATCAGTAGTGACATGTGGATGGGCACTTTGGAATCAGAGTTGGCATTGTCTGTCTTTATTAGACGACTAAGAGTAATTCTGTCAGCTGTCTGTTTTCTTTTAGGGATTGCAATAAAGTCCAAGAAAAAAGAGGTGCTGTCTATGAGCAAGTAACCACAATTAATCAAGAAATCCAAAAGATTAAATTTGGAATGCAGCAACTGAAAGATGCCACAGGAAGGGAGAAACTGAAGTCCCACGTGAGTATGTGTTCGTGAGCGTCACCCCTAGGAGGTCCCGTGCGCTGCTTGGGTCACCGGCTGCAAGCCCTGCTGCCCGTGGCTTTGGTTTCCTTCTCTGCAGTCCTTGTGTCACTCACTCTTGCTGTGTGTGCACAGGCATCTCCTCTCTCCCTTTCTTCTTGCTTGTCTTAGTTTCCTGGCGGCACATAGCAGAACATCATGTTTTTGTGGTAAAAGTGGTTTCTGTGTTAAAGTTCTGGTTTTATTAAGTAAATGAACTTCAGTAGTGGATTTGTTAAGTGATCACTAATTTTTAAGTAAAAACCTAAGTATTTTTTCCCCCATAAAAGGGTCTGAGAAGTTTTTCTTAGTGCCATAGTTAAATGTAATTTAGTTAACTGAAGGGAAAAAAGAGCTTAGATTGGTCCCTTTGTGTTAAGAAACCTTTAATATCTATATATAATTATCTAAAATTATTGTTTACTTTGTGCTCATTTTGAATGTATTTATTTTATAGCTTCTTAAATAACCTTAATTTTAATGAGAACAGGCATTTTCTACATTTTTATCTTTGAAAATGCCAGCCCAGTGCCACACTTAAAATATTTGCCTATTTCTGCTCCTCTAACTGCCTGTGTCTCAAACAAGTGGTTTCTTCCTAAAACATTCATTAGACCTCCATCCTCTCCTCAACTTTGTGTGGTGCTGAGGGTGAACCTGAGGCCGTGAGTGTGCTGGGCATGCACTCCTCCGCTGAGCCGCTTCCCAGCCCTTATTTCACTGTGAGACAGGGTCTTGCTGAATTGCCCAGATTGGCCTAAAACGTGGGGTCCTCCTGCCTCGGCCTCCCAAATCTCTGGGATTACAGACACACCACTGTGCCCAGCTCTCCTTAATTTTTGAAGTTTGACTTTTATCTTTAAGATTGTTTTTACCAGAACAGTTGTCCAACTGCTCTACAAGAAAAAGGCCATTTTTCATGCAGAATCCCTTGGTCTGTTCTCGTTCCTCTCCATCTGGCACACATCAGCACTGTAGGTTGCAGTTTCTGAGACCCTGACCCCCGAGACTTCACATACCTGCTCTCACCACCCCACCACAGCCCAATTGGTAAAGGTTGCTGACGGAAGAGTCACCATGGGCCCTGCCTGTGTGTGCCAGGCACTGTGTCCCGCGAAAGGTACCTCGTTGGTACTTGTGTTTCTAGGCTGTTTTTAAAGATAGGAAAGAAGATGGGAGGACGGTAGAATAGCAGTGGTCCCCTTGGTCTACTCACTGTCCTTCCTGTTCCATTTGGAAGAAAGTCTGGAGAGAGTTTTTTTATTTTTCAATTTTACTTTATTTTTTGGTATCAGGGATTGAACCCAGGGGTACTTAACCAGTGACCCAGCCTCCCAAATCACCGGAATTATAGACATGCACCACCAACCTGGCTAATCCTACTTCTTAACTAAATCAAATCAACAAATATTTGTTATCACATAACAAGTACTGTTAATGAACTAGTTAGTAATAATTAGCAAGTAGTTACTAATTCAAATTTGAGATATCTTTGCCTTTCAGTCATAGAAGGTGCCCATGCCTACTTACTATTAGTTCTGTGTATGTATGTTTCCCAGTGATGTGTTAAATTCTTGACCGTAGCAATCATGTCATGGTCAACACCTTAGTGTTGTATAAACTGCTTGGGCTGGTGCTTATAAGTAGTGTTTTCCACAGATGGCTTAGAATCGAAAGGTTTTCTAGCACAGTGTCAAAACTGGTTCTGTCATTATTCAGTGAGGAGTTGTTGAATGAAGGAACCCCCAACTAAAGACCCTAAATGAGGAGCTCCAGCAGCAGGGCCAGAGTCTGTACTTTAGTCATGGCTTTTGAGAACCCCTGGAGGTTCTGCCTGTTGTTGTAGAACAGGACAGCTTTAGTTGTTGAAATGTTCTCATTTTGAACTTTAAATGTTTATTTTTGCGTTCTAGTGAACCTAGATCTTGTATCTGGAATGACTCTATCCTCTTGTTGAGTAACCCTTGAGGCATTTGAGGCTGATCAAGGTTCTTTCTGTCTTCTCTTGAATGTGTCACTTAGCCCCAGTTTTCATTTGCAGATTCGTGACCAGTCTGTTTGCTCCTTGTCATTATCCCATTTACACTGTATGGCTCAGGCCGGGGTCTTCCAGGGTCGTGGCGGGCAGTGCAGAGCGGTGCTTTTGAGGATGGGGCCTAACAGCAAGGTGGATTTGTAGCAGTAGCACCTCACTTTCGACTTGCAGAGCTTGGGGTCACTTTCACAGGTGGTTCTGCCAAGGTGAGATATTCTTCACCTTGTGTTTCAGTCATTCTTTTCTCTGCTGTGAACAAAAGACCTGACAAGAACAGCTTCGAGGAAGAAGAGTTCATTTGGGGTTCACAGTTTCAGAGGTCTCAGTCAGAGACAACCAGTTCCGTCCCTCAGGACTGGAGGTGAGGCTGAACATCAGGGCGGAAGAATGTAGCAGAAGGAAGCAGCTCAAGACGGACGATCAGAAAGCAGAGAGGGAGCTCTTCTCAGAAGGACACAATGTAAACCCCAAAGCACACGCCGGGAACCCTCCTCCAGCTGCACTCTACCTGCCTACAGTTACCACTCAGCTCATCCCCATCAGGGGATTAAGTCACAATTGGGCTGAGCCTCAGAACCCAGTCGTTTCACCTCTAAACCTTCTTGTGTAGTGTCACACATGAGCTTTTGGGGGACACTTAATATCTAAACCATAACACATTTATTTATTATTTTGGTGCCAGGATTGAACCCAGTGGAACTCAACCATGGAGCCACATCCTCAGCCCTTTTAATTTTTTGAGGGTCTCACTAAATTGCTTAGTGCCTCACTAAGTTGCTGAGCCTTTGTTTTCTTTTTTTTTTTTTTTTTTTTTTTTTTTTTGCGGTGCTGGGGATCGAACCCAGGGCCTTGTGCTTGCAAGGCAAGCACTCTACCGACTGAGCTATCTCCCCAGCCCCTGAGCCTGTCTTTGAACTTGTGATCCTCCTGAACCACTAGGATTTCAGGTATGTGCCACCATGCCTGGCAACAACTTACTTTAATGCAAATATTAGTTTTAATTCAGAATTTTCTTTATTTCATTTTGAATTTTGAAAACATGAAGATCAGTTTAATGTAAATCTTTCACATTTCTTGTCATTATTTGGTGTCCCCTGAAACTTCGATTAACATGCTACTTTTTCCAGATTGAAAATGTCGAGTGATCTGGGCTGTGCTGCATAGTTACAGATCAGAACTTTAGTACATTTGTTGGGCTTGCTGACTGCTCTGACTTGCGTTTCCCAGACTGCACTGTGGCACCGTCTGCTCACAGTAGTTGGGGAAGGGCTGTGAGCACCTGGTGATGTCAGTGCTTTTGTGCAGGCTCTCTAGCTTACTGCCTGATCCTCCGTGGAAAAGGGAAGGGGCATGTTAAGACTTCCAAAAGGCTCTTCATGCATTTCCTTTGGATTCTAGTTTTTACCATAGCCCTTTATTCTCAGATAATTTATTCTATTTCTAGTTTCAGTTGCTGTCTTTATTTGGGTAACTTTCAAAAATCTGCTTCCTGTTCTGCCCACTCACAGCAGAAATAGCACTTATGAGCTTACGTTCTTTCTCTTGCTGCCCGTCCTCTTCCTCTCTCCCTCCTTTTCCCACCACGTGTCTCTCATTCAGTCTCTTCCTATTTCTCTGTGGCAACATTATTTTCCATAACAAAGATGATAGACAATTCTAGTCTTCAGGCAATCAGCAAATAAATTGATGTTTTAGCTCCACTATTCCTAATAGTCCCTGTCTGTCCAAACGTAGTGCTTCGTTGTGTAAGACTCCTGGATGGCAGCAGAACTTAGATTTCTTCTGTGACTAATTCTCCTGCATCAAATCTGTCCTGAAAAGCAAGGATTGTCAACTGCGTCCTGCTGCAAATGACTGCACTATTGCACTTCCTTGTTGAAAGGGAGCTGTGCTGCTCTCCTGCTACTGCTGTGTCCACTCACAGTGAATGGACTGCCCAGGACCTCCATCAGCATGTCAGCAGATGGCATGGGCATCTGCCGGGTGTCCATGGTCACCCTGAACTCGGGGCCGGGCCGCTGAATGAGGGGCAGCACATCCGGGTCTTATGTCTTGGGCAGTCCTCTGTTGTTTGAGGCTTGGTAACTCTGACTCCTTTCAGGCACCTTTGCTTTCTTTCTTCTTAGTACACGTTTGGTCTCCTCCAGGTAACAAGGTTCTGTGCTGTGACGGTGCATCTGCTCGCCACGCGGCTCTTCATGATCAGAGTGAAGCGGAACTAAAAGCCACGTGCTCCTTCACACTAGTCCTGGTTCAGGCTCGCTGTCTGGGCTGGTTTTATTTTCTTTTAGTGTCACCGTCACCTCTGCAGCTTCCACCTGCCGTTGTGCCTTACCGAGTGACTGGTGTGCTTGGGTGGTGCTGGGCCCGCACTTGTGGAGTGAACGCCACAGGTGTTGTGAACCTTCCTCCTCTGATCCAAACACCCAGATGCGTCAACACTGTCCAGTGAGGTTTTCTGCAGCGGTGGGAGTGAGTGCTGCCTGTGGCCAGTAGGCACTCCTGGCTATGGACCTTTGTGCGCACCCGCTGCAGCCCAGGAGCTGCGCTTTGAGTCGCGATTTAATTATGTTAAATTTAAATTCTGGCCACCTGCCTGTGGCTAGAATCTTAAATAGCGCAGATCTAGAGTCTAGTTTCCCTTCTTTTCCTTTGTCTGTTTTTTTGAGGGTTGGTTTTGTTCATTTGTTCGTGCTGGCAGTGGAACCCAGGGCTTCGTGCGTCCTAAAGCACCCTAAATTCTTCACTCTATCCTCAACCCTGGACTGTGATCTTAAGAACACTGCACCTCAATGAGGCTTTCACAGTGACACTTGTGAATTCCTGTGAGGTAGTACTGTGAACTTGGCTATAAATATGAATAGAAACCCTAATACAGTGATGGGCTGTGATCTGTCCTATGAAACGCCTTGCGCAATGGCCCAAGGACATCTGGGGACACCCCTGGAGTGGCCTCCCTGTCCTCTCACTGTGGCCCCGTCTGCCTGGTGTTCTTGAGCACATTTGTTGTCAGCAGAGTGTCCTGTGTCTGAGGATAGACTCTTGTTTGCAGATGTCTGTCTGTATTGAACCACACTTGGTTTTGATAATTTCTCACAACTAGTATCTTTCCTACCCAATCTATGCAAGTCTCTTTTTAGTATGAGTTGTCATACACCCAGTAGGACTAGGGACTTAATCAGTCTACTTTTTTTCTAAATGGCCTTCACACAACCTGGCAATTAATCTGCCTTATTTTTCTATAAGTTTTAAGAAATAAAGCTTTCACAAGTTTTTGGTTTATCTTCCTACTTGTATAGCTTGCTCTTTGCTGTCTTGGAGATGTAAACACCCCGTCCCTTGCGCTAGGGTTCAGTACCTGTGGGTGGATTTCTGGGGGATGTGCCCTCCAGCACACACACACTGCACCTGGAGTAATGGTTCCCAGGTTCACTTAGGTCATGGTGCTGGAAATCGTGTTCTCTGGGATATTGTAAATTCATACTAAATAGAATGATAATCTAATGTGTGTGAACTCTGAAAATATCTACACTAGAATTTAAATAAAGATAAGTAGTAGCTACTACTACAAGTTTAGGAGAAAGTTAATAGGACAGATGCTTAAAGTTGAGAACACTGTATGAATTTACTGTTTTGGCCATAAATGTTACCCATTGGCAAAGGGCCGCAGTTGTATTTCAGTAGTGAACTCATCTTCAAGTTGTTTTTTCTAAGGAAAATGAATAATAAGAGGATCAGTATTAACCTTTGATAAGTATAAGATAGAAGAAAATGTTTACAAGGAAATTTCTTATTTTATCCAATCTTTAAAAATGTGTTATATGAAAGTCACTGTTGCTCACAGTAGAACTTTCCAGTCCTCGTTCAGAGGGTTTGAGGTGTGGGCATGGAGTCTGTGGCACGGTTCTGGTGGTAGAGAGAGCTCCCTGGTCCTCGTTCAGAGGGTTTTGAGGTGTGGGCTCAGAGTCTGTGGTATGTTCAGGTGGTAGTTAGGCTGCATGCAGAGATCCAGGTGCCGTTCTCCATGTTCAACAGAACTCTTCCTTGGTGATCACAAGTGTTTGGTCTTAATTCCTTCAAGTCCTGGCTGCTGTCCTGGCTCTGCTTTGTTTCTTCTAAGTACCATCAGAATTTCCTGATGTGTCCCTGGGTCTTGGAGTGGACTTTCAGTGATAGCAGGCATATGTGCATTGTGCTCCAGTGCAGAAGTAAGACTTTAAAGTGTTGTTCAGTGTGACTGGAAATCTGGTGAGGTTATTGCCCAGAATGATCCCTGTTCTGTTTATTCTCCACTAGGAGATATTCCTCAACTTGAGGACTGCCTTGGACAAGTACCACGAAGGCATTGAGAAGGCCACAGAGGAGTGCTGCACGAGAATAGAGGAGAAGGCCGCAGAGCTGAAGGGGAGAATGTTCAGAGCGTCCACCTGAGGGCGCAGCTGCCTCTTCGTACATGGCTTTCTGTCTTAATTTCTTCAAGGGGTGTAGTTAAGTTAAAACTAGTGGAGTATATAAACAAATAATGTTTGTTCAAGCAGTTTTTATGTATTCTCAAAGTGATCATTCTGTAAGATGTGCATTTGATGTAGGCTCTCATTAATTAATTAATAATTGAAATAACTTGTGCAGTTACTTAGGGTCTCTACCCAGTCCCTTGCCGTGTCCACTGGCTGGACTTACCTTGGAAGTATGTATTTTTTCTGTTATTTCCGTGGTGGCTGTTAAGTCCAGCCATGCTTGAGCCCTGGCTATGCCCTGAGCATTGTGGGCAGACTCTCGTCTTGCACGGTTCTCCCCCTAGCAGCCCTGGGAGAATATTTTGTCACTACTTATACTTCAGTAACGATGAAGGTCCCCAGAGATTCGGTAACTGAGCCAAGATTGGAACTCTGCTCTTTAAAAGACAGGTCTGGAGTGTTTCCATGACCCCACTCTTAGGAGAGTGGTTGTCTGACGGGGAAGCTGGAGCCTGACTGTCAGTCTTCCTGGATCCACCATGAGGAAAAGGAGTTAAGACCTGCGAGTGATCAGCTCAGTGCTGGACACAGGACGCAGTGGACGCCGGGGACCTGTTGTCTGTTGGGTTAGGTACTGCTCTTTGTCAGAGATCATGAACTCACCTGGTGGAGAGCAGGCCTTCCCTGGAGGGGAGCCCTGGAGTGGGAGGAGCAGCAGAGGAGCAAGGAGCGAGGGCAGATCCACCCTGGCCGCCTGGCTTCTTCAGTAGCGGAGTTGGGATCTGCAGGAAGTCGCCTGCGAGGCCAGGGGATGGCACAGACGTGGCCACAGGCTTCCCGACTCTTGTCTCCATCATGATCACCCCCGCTTTGTTCACACGGACGTCTGGACCCTTGTGCCATGTTGCAAACCCGCCTGTCATGGCACTGCGGCTTCTGCCACACGGTCACCAAAGCACTCGTGTTCCAGGAGTCCGGCTGCTCTTCAGGCTCCTCCTCCTCAGTTCCCCCCAGGGCCACCCTCATCAGGGAGCTCTGCTCTCTGCTCTCTTGGTTCTGTCCTCTTTCACTTTCTGCCTGACACCGCACCCTCGACTGTGTTCCAGGCATCTGTCCCTCACCCTCATGGAGACCTCTGCTCCTGGAAACTATCCGTCAGTACCCCTGGCTTCCATTACACGTAGCCGTTTGTGCCTCCACACAGGTTTTATTAACATTTACCGTGCTTCTCTTGAGTTCCAGACTTGCATATCCGATGGCCAGTGGGTGTTTGTAACCCTTAGGCATTCTGGTGAAGCCTGTGGTGTCTTGTTAGGCCACCTGCAATTCCCCTCAGTGCTTGACAAGGATTCCACTGAGTAATAAAGCTGTTTGCAAAGTCTCATCATGTTGGGAATTCGGTTGCGGACTTTCCTTCCTTGCTTACTTAATGTGTGTAGGTTTACTATTAATATTTTATGTTTTCTCCCTGAAAACAGGGGTCTTAACAGAACCAGGGTTAAAACATAAAAACCAGGCTTTTGATTTCAGATTTAGTCATTTGTAATGAAACTTTGAGTGATTAAGAATGTTATGAGAAAATACAAAAATAGATTCTAGCTGCTGATCCCCTGTTGACTACTCTCAGATGACCTGAAGTATGTAGGTGAATAACTCCAACCCCATCAGGAATGATTGACAGGAACAGAAGAAATAAAGAAAATAGAGTTCCTACAGTTAAAACACCTTATGACAATGCTTATTTAATTAATGGAAAGCCATGACGTCCTTACAGAGGGATGCCTCTTAAGCCCCTGGATTTAGACCCTCCTTTATTTCCCACAGGATATTTAGATGTAAAATCAGGACATGTTATAATCTGGTTTGAAAGCATACATATAAGAGTGCAAGATATTCCATTTCTTAAAGATTAGGATTTACTAAATGCTGTAAATATTATTGGCCACCTATCCCCTGGAGAAAAAGTTCCTCAATGTTAAGTTCACACAGTGGAAGATAATGTCATATTATTGTTAGCTTAAACTGTCTAGCACTTATGAACCACAGCAGTAGCCACACAACTGACATTTACTCAACCCTGCTGAACTTGCTTTAACCTTTATCATCAGTTAAGCAATATTAATATGTCTTATTGTTTAGTTATAGGTTATCACGAGTAAGCAATTACTAAAAATAATTAGAACACTTCATTGCCTGGTCTAGTAATGATTATACAAGATATTTTTGTTATTTTTCCTTGTGATCTTTTTCTGTTCTGGAAAAACGTGTAACTGTCAACCTTTTAATGTATAAAAAGCTGGCTGGGAGAAATAAAATTTAGAACTTAGCATCCATTCCTTGAGTTTGTGTTGCTTTGTTCTCCACCTCGCCGACGCCCACTCCATCACCTGTGACCACCACGACCCCTGCTAGGGCTGGACCCGGCAGTCTCTTTCGGAAGTGTTTGCATCCATCAGACAAACACAGGACTACAAGGGAAGTGAGTTAAGTGCACGTGTGGTTGTCACAGGCTGTGACTAGCTTTCCTGACTGCACTCTGCCCTTGAGAGGAGCTCCTGTGCTCACCATGCTCTGCCCCTGGCTGCCTCTTGTCTCTCCAGTCAGGACCTGGCTCCTCGCCTGCTTCACCTGCGGTTCAGTCTGCGTCGCCCTCTTGCTTGCAGGTCCAAGCTCCTGCCTGGGCACTGGGGTGTAGTCACCTAACGTGAAATCGGGTTGTCCAAGATGTGCAGTTGCGGTTTTGGCTTTCCAGGCTCCATCTGGGTGGTCGCAGTGAATTCACAGGAACCATGGGATGTTCTGAATTTCCAAAGGAAACACCTGACAACTGTCAGACAGCCTTGCAGACTAACCCAAGGCTGCTGTCAGCGTGAGACCACGCTGCTTTCCTGATGCAGGAAGCTGGGACTTTGGCTGTCGCTTTGATGAAAAGCAGGGATCACCTGAGCATCGTGGGAACAGGCATGAAGGTGGTGACGCTTAGTCTGATGCCAAGGTTGGGAAGTTGTGCAGCCCTTAAGTGCACTGTTGGTTGAAGAGTGAAGTGAACATTCCAACTTGTCTGTCTTCCATGTGCGTCTTTGGGGCATGAATGCCCGTTAGGGTTTTTGGCTGATGACGTAATAAACAGCTCATGTGTGTTTTCTTGAACTTTTCGTGCAGTCAGGCCCCACAGCCGCTCTTCCATTTACCCTGCTCCCCGAGCCCTGCCCTCCAGGCAGGGCGCACCTCCCTGGGCACTGCAGGCCCTCTGGGGAAGCGCTGGTCTCTTCCTGCCTCCAGGTGTCTTCACTACCAAGCGTCCCCTGGTTCTGTGCGTTCTCACTCTCCGCATGGCGTTTCCTGGGAGCGGTGACTCGGTCTCCGTCTTCTGGTCTGGGTCGTGCGCTGCGCCTGGGGTCAGCTTCTGCTTGAGGAGTCGCTCTTTCCCTGAATGCCATGAGGACGGCGGGGCTCCTCTGGGTTCCACACCCGCTGCTCCTGCCTGCCAGGCAGTGCTCTGCACCCAGCTGGGGCCCACCCCAGAAGCCAGGGTTGTCTCAGCGCAGCGGGAAAACCAGCATAATGTTCTGGTAGCTTGACATCTTCACTCATCTCTGTCTGCCACCAAACAGGTCAAATAAAACCTCACTCAAGAGCCCTCAGCGTGAGCCACCAAAGTCCGTATTGGTCAGTTTTGACTGAAGAATAAAGTATGAAGTGTAGATTTTTTTTCTTGGGAATGGTGGTTTGAGACAAGTGACCTTTGGAAGCTTCTGAGTACAGGCCATGGCACCATGGATGTCGTGTGATCCTGGAGGAGGAGCTGGGCGTTCAGACATGGGCTTCTTTCTGGTCCAGCCATTTGGCCATATGTAGAGCAAATATTTAATTCAAATGACATTCCAAGAAGCTCATCCATTTCATGACAAAGTAGGGGAAATTGAAATATGCATCTCGCAGGCTGAAGTTAATACATCTAGTTTTAGTTCAACGGAAGGTTTGCTATTTTTAGTAAGACCAGAAAAGTTTTATGTCAAACTCCATTTCAAATTCAGGGCCTGCCACCTAGTTCAATTAAGTGGGCCCTAATCCCGTGATTGAAACCTGCTCCCGTTCCTGCCCAAATTGCCACCAGGGGGCTTAATGCAACTTGCATAAGGTGTGCTGACAGACCATGATTTCAAGGTCTGAAAATAAAGGCTGAAATCTTAAAGGGATGGTGACAACTCACAGAAGAGTCAGAACTTGGAGACAGTCTATTTGGGGCTAAGATCTGATCTAAATATTATCAATGTTTAAAATTCTGCCAAGAGGGTGGCATTTCAAGTTTCCAGTCCTGACCCTGTTAGCTTTTGAAATTTATCTGCATTATTCTGTTAGCAATTGGTTCAGATTTTAGTCCGGATTCCATGTAATTCTTAAAATTTAATTTTCCTGAGAGGATTTGAGATGCCATACAGTGAGCCAGTCACTTAAGTGAATCTGGAGCGCCATCTGGCACTGATGGCTCGGAGTGATGCTCTGATAATGGAAAACAAGCCTCTACCACCCCAGCCTTCTCAAATCCATTCTTAACTGCCACCACAGAGCTGCCTCTAACTCGCGTACTTGGTCACCTCTACACACCTCTACAAGTCTGAAGATTAAGAGCCATGATATTTCAGGGCATTATTTAGATGGGCACAATATGATGTGGTAGAACTATCTCCACAACAAGGGTGAAACAACCTGGGGTTCTCGTTAAGTATGCTGCACCCCCAGAGATTTGACTTGGGGGGTCTCTGGGTTAAGTACTTGAAGCAGGCATACTAAGTGATTCTAGTAACAATCCTTGGGGATTGTGTTAAGAGCTGTGTGATTATGAGCATAAGCTAGTAATTCCTCACATTTCTTCTCATAAAACAGGAATAATGAATATCACATCAGGATTGAGGAAATTTTGGAAAACAATCACCATGGTATCTGCCATGCAGCTAGCACTCAAATCGCAGCTGGTTCTGTTGAGAATGAAGCTTGTTAGATTGCTCTGGGGGCCAATCTGATATGCTTTATGTGGCGCTTCTGCAGCACCTTTGCCGCAAGCCTTCCACGGTGACGGATGGATGCATGTTTGCTGATCTCAAGAATCTCATCTGCTTGACCTAGTGGGCACAAGATCGGAAAATCTGCAGGACAAGAACTAGACTTTGTTTTCCAGTGCAAAGAGCAAAGATGACGCCCCCGGGAGAACCCAGGCACAGAACAGTGCAGACTCCCTTGGCTCCAGGTGTCGCTGCAGATTGCTTGTTCCTTGGTGAGCACAGCTGTAAGGGTTGCTTGGCCTTGGAGCATGGGTCTCCAGGCCCCAGAGTTTTGACTCGGTGGCTCCCAGGCCTGTTGGTAGGGACCGGGGAAGCGATGCTGCAGCTCAGGGTGACACTGGAGGAGTGCACCCACGACTGGGGGTCTTTTCACAGGTCTCCCACAGCTGCACTTCGCAAACGATGTGCTCACAAGCCTGAGTGGGGCTGCGGCACACACCCAGCAGCCAAGATGGGCGGTCTCCCCGCCTCCACCCACCTTCACAGCACCGAGCCCCTGGCCCCTCAGAACTGAGATGGCCTGAGTGGGGCTGCGGCACACACCCAGCAGCCAAGCTGGGCGGTCTCCCCGCCTCCACCCACCTTCACAGCACGGAGCTCCTGGCCTCTCAGAACTGAGATGGCACGTGCAGAACGTCTGACACAACAGCAGTATGTGGTCAAGCACTTTGTACAGGTTAGAAATTGTGACTGGGGCTCAGCACCTGGGTTCAGGATGTGTTTTGAGAGACGCACCTTAGAATCCCTTGTTTTCAACTCACCAGCCTTGTGAGCTGGAGGATGAAGCAGGACACTGAGCTTTTGGTGCCTCACTTTCAGACGGGGACGTTTGGTCACAGGTCATTGTAAGGACTAAATCAGATAATAAACACAGACCACCTGGCGCTCTGCTGAAGTCCAATTTGGTTCTGGAGTGTCCCCAGAGGCTCACGTGTTGACAGCTTGGCCCCCAGTGTCATGCAGGCCCTGAGCTCATCAGTGGATCGACCCGCTGACGGTGAGCTTGATGGCATTAACGGGAGTGGTGGGGATGTGAGGGTGGGTCTGGCTGGAGGGTTGTGGTGCTGGGCCATGTCCTGAAGCATTCACCTTGTCCTGGCCCTTTCTCTTTTCTCTGTCCCCCGCCCCTGCTTCCTGGCTGCCATGAACTGAGAGCTATCCTCCACCAGCCCTTCCACCAGGATGCTCTTCCTCACCTTGGGCCCAGAGCAGTGGAGCCAGCCAGCCATGGACTGAGACTTCTGAAATGAGGGACCAAAATAAACCTTTCCTCCTCCAAGTTGTTTTTTTCAGATATTTTATCCCAGAGACAGAAAACTGACAATGTAGCTAATAAAACCCAAGAAACGGGTGACAAAATGTGAGCTCTTACAGTGTTAAAGAGAATATAACCAGAAAAAAAGTGGGGCAGTGCTCAGGGTTCTGAGCCGCCATCTGACTTGTAATGCTCACTGTTGCTGCCAAGGAACCACCAGGCCAAGGAGTGAGGACGCAGAAAATTCTGAGTGCTTAAAGCCATCCTCTAAGGCTAGATTTGAAGGGAAAAAAGGACAGAATCTTCTTTTTCCAAAAGTTCTTGCGATTCATTCTGTATTTAAAGAACTTAGCACATAATAGGAGCAAAATAGTTGGTGCACAAATGATGAAGACCCCTTCCACATTCGAGGGTGAGGGTCGGCCCGTGCTGGTTTCTCCCGCTGATTCTCCCCTTTGCTGGAAGGGCTCCTCTAACTCTCTATTATCCCAGCTGTAGGCACCGGGATTCACATTTCAGGAAAGCTCTGGCTCCAGGCAGCCCTCTCCCAGACAGGTACTGTGCAGGGGCTTCTTACACCCAGGACGTGGTCCCTCTTCACTCAGCCCCACACACTCAGGGCCCGTGCAGACAGGCCCTGTCCACGCTCACTCACAGTCCTTGCTGTCACTCCTCGAAAGCTCGTCAGCCCAGTGTCGTTAGTCTTCCTCTCTGCCCATGTGCCTGTGTTGGTTATCCTTCACCAGGTAACAAATGGTTCCAATTCTTAGCAGCTTAACACAGGAACTATTTATTATCTCACTCTCGGGGTCAAGGGATCAGTAACAGCTTGGGTGGGTGGGCCTGGCCTAGGGGTTTTTGTGAGCTGGTAGCCAATCAGAGCTGCTGTATCTGAAGACTTGGTTAGGACCAGAGGATCCACATCCAAGATGGCTATGAGCAGCTCTTGGCAAGAGGTCTCAATTCCTCACCACATGGGCTTCCTGGGGCTGCTTGACATGGCAGCTGGCTTCTCCCAAAGAAAATGATCATGTGTGTGTGCTAGAGACCGAGACAGGCAGAGACGAATAGAGAGACAGCAAGATGGAGCCCCCGTGTCCTGCCAGCACGTGACCCCTGGGGACACATGAGACCACTGCTAATTGACAGCAGATGAAGAGGCTGGGCTCCGTGGGCCAGGTGCTGGCTGCACACCTCTACCCTGGGTTGAGGTTCCAGCCTCCACACCTTGCCGCCATGAGGACATGGCGCCAGTCTGCCCGAGACGCTGGCTTCTGGCTCACACGCACCTTTCTCTTGGAGCGTTACCCTGGTCTGATGTGAGCACAGCAGACTTGGTAGCCAGGACTCATTATCTCCTATGAACAGATGGGAAGCTCTGGCTCAGAGAGGTGCTTAGTGGCAACCAGTTGATTCACTTGCCCAAAAGACTCAATACGGCTGCCAAGGTCCTCAGTAGTTCAAGTCTGAGCTTCTCGGTTTGCATTCGAGCCCTTTTAAACTGCACTACACCGTCCTTAATCAGATAGCTTTCTCCACAACATACATTAGAACAGGGTCATGAACTGCTTCCAAACAGGCTCTGACCACCCTTCAGCTTTCAGTGGAAGTGAGCAGACGTTACTGGCCATGTTTCTGGCGTATGGGGCTCCGGCAAGCCAGGCGCAATTCCAGAGGGTTAGGCCTGGGAACTTTGGGAAGCCCATTTTGATGCCCATGGCTCAGGCTCCAATGTAGGAAAGGCAAAGGCTGGTCTTTCCCTGCTCTTCCTCCTATGGTGGAAGTCTGGGATTATCACCATTCCACCCTCCCCTATGTCTCGGTTCACTGCAATTTTTCCTTAAGAAATCAAGACCAGTCTATCCTGTTCTAGTCCCAAGGATTTAACTGCAACAGACCGCGACCATGGAGCTGACCTGCCTTCCAGAGTTGATTGTAGAATAAGGGAGGCCCCTCAAGGAGGCCAGCTTCCAGCAGAGGGCAGATGGCCTACCGTCTTCACGGTGGGTTCCACTCCGCATCACTGCTCTGTGGAAGAGGGCCTGGTATCAGTGTAGACTCACTGGGACGTTCTCCAGATCCCGCTAAAACAAGGCCACATTTCTCCTAGGGCGTCATGTGCTAGGCCACACTCTACCAGAGTGACATCCCAGTCCTAGAAGAGTATTCCTGTGGAGGTTAAGCATGGAGCACGAGGTCCCAGCCCAGAAACCTGGTGCAACACAACCGAGGACCACACTGGACTTGACGTTCCGCCACGCCACAATGACCAGCACTAGGTCAGAGTTAGAGCCCGAAGTGTGCTTAATTTGACATCAGCTAGTCAAATCTATCCTGGGAGTAAATGTTCAGAACATCAAGGAAACCCTTTAGTTTGTTTTCCAAATCTCCTTGGATGATTCAATCAAAATATGTACATGTTGACTGAACTCGATATATTTGTTTTCCTTTAAGAACAGGATAGTTTGGAAACACACATGGCGACACTGTGAATGATGATAATCATGTGCCATCACCTGGCTACAAGAGAAAACGTCAGCCACGACACCGCAGCCCCGCATCCCTCCACAGCTCCTGCTCCCGCGTGACCACCACCCTGAGACTGAAGTGTCCTGTTGTCATGGAATTCTTCACCCTCTTGCCGACTGCATGAAGCAACCTCATCAGGTGTAGTGTGACTGCAAGTCTTGAACCTGGAACCCACACCCTGCACTGTGCTGTTTCTGCTCCGTGGGGGTGACTGCAGTGTGAGACCACTTTGTGCACCAGCTCCTGGGCCTGCAGCACTGACAGCCGCCTGGAGCCAGCCCTCCAAGATGGCCCGAGTGGCCCAGCACCGCGTTCCGAGCCACCTGGCGTAGGTGGCCCATCCGCTCTCACTTGTAGGCGTTGCCCCGTGTGGCTGAGCCCATGCTCCTGCTGACTGCGTGCAGCTTGCTTCCTGCCCACTTCTGTCCTTGTGAGTGTGTGGTGGTGAAAACGTGCCAGAGGTGTTTGTGCCACGTGGGGAGATCCCGCCAGGACAGATGCCAAGGGTTTCACTACGGGGTCTGCAGAGTGGTTTGCCACTGTCCCACAGCGGCTGTGATGTCTGTTGTCCCTCCTCTTCTCATCTCTGCCCTCAGGGTGTGGTCAGGCCTCTTTCTCTTCCAGCGTGAGGCTGGCAGGTGAGGCTGCCGTGGTTTCTGCCTTTACTTGCCTTCTTACTCCTGAGCACAGCATCCTTCACGTTTATTGACCGACTGTCTGGTTTCCTCTTGGTGAATTACCTGTGCACTTTTTCTGTCATTTTTCTACTTGGTTAGTTTTTACTTCATCGTTTTCAAGAGAATGCATGCACTCATGTGCCGCACACCGACCCAGTTCCTGATTCTCTGTCAGTTCGTACACTTCGCAAACATCTGTTTGTGGCTTGTCTTTTTACTCTCTTCTCCCATAACACTTACTCAAATCTTTCACTGTGGCACTGGTCCCTCGAATCATAACTCTAATCCACCAGATCTATCAACTCGGTAGAAGGTGCTCCGCTGGGTTGTGTGGTCCCGAAGGAGGCTTCTTGCCACTCACAGTTGAGGCCTCACGCTTTCTGACTTTCTTCTCGAGTTTTGAAATGATCAGGGCTCTCTCTTCCTCTGGCAAGGTGAGAAGGAGCTGCTGGGGCGGGTGCAGCACACACCACAGCCCAGGGCCCCCAGCCTGCCTGTGCGGATCACGCTTAGTCAGAGCCCCACTGTCCCCAGGCTCAGGTCATACCGCGGTGGCAGGGGAGTGGCTGTGACCAATGCTGCACGGCTCACAGGTCCAAATGTGTTCATAGTTTTACAGAAGAGCAAGGTCTGGCAGAAATATGGTGAACCACAAATGCTGCTCTCACATGTCTGCAGCTTTGTTTTATCTGTTTATTTTTTATGTGGTGCTGAGGATCGAACCCCGTGCCTCACACTCTACCACTGAGCCACAGCCCAGCCATATCTGCAGCTTTGAAGCAAAAGACACACCCAATGTTTTAGTCAGCTTTTTCATTACTGACCAAAAGACCCAACAAGAACAATGAGGAGGACTCACTATTCCCGCAGTCTCAGCCCATAGACAGCTGATGGGGCTGCTCGCAGCCCAAGGTGAGCCAGCAAGTCATGGCAGAAGGGTGTGGAGGGGAGAGCAGCTCAGAACATGGCAATCAGGAAGCGGAGAGAGAGCCGTGCTCACCAGGGACAAAGCACATACCCCGGGGGCACACCCCCAGTGACCACCTCCTCCAGCCGTACCCCACCTGCCTGCAGCGACCACTCAGTTACTCTACTCAGGTGGATCCATCCGCTGACTAGGATGAGGCTCTCAAACCCGTCACTCCCCCCTGAGTGCTCTTGCATGTCTCTCTCGTGAGCTTCTGGGGACACCCCGTGTCTGCACCAGAACACTAGTCTCTTTTCCATCACTCTCTTCACGCCTTAGCGTTTTCCAGGTTACTTACTTTTCAACTCCCCAGTGTTATCTTAAAAGAATGAGTAATGTGGAATATGGAGTAAAATGGAACGTTTTTAAATAATCTGAATTAATTTAGACCCCCAATAATGCCATCAGTCCCTAAATACCATCACCATTCTGTCTTTCATCCACAAATACCAAAGTGAGTCTTCTTTCAAAGATTTCTACCCGGGTCAATCGCCACTCAAGGGTAGGCAGCACTTTCGAAGTCCCCTCTCGCGTCCTGCTCACTGAGGGCACTTCACGCTGTACCTGGTACCATTTGCAGGAGTAAGTGGGGCAGACAGGGACTCAGGTGTGGGGTGGAATGAGGGAAGAGCACAGGAGGCAGGTCCTGAAACACGGCTCCCTCGTCACCCTGGGGCTGCTGAGACTGCTGTCCAGCTCTGCAGCCCTGGCGGCTCTGCAGCTCTTCCACGCTCTCGCTGCTGTTCCGGCACCACAGAGAAGGGACCCTCAGATCTTGCTCTGTTCTGGAATAATGAGATTGGAAAGAAAAGATCTTTTTCATCTTTTTACCATTAAGAAAAAAAAAAACTAGTCAGAGCCCAACGGTTCAACAAATATTACTCATGTCATTGGCAAGAAGAAAAGGATACTTTTGAATTTAAAAAAAAAATGGAAAAGATGAACACGAGAGGCATTGTTTGCATATCAGAAAAATTAATCTACATAGAAAAGTGTAAGAGCCTGCAATTCAGAAAGCGAAGAATTAGGGCAGCCCAGCTGAGAATAATTTTCTAGCCAGTTAATTTAATTGCATAAATCATTCCTTTGTTAGCAATAAAGAGATATAATTAAAATGAGATTGCCTCTAGTTTCTATTCTCTAGAAACTAAAGGAATTGATTTTGGGCAAAGCATTCTTCCAAATACCAGATCGGCAAATTACATTTACCTTTTTAGAAAAGCTAAATTATTTTGCCATAATATCATGGTGAGTTTAATTAATTATAGATCTGCCATATGATCTTAAAGAAATAATTTATTCAGTGTCCTTAGAACAGAAGTTTGTAATTGTGTGTGTATCCCTTTGGTAGATGGTGTGTGGATTTTTACAAACAGGTCAGAAGTTTAACAGGCAGCTGTCAGGAGGAATTTGAGGCAGTGTAAGGATTGTTTGGGGTTTGTGTTAGCTGTCCTTGTTTAAATAAAAACCACTACCACTTAGTATTGCATAATTTAACTGAACTCATTTGGATTGGCTTTATTCTGAAATTGCCACTGGTAATTATTTGCCATCTCTGAACCTTTGGGATTTGAAGAGTCTATAATTGTCTATTAAATAGGGAAAATCAGATCAAAGAGGAATGCAAAAGTCTCCTCTCTGAAGCACAGGTCTGCGGCTCAGCCAGTTGTGTGTCAGAACTGCCAGCTGTGACAGAGAGGCTCCTTTTTATGGTAATGATTTGAATTTTTAAAAATGTACTAAACTACACTTGCTTGCTCCAGATTTTTGAAGTTCATTGGCGTGACTTGGCAGCAGGGATTTGTAGGCTGGTGGGAGGGGTCTGCCAGCCGTCAGAGAGCCTGTGCTCAGAGGAAAACAAGTCCCTGTGCTGTCTCAGAGGTGACCCTCCTCTCATTCCACCAACCTGATTATGAAATACCCAGATTCCTTTTGTACAGAACAATGTTTGGTTTGGCTGCTAGAGGTTTGCATTTACTGATGTCTTAGAACAAGAAGCACATGCCGCCATAACTCTGTACCCCGGTGGCTCACAAGAAGGCATCGAGGAGAGAAAATTGCCCAGGACCAGGGGAAATTAGCGCTCCCTCAGGATTTCTGCTGCTCAGCAAGGGTGTTTCCTGAAGGAGCTGGGCAAGGAGGACAGACACCTCCTAACTCCAAGCTCACTCATGGGAAGAAGAGATGATCTGAGCTTCCCCTACTTCAGAGTCTGGGTGATTATAGTCTCTGCTGGGCAGTAGCTGCATGGACATCTCATAGATCCTGTGAGAGTGGAGTCCGGCCACACAGACCTGTCACCAGAAGCCGCCACATTCACACTCACTTTTTTACCTGGGCCTGGCCTGCCCCAAAGGCCTGGTGCCTCCTTATCCCTCTCGGTGTGCCCAAAGCTGGTGTGGCCTCCTTCCCGATTCCTGGTCTTGTGCCACCAACAGCGTGGGCTTGAGCAAGCAGTCAGTGCAATAGAACAACTGCAGACACAGGCCGAGGTCAATCAGCAAGCGTCTGAATCGTGTGGGAAATTAACGTGAATTAATGAAAATGAATGTGGTTTAAGTCAGGATTTTTAAGCACTATAAATAATATTTAAATAATATTACATTGTTAGGATTGGAAAGTTGAAAAATTGGTGATTTCAACCTTATCCCTGGATTCTGAAAATCTCTGCTGATTAATTCCAATCTTCAGCTATTGGGCTGTTTCTGTGTTTCGTTTCCTACTGAATCTACAAGCAACGTGGCTCTCCTTACTCTGTTGTTTCTGGGAGCTCACTCACGGGTGCCACCCTGAGGATGATGAACTGGGGAAGTTGAGGGACATCCCAAGATGCAGTGTGGCCCCACCACCTTCAAACCTGCGGCAGGTCCAGAAGTCCCTGGATGTGGCTATCAGTGCTAGCAGGTGCAACAGGTGCTCAGGACATTCCGAGCTCCTTCTGGATGCAGGGTCTGCTCCTGGGAATTTGTGAGCTTTGCTGTCACATGGGGAATCATAAGCCATTCACCTAGATCACCAGGACCTTCCAGGCAGACACAATGGCTACGCCGTTAGCCAGAGTGTGCAGGCAGGTTATCTGTCGTGTCTAAGAGGGTCCTTTGGCTTTCCTACCTCAGAGTTTAGATCCCAGGCGGCTACCTGATCTGAAGCAGGTGGCAGTGAGCTGAACTTTAATTATTTTGCATCAATAACATAAAACGCTTTCATTTTGTAGTGTTTGGAAAGTAGTTTCGAAATGTCCACTAGCCCACGAGTGTGTTAGACCCTAAGAGTTCAAGGCTCCATCCTCCTGAGAACTAGTGAGGTTAGTAGAGTTGTACAGGCTCTCTGTCCTGGAGATGTAAATTTCACCTGCAACCTTGGGTCCGCGTCTCCTTTCGACCCTGTCCCAGCATGTTGCCACGCCTCCCTCTCCTGTGACTCCTCAGTATCCTTGCCCACCTCTTGGTGCTCCGTATGCTGCCATTTCCCTGTGTGCACAAGCCCACCACTTCTGGGAACTCTTGGGCTCAGGAATGAAGGCTCATCACAGGTGCCTGCCACGTGCGCTCAGTTACCTCTGTCCCTTGCTATCAGCCAGCTTCGGGCTCACACACTCACACACACCAACCAGCTCCAGTTCAGCACTCCTCTGGGCTGTGTCCAAGGACAGTTCTCATGATTCTTGCTTCCCCGTGTCCACACGTCCAGTCCAGACCTCTCTTCTGAGCTCTAGACCTGTGCACGTGATGCCTCAGGGCCTCCTGCTGGGATGCACACTGGGCACCTCAAACCCTCAGAGGAAGGGCACCACCAGCCACCCACCCAACTGGAAAGAAGAGCTCCTTCTCTCATTTTTTCTCCATCCCCACACGGTTTAATCAGCAAACCTACCAACAGCTTTTCTGGGTGTTCCTGGATCCAATCTTTTTTCCACCTTGTAGGCTCTGCCTCTGATCCAGATCCAGCGAAGCCACAGCAATCACTGTTTTTACAAAGTTTTACTTATTAACTTAAAACTCTCCCATTTTCTTAGCCCTTGGGAAGTAGGGGCTACAGGCCAAACTCCTCACCAGGGCTTCTGAGGCTCTGGGCTTCTGTCTCCGGACATTCTTGCCGTCAACTTTATGCTACAGCTTCTGCATGTGCAGACTCACCACAAATGTCCCATCTGAAAAAGAAGCCCCGATCACGCAGGCAGAAAGAGGCCCACTCCCAACCACTCAGTTGCTATCTTTCACAGTACCTGCGGTTGTCCACTCCCAACCACTCAGTTGCTATCGCTTACAGTGCCTGCGGTTGTCTCGTCAGGGCTTGTCTCTTTGCTGTCCGTCTTCCTCCAGCAGGAGCTCTTCAAAGCTACACCTCAGCTGCATGCGGGAACACCCCCTGGTGCGTGTGGCCACTGCATGCTCACACCACCTCGGGATGGCTCTCTCCGGGGCTCCTGGGTCTCCTGAAGCTCCCTTAGATACTGATGGCTTTCACCACTGCACCCGGTTCCTTCTCCATTCCTCGGTGTCTCACTCCCCTGCCCCCACTCTCTCTCTCCTTTGAAGCTTCTTTGAAGCTCAGGAGGTCTTTCCTAACCAGGTCCCCCGGGGCGTCCTCCCAGGGTGTCGCCTTCCACACCACTGGAACTGCTAGTGGAGAGCAGAGTCCACACCTCGTTATCTGTGGTCATAGTCCCGGGGCCTCGTCACGCCTGACGCTGGTGGTGTTCAGCAGTGATCTGCGGGAGGACGAATGAAAGGAGGAAGGAAGGATTAAGGAACCCTTGCTCTGTGCTGGGCGAACTTGACTTCAGATCCAACCCGAGGACACTTCCTCCTGAGAGGATAGAGGGGCACCCTCGGACCCCAGCACGTGGACAGGCCACGGCAGGGTGCTGGGTGCGCAGGCAGTGTGCTAGAGAGCTCAGCTGGGCGGCACGCAGACCGGCGGGAAAGCTGCTCCTGGGGGGAGGTGGTGAGCACACGTTTGGCAGAGTCTCCTGGAAGCCCCAGCAGCCTGGGTGGCACTCTCGGGAGGTACTCGGCACTCAGCAGAGGACAGACAACGAGCAGTAACCGAGTCGAAGACGCGTCTGCACCTGGTAGCAGGGGCCCTGCTGCAGGGAAGCCCCTCCCGAGAGACCACCATGAGCAGGGAGGCGTGCAGCATGTGGAGTCTCCAGAATCAGGACCAGAGAGAAGAGAAACTGGCTGTTTTCGCAGCAGAACTTTGTGTTTCTCCTGGCCTTGCCAACCAAAGACTTTTTTTTTTTTTCTAATTTCTTAATGAGGAAGGAATTGAAGATGGGTGTCCAAATTCTGTTTTCTGTTTGCTCTGGTTGGTGTACAGGGAGTTCTTCCTGAGTTAGTTATGTTCCTTAAAGTAAATATTGTAATTTGCAGTACATATTTTTATATTTTCATAAAATCCTGATTTTAAAAAATTCCAACATCATTGTACATTTGGGTTAGGTAGCTGCTGACAGTCAAAATGTTGGCTCTCAAATTAGCAAATTAAATAATTTGTAGTTTTGCTTAAACAAGCTTATTTCTGTCTTGGTATGCTACATAAGGTTCCATGGAGTCACTTGAAAGAGGATAAAATTCATCAAATGACTTGCCAGGGATTCTGACAGGAGAGAACCCGCTGGAGCTCAGGAGGACTGGCTCTGCCTCTGCTGAGAGGTCCAGGCACGTGGCCGCAGGTCGACACCCTCCCCGGCCTTCTGAAGTCCTGCAGCGTCTCCAGGAGGCCGCACGGGCCTCGTGAAGCCCCACGTCGTGGGCGAGCTGATACAAGGCAGATGCCTGTTGAATGCAGACTTCTGAACAAGTGGTGAATATTTTTTAGTATGAGTATGCCTGTACTTTTCTTTTTCATCTGAAATTCAAATTTAACTGGACATCCTTTACTTCTGCTTTGCTAAATCTAGGAACCCTGATGAAATTAATTCACCATTAATAGAAAAGTACCAATTCTCTCAGTCATCTCTGCCCATAGGTGTAAACCCACGGAAAGCGGGAGAAGCACACGCACGCTCACTGTGCTCCTGGAAGTGCCCGTGGCTTTTCCACAAAACACCAACATGAGGTTGCTGAGACCTAAGGACGGAAAGGACTGGGGCGGAGCTGGGAGGAGGGCAGCCGAGGCTGGCGACAGACCTTTCCCGCCTGGCCTTTCTCCGAGCTTGTCTCCCTGTGCATAGCAGTACGGGGTGGTTGCTTGTTTGCCTTTTGATGGGGTCAGTTCTCAGGAGTGCGAGTTGCTGTCTCCTGGTCGAGGGGCCACAGACTAGATTAAATACCACAAACACAGATAGCACAACACACTGGGGACCCAGGGAACTTCTCCCAAGTCATAAACAACCAACTGATTGACCAGACCTAGGAATTTGCATATCTAGGTACTCATTTTAATTAAGCACCTCATTAGAAAGCGCACGACGCAGCCCGCAGGCTCCAGAACCGAGACAGCTATATTGCAATTTTATAGCCCAAATTTAATCAGCAGGTGCTTATTAACTCTGCTTTAAAAATCCTCCACAGCAATGGAGTTGTGCGGGTTCTCTCTCCCTGACAAGGGGAGGAGAGACTTCTGGGGTTGCTGAGAAAATAGACCGCCAATCTCTTACTGTTGCTGCAAACTTTCTGGGAGTGTTGACTTCAGCTCACCAGGGTCCACATGGCCATGGTAGTGCCTTCCCAACCACGAGGAAGAGCCTCCTGAAGATGCCCAGCTCTGAGCTCCCACAGGTGGGTCTGCACTCTCCTACTCCCGCTGGGGCCTCCTGCCTCCTCCTGGCTTCGGGTGCCCTCCTGCCCTCCTGCCTCCTCCTGGCTTTGGGGTGCCCTCCTGCCTCCTCCTGGCTTCGGGGTGCCCTCCTGCCTCCCCCTGGCTTTGGGGTGCCCTCCTGCCTCCTCCTGGCTTCAGGGTGCCCTCCTGCCTCCCCCTGGCTTCAGGGTGCCCTCCTGCCTCCCCCTGGCTTCAGGGTGCCCTCCTGCCTCCTCCTGGCTTCGGGGTGCCCTCCTGCCCTCCTGCCTCCCCCTGGCTTTGGGGTGCCCTCCTGCCTCCCCCTGGTTTTGGGGTGCCCTCCTGCCTCCTCCTGGCTTCGGGGTGCCCTCCTGCCCTCCTGCCTCCCCCTGGCTTTGGGGTGCCCTCCTGCCTCCTCCTGGCTTTGGGGTGCCCTCCTGCCTCCTCCTGGTTTTGGGGTGCCCTCCTGCCTCCCCCTGGTTTTGGGGTGCCCTCCTGCCTCCTCCTGGCTTTGGGGTGCCCTCCTGCCCTCCTGCCTGCTCCCCTGGCTTTGGGGTGCCCTCCTGCCTCCTCCTGGCTTTGGGGTGCCCTCCTGCCTCCTCCTGGTTTTGGGGTGCCCTCCTGCCTCCCCCTGGTTTTGGGGTGCCCTCCTGCCTCCCCCTGCTCACGCCATGCTCTGCACCTGTCCGCCCGGCCCCTCGTTCTCTAGACCTCCCTGGGTCTGAGCCTCGTCGTTATTTTCGCCCTCTGGTTTGACGAGCTCGATGTCATCCCCGGTGTTTGTTCTGCCTGGAGTCCTCGCCTAACCTGGCTGATCAGGCCCTCCTCACGCTTCTTCAGCACCTGAGCGGAGAGCCCTTTCAGAGGCCTCTGGCTCCCACCCAGAATGTGCTCGAGATTCCTTTGCAGCCCCAAGAGGCTTTGCTATGTCTATACTACCAAATGCATGTATGGCAAATACACATTTTAAAAAATATTTATTTTCATCCATTTATAAAAATGAAGCTTTTTTGTAGAAAAGGTGAAAGATGGAAAAATATAACTGAAGCTATATATAAAGCTATCGTTCAGCCAAGTGCAACGTGAGTATTTTGGCAGACTGGCTTCCACACCTTTCTCCTGTGCATGCTAAGTGCGACCATGACAGTGCCCGGGTTCTCCGGGCCTGCCTCTGTTCTGGCCATCTGCCATGTGCCTGACCCATGTCTCCGTCACCATGAGGCCCACCAGCCTCCTTTCATCTGCGCTGGCCTCAGAACATGGTGCAAGCAAGGGCACTGTGTGAGCTGGCACTCCTTCTCCCTCTCCCGCACACCATGAGAACGGTGTGCTAGCTGAAGACCGTTCTGACCTGGGGGCATCAGGAGGTTTGTCCTGCAGAGGTCATGCTGCCCGCCAGCTCCCAGTCAACCCTGTGCTCATCAAAGCTTCCCACAAAGCTGTGCCCGCTGGACCAAGCCGAGAAGTGTCCCGCTGAGTCCAGGCTCCGCCCCCTGCTGCACAGTCATGAGCTACATGAACTGTTGCTTACTCCACAAGTTTTGGGGGTAGTTTGTTAAACACACCAGCTTACTTGTGCATAGAGATCTTAAATAGGAGTGATTATATCAGTTGCAAGTTTGCATCCTGTTTTCCCTTAACCCATGAAGTTCCAGGTTTCCAGTTCTGCAGATATTGGAACAAAATTGACTCAGGTGCCTTAAAATGAACTGAAATTATAATCTAGAGCTGATATATTTTTATTTTAATCAGCATTAATATTATAATTGTCATAATTTTGTTATATGATTACATTATAAATTATAGGCTCTATGTTTTTATAGGTATTCCACATCTGGGACAATGGGACAAAATGGGCTAATGTTTTAACCAGCGCCCTATTATTTAAAAATTGTTGCCAAGCGTGTTTCTCACTACAGGACTGTACTGTTAATGTAACTTAAAACTTTGCCATTTTTCTATATGTTGCTTTTAGGTTTTTTTTCACTTATATAGGGCAATACAACGGGCACCTCTAAACTAGAGGCAGGTGCTGGGGTCAGCATCCCTGTGCATGTTCCAAGACCTGGACACTCTGACACTTATTCCAGGAGGCCTCACATGTGACCATGGTGGCTCCTGACCATGAGCTTGCCACAGCCAGCTTTAGATAAGTGGCAAACCTGTGGTCAGGAAGTGCTTCTCGTTCTACTCTTTGTTTTCTGTGAGTGAAGACGTATGGACTCCTGTTTAACTTTGCTACTTGTGCTTACTCCTCTGTCCACGGCCTCTGCATGGTCCGTTTCCTTCTTCCTTCTTAGCAGTTGTCATGGCCTGTTCTACATCAGTGGCGCACCCTAGCGATGGCTGCTGTTTGTGTAATGACACCTAGGAGGCAACAGCTGGCTTGAAGTGTCCTGTCTGAATCCTCACAGCAACCTCTCTGGGTAGATTCCATATTCTCCTTTCCCCAGATGGGAAAACCGAGGCTTGGAGAAGTTTGGTGTTTTGCTCCAGGCTACACGTGGAAGACCCAGGTTGGAGAGAGACAGCTCTCTCCTCTGATACCACTCCTCTACTTTGTCCGTCACCATTTGCAAGGTGTTTTTGTCTTGACTTACACACATTAGCGACGACTTTTCTCCATGAGGTCATCGCCTTTCCTATTAGGCTGTTGTAGGGCAGGCCCCAAATGGCTGTAGTTAGGCTCCCTCTCCCAGGCTCCCCGTGGTCTGTGTTTAGTATGTACTCAAGGTCATGGGCACCCTGATGCAGCGTATGTTCCCAAGGTCATACACGTTGCCTGTGATCATGCGTCTACTGATGTCACCTGTTGGCAGTGCACCTTCTTTGGCCTGCATATAAAAAAGGCCTATGGAAGGCCTCGGGGAGCAAGGGGTTGACTCGGGGTTGAAGCTGGGGTGGGACTGGGGGCTGCTATCACCTCCAAATAAAGTATGTCTACTATCTCATCTGCGCCTTGCATCTTCTCCCACCTTCCAGAATCCTGAGTCTTTCCCAGGGTCTGAGCCTCTGTTGGACAGGTGCAAACCTCTTACAGTGGGATCACATTGTTAAGCCTCCTGCCCCTAACATGACCCCAGATACAAAGCACATTCTGCAGATGGTCTTCAGCTGAATGCTTTGCTCTCACATTAGCCCAAGATCTTGGTGGCCAAAGTCTGTCTGCTGGACTGTGACACTTAGCAGGCTTTTCTCTCTACCCAGTAGATGTTTTAAAATAAGCAGGCTAAGTACGTTAGATCATTTACTTTGCCAATTCATTTTTCCCAGAATCAGAAAGCAACTGATGCTGAGTTGTTGGCGTCAATCCTGATTAAAACCAAAATCATTAGGTTCTAGCCCAGCTGAGGTGGAAACCATTTTCAATACTGCCCAATCCTATTCTATGCAACTAGAATTTGGCCAAAAGTATATCAATTCTTTCAATCCCTAAAATCAGTGGTGCTTGGTCCAAGTAGTTCTAGAAAACAACAAATTTAGTTACTGAAGACAAAACAATTTTCATGGTCTTCCTTAAGTATTGATCCATTTGAAAATAAAGTCCAAAGCTGTGTTTAAGAGGGCATCAGGCTAACATGATGACCCACTGGACTAGCTGTGAAATGTTGCATTCTTCTCTGCTTCTGGTGAACTAACTGGTCTGGTTGTCAACTGCAACCTTTCTGAGCACCGGAGTGCACTGGGAGATGGGCAGAGTCCCTGAGCTGAACAGGAAGGTCTTGCTGGGGTTCACCGAGGAATCCTCCGGTGCGCACGCACTGGTCTCCCCTGGAACAGGGAGGGTGCCCTTTGTGTCCGTTCTCAGTGCAGCAATTACTGGGGGACCATGTGATCTCATTGGCTTTCACTAAAACTGGTGTGTGCATGCTTTCCAAAGCAAATCAAAATTAAATAGGCAGGGCTCCTTCCTTCCTGGTGGGACCCCTGGCTACCTTGGGGACAGACTGACAGAACTGCTGGACTCAGCCTGGGGATGCATTGAAATGGCTCGTAAATGCTGAGCCTGCTTGTGCGGGAGCGAGCAGCACCTGACACTGGTGTTTTAAGACCCTCAGGAGAGAGTCACCAGTGTTTTAAAAGCTGAGCAACAACTTGCTAGGCTCCAAATTAGGTCAATGAGCACAGAAGGTGGGCACTGTTTGTAAGATCAACTTCTCATTATATCTAATAACAGAATTAGGTGGTCAGGAGGTAGGCATGCTGACACTGGAGGAATCTACCTCCTCCAACTCACATACACAGGATTTTTCAAATGGAAAAAGACCACCTGGCTCCATAATT
This sequence comes from Sciurus carolinensis, assembly GCF_902686445.1. Lineage (NCBI taxonomy): Eukaryota > Metazoa > Chordata > Mammalia > Rodentia > Sciuridae > Sciurus > Sciurus carolinensis. The sequence goes on along the minus strand of NC_062224.1, from coordinate 118,333,140 downwards.
CTCAAGTCTGTTTAATGATACCCTAATAATTTTTCCTTTATGTCTTATATTAAAGGAATAATAATATGTTTTTATCAACCAGTATATAGGACTCCTCTAGCAGAAACTTTTTCTCTTGAAAATGAATATATTATCAGTTTACATATGCAAATAGAGCAGAGGCAGAGCATCAAGAGCTTAAAAATATTAAAGTACATATGAATTTATTATCCTATAAATCTGATGCTTCAAAATGATGGGAATGGGTAATAAGGGTGGTGAAGTCCATGACCTATTTTGAGAAGACAAAAGCTAGGTTGTTGTTTTACACCTTATGTGAAAATAAATGCTGGAAGAACTAAGCATAAATGCCGAAATTTAAAGATATTTTATAAGGTCTTGTGTTCTGCTTTTCACTATTCCTGCATGTTTCCTTATAAACATATTTCTGGATACTTTGTCTTTCTGCTGATGTGCATAAATGGGATAAGGTTTTCAGTTGTAGCTTTACCTGGTTCACTAGTGTGAGAAATAAAAAGTCCAGTTGTCCATTTTCAGATTATAGTATTTAGTCTTGATTGGAATGTAAGCCCTTTCCTTTGCTGCCCCATTTTCAAAATTAGCCAGTCGTGTAGGTTGTAAACCTGAGTTCCTCCTACCAGAGCCAGGGCAGTGCTGCCTTAGGGATAAACGCAGGCGGACCGCTCACCCAGGTGTGCTGGGCAGGCCGTTCGGTAGCACACCTTCCACAGAAAGCTCCCTTGCCGAGCTGCTTCCAAGCATGTCCCATTTCTCGCGGCGCCCCGGTATTTCTACCTAGCACCACAGAAAGCGTTTCGTCCTGTGTCTGTCCACCACCGCACCCTCTGAGAGCCCTCGCAGCGGCGCTGAGTGGGGCAGACCCTTGAGTCTTGGACACGTGCACAAACAGGGGCACGCAGCCTCTGTTTATGTCACCAGTCGGACATGCGTGTTTAGTGATGACCAGGCATCTCTGTTTTACCTTCGTGAAAATACATCCACTATTTCTCTTTGCAATTTTGCTTGGCATTGATTTCTATTTCATGATCTTTATTATTATTATTATTTTGCATTTTCATTCTATTACTGTTTTACTTAAAATTTTAATTATTGATTATTTTTACGATTATAGTTCAATTTTTCCCTTTAAGTAACATTAACAAATTAAAGGTAAAAACCCACTAAACAGTAGCTTAAAAGAATTTAGTAAGGCACTATCGTTCATTGCTACTTCTGATCCTACCCGAACTTTCTGGGGTAGATTCAACTTGGTTGTGAACGATCTTTAGTGCATCGTGCTTTGCCAATGTCCACCTGGACTTGGGATCGACACCTTTAGTGACATGGGTCTCATTCCTGCTTTGTACTTGCCTTCACCTTTCTCTTGCTGCTCTGTGAAGACCTTCTCTCACCTGTAGCAACTTTTGATAGTCAGGCTTTCCTGGAGATGGCCCGCTCCGTCTAGAGTTTCCAATGAATTGTTATACTATTTATCTTATACATTTGAATTTTATATATTTGAATTCTCTTAGCTGTAACTGTACTTGTGATTATGAAACTTTGGCTATTTCTGATGTCGGTCTTTACTGACGTCACTTACATTTCTCGAGCCGTCCAGCTCTGCTGTTGCCCTCTGCTGCTGCTTTGGCTTTACCTTAGGGCAGTACTAGAGTTCCCTTCCTCTGTGGTCAACTGCACGCATGGATATTGTCAAGTCAGACACACATTTTTGTCTATCCTTGAAAGCACACGTGTGGTTGTGTCGAGAGGTTCATCTCCGAACGTGCTGGGCACCTTCCCTCCTGTGCGCTAGGCGTGGTGCCACGAGCCTGGTTCACAGTGGTGGAGGAAGCGCGCATCTTTAGCTCTCTCCTCACAGAAGGTCAACCGTCCCCTGGCGAAGTGCACAGACCCGTTCCGAGGAACACAGGTGCCATCAGGAGGCAGAGGCCTCTCGTCCTGCACTGACTCCCAGGGCTTCTGTGTGGCCCATCCTTCCTCGCCTTGGTTCCAGGCAGCCACCGGTCTCTGCAGAGCGCTGCAGAAGGCCGTACGTTCTCTGGGATTGCCTGTAGTAGAAGCACAGAGCAGGCGTGTTTCATGCTTGGGTTCTCGTTCAGCACGGTGAGCTGCCTCTTTCTTGTGTCATGGAGGTTGGTTCCTCACGGCTGTGATATTCTACTGTGTGAATGGACCACAGGCTTTCTAATAGACATTTGGATACTTTGCAGGTTTTGCTGGAACAAATAAATCTTTTGTGAACTTTGTAAGTCTGGATGTGGACATACGTGTTTTCATTTCTCTTGAGTAAATAATTGGGAATGGTAAGGCTTAGTCATGTGGTTGTTCTATTAAATTAATCTTTGTAGGCAGCACAAAGTTGGTTTTGAAACCAAGTGTGAGTTTTCCTCTATGACAGTAGAGTATAACCCATTTATAGGACCAATTGTTCTGTAAAATCTTACCTATGTTATTTTTGTTTTTAATGCTTTCCATTTTTGTACTTAAAATGTTTTCCTCAATAATTTTTCTCTTTAGTATATATTTTCAAAACTATGAATTTATTATAGAATAATAATCCCATTGAGAAGTTCTCTATAAAGTAGTTTTCATAACTGAATAAATTTAGAAAATCAGCTCTTTCACTGCTGTGACTAAATGATCCGACCAGCACAATCATAGAGGAGGAAGTTTATTTAAGGTCTCACGATTTCAGAGGTCTTGGTCCATATAAGACCGGCTCCATTCCTCAGGGCCTGAGGTGAGGCTGAACATCGCGGCAGGAGAGGGCGGCAGAGGGAAGCAGCTGGCATCATCAGGAAGCGGAGACAGACTCTGCTCTCCGGATACAAATACAGACCCATAGCCACGCCCGACCCCTCTGCAGCCACACCGACCACCTCAGTCGACCCATCAGGGAGCGACTCGCTGGTCGGGTTAAGACACTCACAGCCCAATCACTCCTCCGAAGCTCCCTGCATCGTCTCACGTGTGAGCTTGGGCACGCCTCGCATCCACACCCTAACAAGGCTGATACTCATCTGCGTGTGAGGGCTCTGAAGAGTCCTCCCAAGCTCCCCAGTCCCCTTCCCGTAAAGTTCCAGCCCTGCACACCACCTCGCAGCGGCTCCCTGGCAGACTCTGAACCCACCGCCTTCCCCTGCCTGGGCTTCTCTGAGGCCGTTCCTGTGCCCAGAGCTCTTCACCTCTGCACCTGAACAGTCCCTCTTATTCTCCTCGTCCACAGTGAACCTTCTTCCTCCATGGAAGCCTCGTCAGGTCACAGACCTTCCAAAGTGTCTTGTGCTTCTCCTCAACATCACTGGTCACTGGTCATCACAGCAATTGTTTGTGTGCGGATTTGATTAATGGCTGTTTTCTTGGCGGGACTGCAACCTCTGTCAAAGTGGGAAGCTGCTGGCCTCCTTCACGAACAGAGCCTTGCGCCTGCTATTCTAGAGAAACGGCAGGCGCTCCGTGAGCATGCCTCGATGGCACCAGGAAACCGGTCACCGTGCTCAGCCCACACTCCCCGAGCCTGCACGACCCATCTCTGGCAGCATTAGTACCCAGTCAACAGCACTCTTAAGAGTGCAGCGCCCTGTGTGCTGAGCACTGAGTAAATATTGGGTGCTGCTGTTCTAGGCACTGTTGTAAGCACTGAGAGTCCAGTAAGTTTTCTCTGCCCGGGTAGTTTGCCTTTAAGTGGGGTCACCCGGCCAATAAATATCTGAAAGCAAATTGTACATCTGGTGGTAATGGGGGTTGCTCTTCAGTGTAGAAGATGCCTCCTGTAGGGTAAATTTACCGGAGGCCCCAGACCAGTCGGCTCTGCTTATGTTCTGAGGGACAGCATTCCCGGCAGAGAACACAGCAGGGAAAGCTCCGGTGGTGGGAACTCGTTTGCCAAGAGTTCAGTCGAGAGAGGGAAGAGGGCGCCAGGTGATGCGGGGTTCCCGAAGCTTTGGGTTGTCTCTGGGGGAGACGTCCAGGTGAGGAGGAGAGCAGGGGCAAGATGCGTCATGCTCTGGAAGGGTCCCTGGCTCCTGTGTGGAGCACGCAGGAGGAAGCAAACACACTGGGAGTCCCAGTAGAGACCTAGGTTAAAAATGCAGGAGGTGAGAGATGGCGGGGCGTGCTCACGGATCGGGTTGGAAGACTGGTGCTTCTGGAAGCCTGCGTCTGGCTTGTCTCCAGTCTGGGAGGCTTCTTAGAAAGGCAAGTGGAGAGGTGGGTGAGGAGAGGAATCTGCAAAGCCACAGCAAAGAAGGAGTCTGGGCTGGAAAGACGGTGGCCGGGAGGTGTTGTGGTTTGGATGTGAGGTGTCCCTGGAAAACCCATGAGTGAGACAGTGTACAAAGGTTCAGAGGAGAGACGATGGGGTTGTAAGAGTCTTAACCCAACCAGGGAATTAACCCCTGGTAGGGATTGACTGGGTGGTCACTGAAGTTGTAGGGTGTGGCTGGAGGATGTGGGCACTGGGGGCGTGGCTCTGGGTACCTATTTGCATCTGGCAGGTGGAGACCCCTCTGCTTCATGGTGAGCATGTGAGCGGCTTCCCTCTGCCACACTCTTCCGCCATGATGCTCTGCCCCCTCAAGCCCGAGAAGTGGAGTGGGCCTTCTAGGGACTAGGACCTCTGAAACCACAGCCCTCAGAAAACCTTCCCTCCTGTACCGTTGCTCTGGTCAGATCTGGTAGTTGCAGTGGTGAAAAAACTGACTAAATAGGAGGTCATTAAAGAAATGGGAGCAGATCGACGTGTTAGTCAGGGCTCTCTATAGGAACAGAATCAACAGGAAGTATGATTATAAAAAGGAGATTTATTAGGTTGGCTCACAAGATCAGAACCCGGATGGTCCACAATGGCCATGTACAGGCTAGAGAGCTGGAAGAACCAGCAGCTGCACAGTCCACGAGGCAGAAGCCCCAGAACAAGAAGGATCGACAGTGCTACCCTAGTCCAAGACCAAGGCTTCTGGAAACTACCTGGGGAATCACTGGCAGAGTCCGCTTAGGAAGAGTGAAGAAGTAGAGTCCAATATCCTCAGATGATCGAAGCAGCAGTCAAGAGCCCATTCAAGAAGAGCCCAGTTTGCATCTGTATTTGCTTCCTTGTTCGTCAGCTTTTATTCCGTCCTATTGATGGGATAGGATGTGCTGCCCATGTTAGGGAGGCTCTGACTTGAATTCACTGTCCCACATTCCAATCTTTCCTAGACATGCCCAAAAGCCTCTTGATCGTCATCGGCATCTCTCAATCCAATCAAGGTGGCAATTCAAAGGAGCCGCTATACTCGAGAAGAGGAGGCATATAACCTGAGAGTCCTGCCCTGGACACTACACCGAGCAGCTCGCGAGCCGCCGTCCCCTGGTGTGCGCCAGCTTTTGGGCTTTTATAGTAACTATTGTATGAGAAAAATTTCTCTCCTTACTCCTTTTTTAAGATGTATTTTCAACCCTCATTTAGATCAGTGTTAAAGTTCACAGCGTTTTCATCTCTACTATTTAATGTGCGTTCATTTCTTAAAAGTTCTTGATTGATATGAACGTTCTTGTGACTGGTAGGTAAGTAGCATCCTGATCAGGTTCACATTTGAACACTGAGGAATGGAGTGGGCCTCCTGTGGACTAAGACCTCCCTAGTCTCCTGAGGAATGGAGTGGGCCTCCTGTGGACTCAGACCTCCCTAGTCTCCTGAGGAATGGAGTGGGCCTCCTGTGGACTCAGACCTCCCTAGTCACCTGAGGAATGGACTGGGCCTCCTGTGGACTCAGACCTCCTTAGTCACCTGAGGAATGGAGTGGGCCTCCTGTGGACTCAGACCTCACTAGTCACCTGAGGAATGGAGTGGGCCTCCTGTGGACTCAGACCTCCATAGTCACCTGAGGAATGGAGTGGGCCTCCTGTGGACTCAGACCTCCTTAGTCACCTGAGGAATGGAGTGGGCCTCATGTGGACTCAGACCTCCCTACTCTCCTGAGGAAAGGAGGGGGCCTCCTGTGGACTCAGACCTCCCTAGTCACCTGAGGAATGGAGTGGGCCTCCTGTGGACTCAGACCTTCTTAGTCACCTGAGGAATGGAGTGGGCCTCCTGTGGACTCAGACCTTCTTAGTCACCTGAGGAATGGAGTGGGCCTCCTGTGGACTCAGACCTCCCTAGTCTCCTGAGGAATGGAGTGGGCCTCCTGTGGACTCAGACCTCCCTAGTCTCCTGAGGAATGGAGTGGGCCTCCTGTGGACTCAGACCTTCTTAGTCACCTGAGGAATGGAGTGGGCCTCCTGTGGACTCAGACCTCCCTAGTCACCTGAGGAATGGAGTGGGCCTCCTGTGGACTCAGACCTCCCTAGTCTCCTGAGGAATGGAGTGGGCCTCCTGTGGACTCAGACCTCCCTAGTCTCCTGAGGAATGGAGTGGGCCTCCTGTGGACTCAGACCTCCTTAGTCACCTGAGGAATGGAGTGGGCCTCCTGTGGACTCAGACCTCCCTAGTCTCCTGAGGAATGGAGTGGGCCTCCTGTGGACTCAGACCTCCCTAGTCACCTGAGGAATGGAGTGGGCCCCCTGTGGACTCAGACCTCCCTAGTCACCTGAGGAATGGAGTGGGCCCCCTGTGGACTCAGACCTCCCTAGTCTCCTGAGGAATGGAGTGGGCCTCTGTGTACTCAGACCTCCCTAGTCTCCTGAGGAATGGAGTGGGCCTCCTGTGGACTCAGACCTCCCTAGTCTCCTGAGGAATGGAGTGGGCCTCCTGTGGACTCAGACCTCCCTAGTCACCTGAGGAATGGAGTGGGCCTCCTGTGGACTCAGACCTCCCTAGTCACCTGAGGAATGGAGTGGGCCTCCTGTGGACTCAGACCTCCATAGTCACCTGAGGAATGGAGTGGGCCTCCTGTGGACTCAGACCTCCCTAGTCTCCTGAGGAATGGAGTGGGCCTCCTGTGGACTCAGACCTCCCTAGTCTCCTGAGGAATGGAGTGGGCCTCCTGTGGGCTGAGACCTCACTAGTCTCCTGAGGAATGGAGTGGGCCTCCTGTGGACTCAGACCTCCCTAGTCTCCTGAGGAATGGAGTGGGCCTCCTGTGGACTCAGACCTCCCTAGTCTCCTGAGGAATGGAGTGGGCCTCCTGTGGACTCAGACCTCCCTAGTCTCCTGAGGAATGGAGTGGGCCTCCTGTGGGCTGAGACCTCCCTAGTCTCCTGAGGAATGGAGTGGGCCTCCTGTGGACTCAGACCTTCTTAGTCACCTGAGGAATGGAGTGGGCCTGCTGTGGACTCAGACCTTCTTAGTCACCTGAGGAATGGAGTGGGCCTCCTGTGGACTCAGACCTCCCTAGTCTCCTGAGGAATGGAGTGGGCCTCCTGTGGACTCAGACCTTCTTAGTCACCTGAGGAATGGAGTGGGCCTCCTGTGGACTCAGACCTTCTTAGTCACCTGAGGAATGGAGTGGGCCTCCTGTGGACTCAGACCTCCCTAGTCTCCTGAGGAATGGAGTGGGCCTCCTGTGGACTCAGACCTCCCTAGTCTCCTGAGGAATGGAGTGGGCCTCCTGTGGACTCAGACCTCCCTAGTCTCCTGAGGAATGGAGTGGGCCTCCTGTGGACTCAGACCTTCTTAGTCACCTGAGGAATGGAGTGGGCCTCCTGTGGACTCAGACCTTCTTAGTCACCTGAGGAATGGAGTGGGCCTCCTGTGGACTCAGACCTCCCTAGTCTCCTGAGGAATGGAGTGGGCCTCCTGTGGACTCAGACCTCCTTAGTCACCTGAGGAATGGAGTGGGCCTCCTGTGGACTCAGACCTCCTTAGTCACCTGAGGAATGGAGTGGGCCTCCTGTGGACTCAGACCTCCATAGTCACCTGAGGAATGGAGTGGGCCTCCTGTGGACTCAGACCTCCCTAGTCACCTGAGGAATGGAGTGGGCCTCCTGTGGACTCAGACCTCCCTAGTCACCTGAGGAATGGAGTGGGCCTCCTGTGGACTCAGACCTCCCTAGTCACCTGAGGAATGGAGTGGGCCTCCTGTGGACTCAGACCTCCCTAGTCTCCTGAGGAATGGAGTGGGCCTCCTGTGGACTCAGACCTCCCTAGTCTCCTGAGAAATGGAGTGGGCCTCCTGTGGACTCAGACCTCACTAGTCACCTGAGGAATGGAGTGGGCCTCCTGTGGACTCAGACCTCCCTAGTCACCTGAGGAATGGAGTGGGCCTCCTGTGGACTCAGACCTCCCTAGTCACCTGAGGAATGGAGTGGGCCTCCTGTGGACTCAGACCTCCATAGTCACCTGAGGAATGGAGTGGGCCTCCTGTGGACTCAGACCTCCCTAGTCACCTGAGGAATGGAGTGGGCCTCCTGTGGACTCAGACCTCCCTAGTCACCTGAGGAATGGAGTGGGCCTCCTGTGGACTCAGACCTCCATAGTCACCTGAGGAATGGAGTGGGCCTCCTGTGGACTCAGACCTCCCTAGTCTCCTGAGGAATGGAGTGGGCCTCCTCTGGACTCAGACCTCCCTAGTCTCCTGAGAAATGGAGTGGGCCTCCTGTGGACTCAGACCTCACTAGTCACCTGAGGAATGGAGTGGGCCTCCTGTGGACTCAGACCTCCCTAGTCACCTGAGGAATGGAGTGGGCCTCCTGTGGACTCAGACCTCCCTAGTCTCCTGAGGAATGGAGTGGGCCTCCTGTGGACTCAGACCTCCATAGTCACCTGAGGAATGGAGTGGGCCTCCTGTGGACTCAGACCTCCCTAGTCACCTGAGGAATGGAGTGGGCCTCCTGTGGACTCAGACCTCCATAGTCACCTGAGGAATGGAGTGGGCCTCCTGTGGACTCAGACCTTCTTAGTCACCTGAGGAATGGAGTGGGCCTCCTGTGGACTCAGACCTTCTTAGTCACCTGAGGAATGGAGTGGGCCTCCTGTGGACTCAGACCTTCTTAGTCACCTGAGGAATGGAGTGGGCCTCCTGTGGACTCAGACCTCCATAGTCACCTGAGGAATGGAGTGGGCCTCCTGTGGACTCAGACCTCCATAGTCACCTGAGGAATGGAGTGGGCCTCCTGTGGACTCAGACCTCCATAGTCACCTGAGGAATGGAGTGGGCCTCCTGTGGACTCAGACCTTCTTAGTCACCTGAGGAATGGAGTGGGCCTCCTGTGGACTCAGACCTTCTTAGTCACCTGAGGAATGGAGTGGGCCTCCTGTGGACTCAGACCTCCTTAGTCACCTGAGGAATGGAGTGGGCCTCCTGTGGACTCAGACCTTCTTAGTCACCTGAGGAATGGAGTGGGCCTCCTGTGGACTCAGACCTTCTTAGTCACCTGAGGAATGGAGTGGGCCTCCTGTGGACTCAGACCTCCATAGTCACCTGAGGAATGGAGTGGGCCTCCTGTGGACTCAGACCTCCCTAGTCACCTGAGGAATGGAGTGGGCCTCCTGTGGACTCAGACCTCCATAGTCACCTGAGGAATGGAGTGGGCCTCCTGTGGACTCAGACCTCCCTAGTCACCTGAGGAATGGAGTGGGCCTCCTGTGGACTCAGACCTCCTTAGTCACCTGAGGAATGGAGTGGGCCTCCTGTGGACTCAGACCTCCCTAGTCACCTGAGGAATGGAGTGGGCCTCCTGTGGACTCAGACCTCCCTAGTCACCTGAGGAATGGAGTGGGCCTCCTGTGGACTCAGACCTCCCTAGTCACCTGAGGAATGGAGTGGGCCTCCTGTGGACTCAGACCTCCCTAGTCACCTGAGGAATGGAGTGGGCCTCCTGTGGACTCAGACCTCCATAGTCACCTGAGGAATGGAGTGGGCCTCCTGTGGACTCAGACCTCCCTAGTCTCCTGAAGAATGGAGTGGGCCTCCTGTGGACTCAGACCTCCCTAGTCTCCTGAGAAATGGAGTGGGCCTCCTGTGGACTCAGACCTCACTAGTCACCTGAGGAATGGAGTGGGCCTCCTGTGGACTCAGACCTCCCTAGTCACCTGAGGAATGGAGTGGGCCTCCTGTGGACTCAGACCTCCCTAGTCTCCTGAGGAATGGAGTGGGCCTCCTGTGGACTCAGACCTCCATAGTCACCTGAGGAATGGAGTGGGCCTCCTGTGGACTCAGACCTCCCTAGTCACCTGAGGAATGGAGTGGGCCTCCTGTGGACTCAGACCTCCCTAGTCACCTGAGGAATGGAGTGGGCCTCCTGTGGACTCAGACCTCCATAGTCACCTGAGGAATGGAATGGGCCTCCTGTGGACTCAGACCTCCATAGTCACCTGAGGAATGGAGTGGGCCTCCTGTGGACTCAGACCTTCTTAGTCACCTGAGGAATGGAGTGGGCCTCCTGTGAACTCAGACCTTCTTAGTCACCTGAGGAATGGAGTGGGCCTCCTGTGGACTCAGACCTCCATAGTCACCTGAGGAATGGAGTGGGCCTCCTGGTGGACTCAGACCTCCATAGTCACCTGAGGAATGGAGTGGGCCTCCTGTGGACTCAGACCTCCATAGTCACCTGAGGAATGGAGTGGGCCTCCTGTGGACTCAGACCTTCTTAGTCACCTGAGGAATGGAGTGGGCCTCCTGTGGACTCAGACCTTCTTAGTCACCTGAGGAATGGAGTGGGCCTCCTGTGGACTCAGACCTTCTTAGTCACCTGAGGAATGGAGTGGGCCTCCTGTGGACTCAGACCTTCTTAGTCACCTGAGGAATGGAGTGGGCCTCCTGTGGACTCAGACCTTCTTAGTCACCTGAGGAATGGAGTGGGCCTCCTGTGGACTCAGACCTCCATAGTCACCTGAGGAATGGAGTGGGCCTCCTGTGGACTCAGACCTCCATAGTCACCTGAGGAATGGAGTGGGCCTCCTGTGGACTCAGACCTCCATAGTCACCTGAGGAATGGAGTGGGCCTCCTGTGGACTCAGACCTTCTTAGTCACCTGAGGAATGGAGTGGGCCTCCTGTGGACTCAGACCTTCTTAGTCACCTGAGGAATGGAGTGGGCCTCCTGTGGACTCAGACCTTCTTAGTCACCTGAGGAATGGAGTGGGCCTCCTGTGGACTCAGACCTTCTTAGTCACCTGAGGAATGGAGTGGGCCTCCTGTGGACTCAGACCTTCTTAGTCACCTGAGGAATGGAGTGGGCCTCCTGTGGACTCAGACCTTCTTAGTCACCTGAGGAATGGAGTGGGCCTCCTGTGGACTCAGACCTCCATAGTCACCTGAGGAATGGAGTGGGCCTCCTGTGGACTCAGACCTCCATAGTCACCTGAGGAATGGAGTGGGCCTCCTGTGGACTCAGACCTCCATAGTCACCTGAGGAATGGAGTGGGCCTCCTGTGGACTCAGACCTCCATAGTCACCTGAGGAATGGAGTGGGCCTCCTGTGGACTCAGACCTCCATAGTCACCTGAGGAATGGAGTGGGCCTCCTGTGGACTCAGACCTCCATAGTCACCTGAGGAATGGAGTGGGCCTCCTGTGGACTCAGACCTTCTTAGTCACCTGAGGAATGGAGTGGGCCTCCTGTGGACTCAGACCTTCTTAGTCACCTGAGGAATGGAGTGGGCCTCCTGTGGACTCAGACCTTCTTAGTCACCTGAGGAATGGAGTGGGCCTCCTGTGGACTCAGACCTTCTTAGTCACCTGAGGAATGGAGTGGGCCTCCTGTGGACTCAGACCTTCTTAGTCACCTGAGGAATGGAGTGGGCCTCCTGTGGACTCAGACCTTCTTAGTCACCTGAGGAATGGAGTGGGCCTCCTGTGGACTCAGACCTCCATAGTCACCTGAGGAATGGAGTGGGCCTCCTGTGGACTCAGACCTCCATAGTCACCTGAGGAATGGAGTGGGCCTCCTGTGGACTCAGACCTCCATAGTCACCTGAGGAATGGAGTGGGCCTCCTGTGGACTCAGACCTCCATAGTCACCTGAGGAATGGAGTGGGCCTCCTGTGGACTCAGACCTCCATAGTCACCTGAGGAATGGAGTGGGCCTCCTGTGGACTCAGACCTTCTTAGTCACCTGAGGAATGGAGTGGGCCTCCTGTGGACTCAGACCTTCTTAGTCACCTGAGGAATGGAGTGGGCCTCCTGTGGACTCAGACCTCCCTAGTCAGTGTTAAGTCACCGACTGTGGACACCGAGCTATAGCCATTTCCTCTGTACACAGCAGTCATCCATGTGTTGTCACCTAGCATTCGACATGGAAACTCTGCCTTTGTGATCAATGTGTGGCTCACGTGTTCGCGACTGCACGTAGTTTTTGGTGGTGGTCATTGATGTTCATTTGCTTTTTTTCTCTCCTTGACTGGAGTTTTTCCTTCACAAAATTTGAGAAGTTTGGTAAGATAAACAACTGTCCATGTTTTCCCCTTCTTTAAAGCAGTTTAAACAATGTCGAAAATCCATGTCCTACTGCAATTTTTCCCAAGCTCTCCCATGGTGTCTGGGCTTGTTCGTGTTCTCTGTTTCTTCTCAGGTCATTTCCATTAAATTTCACCTTACTCATAAACTCTGGCAGCAGAGTTGCATGTCACATTCTTTCCTGAGTTTTAAAATCCTCTCCTCCTCTGTGGTGTGTCTCTTTTCTCTCTTTACCCCTTAAACAGGATTGCCAGATGTATGTTTTTTAATAGTTTCTCCAAATGAACAGATTTTACTCACATTTTTGGTTTTGATAATTATGGAATTTATTTTTATTATTTTTCTCTACTACTTGTTTTGAAACTTTCTGTTCCTTTTTAAAGCTTTTAGTATTATTAAAGCTCTGTATCTTTAGTATTTGTTCTTCAAAGTAGACATTTTTAAATTTTAATACATTTTAGATCAATAAGTAACATTTACTAAATTTTCTCTGAGGAGAGATTTAACTATTTCGTATAGATTATAACATGAATCATATTCAATTTCATTTGAGATTCTAATTTCAATTTTGACTTCCTTTTGGATCAATGGTTTTGTAGGAGTACTTTTTCTTTCTTTCCTTTTCCTCCCTCCCTCGTCTTTCCTTCCTTCCTTCCTTCCTTCCTTCCTTCCTTCCTTCCTTCCATGGTGCTGAGGTTTAAACCCAGCACAGCTTTACCCCCAACCCTGTACTTTTCTTAATTTCAAACAAATTAAGAATTTTATGTCATTGTTTCTTCAATTATTTCTAATTGTATTGAAATAAATATACCCTACAAAACATTTCCTCTAATAAGTATTAAATTTTGTTTTATATCAGTTACCTGTAGATTTTTAAAAATATTCAGTGGACATAACAAATTTCTATTCTCTTTTTAAGACACGCACACATATATACATGCACACTACACGTGGGTACACAAACACACATGCATATACATGTACACGCACACACACCACACAAGTGTATCTGCACATAGCACAACATGCACATGCACGTACATGTACACCACACAGATATACACATTCGTGCATGCGCGTGCCTGCACATATACTATATGCAGATATATACTTACACATATGCATGTATATATACATGCCACACAACACACACACGCCATGCACATACACACAACACACAGAACATGTGTGCATGCATGCACACACACCACACGTATGCTCGTGTATACACACATACAGCACACACATGTATGCACTCATTCCTACATGCACGTGTACATGCATGTGAGTGGTGTATGTGTATGGACGTTCAGAACCCATTGCCTTGATCTTCAGGTCAGAGTTTGCTTCCAAGACCTGGTGTCACAGTGTTTGTCTAGCTGAGCGCAGGAAGTCACCCCACTACCAGCTGGCACCACATATCCAGGTGTGCGGGGTTCTGCCCCAGTCTCGGGTGGAGCTGACTTCACATGGGTCACAGAGCAGCACCTCTGCCAATATCTTCAGGGTTAGGAGCCCAGACAACTTTGCTGGAGTCAAGCTCCGAGGAGGACAGAAGCTAGTGTGTGGACAGATGACTCTGCTCTTATCCCTCTTCTGTTCTGAGGCAGCATCTCTTTCCTTTTCAACAGAAAGACCAGCCTTGGCCAGCTAGGCAGGAGGTGCTGGTTGCCATGATTTGGGGCTGAAGACTATCTGCCTTGTCTGGGAAAATCCGCCCACTGCCTGATGAACTCATACCTGCACGGATTCCACAAGCGCTGTGGGCAGCTCCCGGCTCGGCCTCAGCAGTGCGGGCTGGACTCCACCAGGGACTCCACCCTGGATCAGGCTTCTTATGCAAGCAGTTAGGGATGTTATATAATTCTCGCTCTTATCATTCAGACTTCATAACTCTTAAAGAGTTTTGTCACTCTTGATGTTTATATGACATCCAGTGAGTGATTGACCCTCTGTGAGACCCTACGGTAATTCACATTTGCTTATCAGCAGCACATAGAGGGCGACCCACAGATTTATGGCTTCCAATAAATACTGTAACCAAAAGTACAGTTTCTTTTCTCTGTGTGCTAATTTCTAATAACTCTTGTGCATGAGGGCAATTACTGACAAGAGTCAGCCCCTGTTAATAGAGTTTATCACACTTCATCATATATCCTTTGTCGCTGGAAGAATTTTGACAAGCCCAGGGTTAATTAAAACCAAGAAGACAATAAAATACACCTAATCAAACATAACAGGTACAGAAATCAATTAGCAGATTTAGAGCACTTTGGAGGTTTCCATAATGTATGAAATTCAAAGAAACTGTCGCTTCCGTCTCCTCGACAGTGTGATTAAATCTCTAATTGAAACTATTTTTCAGTAGGTAATGTACAATGCACCCAAGTTTGATTTGCATTAACATCGGGTCTACAGAGGTTGAAAGAGCTTAGGAAATTAAAAATATCATTGAGTCATTTTCATTATTGTTATTTTGTCCAACTGAGAGTTGGGAAAAGTTACCGTATGTAAGGAAGGGAAGCAGGGAAATGATACCCTGGACAAGAGAGAGCAGGCAAGTCTGTGCACACCGGCGGTTCTGGTTACCCTGACTCCAGGTCGCACATCCAAGCCTCTGACAGCTGGTTCCGACAGATCGACCTACCTCTCCTTATATCAGAATGGATATAGGTTCATATTTTTTCTTCTTATTCAGAGAATCTTGGTCTCCTACTTCCATAACTTTCTGCAACATTGTTTTGCTCTCACTCTGTGGTAAATGTTAATAATTCTGCTTTGTGTTTCTTAATACTGTTGCATGTGTTTTAGAACTTTCTCAACAACACAGAATATTCTGAGCTATTTGAGAAAAAGGATGATGTTTGGTATTTTTTTGGTTTGTCCCCCATAAAATCTAGCACAGTGCTCAGTGCAAACAAGGGTGTCATCCAGTGAACTGCTGCTCTGAACAGGCCAAATCTGAGGAGAAATTAGTTCTTAAGATGATTGGACAGTTTTACTCCTAAAAAAGCGTCAGCTCTGTTGTATTGTTACAGATTGCCTTTTATTTACGGAAATCTCTGCTTAATTATAATTGGTGCCAAAGTATCTCAACACAACCCGGTATGAGCTAGAGACGGTTAAAGCCTGGCAGGACTCACTGATTCGGCTCTGGCCCACGTCCTGAAGAGGCTCGGGGAAGGGCAACTGGAGTACATGCAAGTACCTCAGGGTCAGCAGAATCCTAACGTGACCCAGACTCTGCCTCCCTGCACGGGCTCCACGGGCTCCCTCCCTGGAAGTGGGGAGGATGCAGGTGGG
Source organism: Sciurus carolinensis (assembly GCF_902686445.1). Classification (NCBI taxonomy): domain Eukaryota; kingdom Metazoa; phylum Chordata; class Mammalia; order Rodentia; family Sciuridae; genus Sciurus; species Sciurus carolinensis. The sequence continues at coordinate 118,317,501 of NC_062224.1, read as the reverse complement.
CGGCTCCCTGCTGGGCTGGGAGGAAAGCACGCACCCCAGGGCTGCAGGGCTGGGAGTTGGGGGGTCACCGAGCTCCACTCACAGGAACCCGAGTGAGCTGGCGAGACCTCGAATCACTGGGATCTACCTTGCAGGCTCAAAAGAGAGCTCGGTCGCTCCACACCCCACTTTCAAGATCACAAGTGTGTGGCATCTTAAGCCATCAAGTGTGGTGACTGTGACACAGCAATAGAAAACTGACACACGCATATCTTGCGACCCATTAGGAATGGGTATGATATACTATTATACATGAGTTTCATCATGCTAAGATCCTGTAATTTTTAGGACTTGGGTTACTTCCCATATAAAATCTCACATCAGGAAAAAGTACTTTTGGATTTGAAAGTACCAAAGGCCTTTGCTTCCCTTCCTGACCAGAGCCTGTTAGCATTGAACCTGCCTCTGGAGGCCTCGGTCAGCATCACCAGTCTGTTCTCAAAGACAGCTGCGAAGGTGCCTCCACCTGCACGGAGGCCGTGGGGGTGAGTGCCTTCTGCACTGGTCCAGAATGTGCTGGAATATTCTGTGTGCTCGTTTGAGGTCATCTCTGGGCAGCCTCCCAGGCTCAGTGCCAAGTATCTCTGGGGAGAGAGCCAAGCAGACTTGCCCTTTGAAAGAGTGGCTGCCCAGCAAAGCAGTGTCCCTCCTGCGGAACTGCTCCCACCAGCCTGGAGGGAGTGGAGGGGAAGAGAAGGGGTCCTGATCCCAGGAAGCATCCTGGCCAGGTCAAGAGTCCAGACCAGGACCCGGGAGGGCCCGCAGGGAGCCCTCAGCGAGGAGGGATGTGCTGGCCTTCCGCCCACGGGCCTTGGACAGGGACTCCTCCCTACGGAGTGGCTTCGCGTTCCTCGCCCCACACATGTCGGGATGCCACGGGAGTCGCCCTGAGCGGTAACTGGGTGTGGTGGTGGCCTGGGCGCCTTGGCTGCACATGTGTGGCCAGAGCCACTGTGTTCCTTGCAGCCTGTTCTGTCCTCAGCACTGTGGGTGGGAAGGGGGTTTCCACACAACATGGAGGAGTTCTCTGGAGCCACCCTGCGGAGTCCTGGCCCCCAGGTCAGGTAGTGGTGCTGTGAAGCCAGGCAGCTCCTTCATGGGCGTCTCCTGGAAGCCCCTGGGCTGGTCAAGGCGCAAATGCTGGAGACCAAGGATCTGGGCACGCGTGGGCTTCCTTCCTCCTGCTCTCCAGCTGCATCGCTGCTCGAGGGCTTTCCTAGAAACTCCCCCAGGCTGCGGGATCCCTGAGGAAGAGCAGCTTGTTCCTCACCTCCCACTCGCCCGACCCTAGGGAGGCTCATCTCCACTGAGACACGCTTGGGGGCTGGGGCTGACTTGCCGCGCTCCTCATCTGCAATCTGCAAGCTGACTACCTTTATAATTATCCTACTTCCCTTTTCTTTCAACAAAGAGCCGGAATCAAATTTAGGACTTAGAGAAAGAAATTTAGACCAGGAAAGGGGAGATTGTGAATGTTTATAAAGGGAGGCTCCTAGACAGGAGGAGAGGAGAGACAGAAACCCAGGCTTGCAAGAGAGCGAAGCAGGCAGGTAAGCGTCTCAGGACCACGCCAGAGCCCTCGTCATTGTCATCGCAGCCAGCAAAATCAGGGCACAGAGACCCCACGGCACCCGTCATGGGAAGGGCCCTGCAGAGCTCCTGGGGTGCTGGGGACAGGAGGCAGGCCGGGAGGGGCTGGCTGGAAGGTGGGGAGGGAGCTGCGTGGGGCCTCCTCCAACTGCAGCTTGGCTCGGCTTCCACAGGGAGCTGAGGCGCCCGTGGTCTGGAAGGGCTGCTTCTGGTGCTGTCCCTCTGCTCCTTCCCATCTGGAATGACCGCCTTTTGGCTGGAAATCTACAGGGGCCTGTGTTTCCCACTGCTGTCCGTGCGATCAGGGTCCTAGACTGAGAGGTAGTGGGGGATGTCCCCCAGATAATAACTGGATCAACCCTGGGTCCTGCTTCCTGGCGATCACTAGGGGTTGTCCCTAGAGCCACAGTGGGATTTGAGAATTGGTGTCAACGTCTGGGACAGAGGCGAGTGCCCGAGCTGGTGTCCAGAGGCAGAGCCCAGCAGAGGCAGCAGGCTGTCCACGTGGTGACAGGGCCAGGCCCTGGGGGCTCACCCTGGAGGCTGGCTCCACAGTGGCTGCTTCTCAGAGGCGCGGAGGGAGGTGGTTCAGGGCTCCACCCCTGCCTCGGAGACAGAGATCCTGCCACAGGTGCTGACCTCCCATGGGAACACGAGGCTGAAGAAACTTCTGGGACTTGGGGAGGGGACTCCGCCTGCAGGGCTGCCTCTCCCACTCTGCCCGGCACTTTGAATCTGAGCTGGAGCTCGGGTCCGACCTGGTTCCGGCTGGTACTGCGGGCCTGCCCCTTCGCAGGGAGCTGAAGGGAGGAGGAGCAGGAGGGCTTCGGCAAGCCCGGTGAGGTCCCACTTCAGGGAGGGCCGTGAAGACCGAGGGCAGGCAGCCCTCCTCAGCCTCTGTGCTCCTGCAGGTCTGTGAATGCTCTGCTCTGCTGCGGCCCCAGGTCCCGGTTTTCCCCACGGAGAGCAGCACTGCCGTCCTCTCCTTCCCAGACTCGGGCCTTCCTTCTTTATTCAAGAGGGCAAAGCTCCTAGGCTGCATCCACACAGCCCAGCAACGCCTGCAGACGTTTGTCCCCAGCAGTGGCAGGTTTTCCTGCCCTCCCCTGCGGGTCCCTGAGCTGCGCTGGGCAGCAGCGGAGGCAGCGTCCCTCCTGAACCTTCCACTGCTCTCCCGGCCCCAGGCCTTCCCCGGAGGCCCCCAGGGTGCAGGCTCTGGAGCCGTCCCTGCCACGGCAGCCGGCACCTTGGGCTCGGCAGTGCTTCTGCGGCCTGTGCGGGCTGCCTCCACCCAGCCCCCGGCAGACCCTGGTTTGATCGGTGCTCTCCAAAGCCATGAGCAGGAAGCGTGCCTCACCCACAGTGCCACAGGGTCCCCAGTCAATCTGCACGTCCCCAGCAGTCCAGGGCCACCTCCCTCGGGCCTTTCAGCCCCAGGTCCTGCTCAGAGGACCTTGATGTGGAACAATATTTTCCTCTACACGGTCCCAGCCCTTGCTTCTTCCTATCTCCACCCATTCAGTCTGCAACCTTTCATGGAGTGCCTGCTGTGTGCACCAGTGTTTTAGGGTATACCAAAGGGGAAATTTGCTTCTCTTCAACAAATATCTGTGGAGAAGCCCCAAGACATGTGCAGAGCACTTACAGATGAAGCACGTGCAGCAACATCCAGGGCAGGTACTTCCTTCAGGGGACCCGTGGCGGCAGGGAGAGTTCGGGCTCACTGCACAGGCACCGCCCTGTTGCCTCTGGCCTGGGGACACTGCATCTGGCTGTGTCTCCTCAGTCTTCCTGGAGAGGCTGGCAATGATGTGGCTGCCAGTCATGTGGGCACCGGCAGGGCCACGGTTGGGTTCCGTTACTTGCTACTGAGTGTTGTGGGGCGCAACTTAAGAACAGACCCACTGACACTGAGAGTCCAAATCCGAGAGTCTTGATTAGCCGACCGTGGACTGTCTCACACAAAGCCCAAAACGTCTTCTGGGAGAACAGACCCCAACGTAGGGTTGCAGGGGTTTTTATACCATAAGTCAGTACATCAATCACAAGTGTCTGTTGCTATGATTCAAAACAGCAAACTAACATCATGAGATCTAAAATCAAGAGCAGAAAGGGAAGTGGTCAAAAGGACCTTAGCTGGGTACAAGTTGAAGAATGGTTACTAACATCTAGATGATCATTCTCTGATGGGGTACATTGTCCAAGAGAGATAGGAACCAAAAAGAGAACAGTTTTACATCATATAAGAATTGCTGTTTCGTGTTGCCAAGCATGCAGTGCCGAGCAACTGTGCATGGGTACAGAGGCGGAGTGCTCCCACGGGAGAAGCATTTCCTACTGACATGGAGTTGCAGGGTAAAATGGAGTCTGTTTGGTCATTGCCTATAGAGCCTGGCCCATAACACTCAGAGTGGTCTGTGAACCAGCGCCATGTGCCTCCCGGGAGCTTGTTAGGAGTTCAGGTCCCACCCCAGAGCTGACGGATTTGAATCTGCAGTTTAATAAGACCCATAAGTGAGTTACGTGCCCATTAAAGCGAGAGAAGCCCTGCTCTGCTCATTGTTGTCCTGGGGGTTCCGAGAGGGAAGGGGTCTCAGGCAAAGGCCACCACATTTATCTTTTTGGTGACTGTGTCCTGAGTACCAACAACTCAGTACCTGCTGCTTAGACAGACCTCTATCCACAGAGGCGCGGTCTGAGTGCCACAGCTAGTTGAGTGGGGACTGGAGCCAGAGCCTAAACCGCCGCCCGCAGCAGCACCCCTCCTTGTTCCTGGAAGGAGACGGAGAGGCTTGCTTTACAGTGGCAATGGACTCAGCCAGAGGTGCAGCTAAGGAACACGGCAGCTGGATGGAGCCTGTGCTCAGCTGCAGCGGAGCTGGAGACACAGTCAGAGAGCAGGCAGCACCTGGGACCGCGGGCTGGCCCGGGGAGCAGCAAGGCAGGCAGCACCCGTACTGTGAGGTCCGTTCAGGAAAGCCGCAGGAATGTTAGGCACACGACCTCGAACCTCACGGCTCCCTGAACGGCAAATGCTGCTCTGGTGTTCCTGAAGAGCAGGCCGGGACTCAGAGGGCGATTTACTGGAGACCCCTCAACCAGCAGCAGCAAACTCAGTTTGAACCTAGTGCCAACAGGTTTCAAAGCCCGATGTACCAACTTTTCCTATTATTCTCCATTAGCTTATTACCTGTGTGAGGTCCAATGTTGTCCCGGGGTATTTTGGGGCCCTCAGGTTCCCGTGCAAAGCCATGGCTCCACTCACCCTCCCCTGTCACGTGGAGGAGGAGGCTCGGTGTCCTTGGAAGGCTCGGGAGAGTCGCTCCCTCACACAAAGTACCTTAAAGGCACCAAAACTACGTGGTGAGCCTGGCCTGCACCTTTTCTTCTAGGAGTGGAAAGAAATCTGAAATACTAGCAAAAAGATCATGGAAGTGTGCATGCAGGTTCAGAAACCTAGTGTGGGTGGCAGGATTCGGGGCCTCAGCAGGAAGGGGAGGTGCTTAGCTCGACTGCCAGTGAGCACAGGTCGGATGAGACTGCGAGGCCCAGGAGGGCTCGGCCGCAGCTCCCGCTTCTGCCCAAGTATGTCACCCAGACTCAGGGGACACACGGGCACGCCAGCATCTGCAGATCCAGCAGTGACGGCAGAGGACTTGCCCAGGGCAGAGGGGACTCCAGGACATTTGGATAGAGAAAAGCAGCAGCCAGTGGGACTGGCAGAGGTCACCCTGAGTCTGGGAGGTAATGGCGTCCACCCTCAGGGAGTGCGTGTACCAGGTTGGCCTCCTCCCTCCAGCCTGGGTGGAGATTCCAGGGGCCCCAGTCAGTGGACCTGAGTTGGCCAGTCGCTTTCCTCTTCCCCACTGAGGGGGAATTCTAGAAGCAGCCACCCACGGGTCTGTTGTTGGAGGCTCTAACACTTGAGGCATCTCCATCTGCGATTACGTGTCAGGGACGGTTACTGCTCAACAAATATCCTAGGTCTCCCCTTGTTCCTTACTTTTTCTGAAGGCAGGAGATGCTTGGGGTGTGCTCAGGACCCAGGCAGAGTGTTGGGCGCCCTTCTGGGCCTGGCACCTTCAACTGCCCTGGTCTTAATGACCTGGAGGCTGCACGTTCCCGGCAGCTGCAGAGGAGGAAGGCTGCCTCGAGGGCAGCATCCACCCTGAGTGGTCGGACGCTGGGCTGGTGGACCCCACAGCAGGCCCGCCTTCTCCGACCAGCGGGCTGCACTTATCTGTGCATTGTCTCCTCACTAGGCCTTGCACGTAGCGTGTGCACCCATGCGCTCCCCGTGGCCGGTCACACGTGGCAGGGGCTGCTCCGTGTTGGCTGAGGGGCAAGTTGGTGGCTCTGCAGCCGCGAGCCCAGCTGGTGTGCTTGGCCTGGACTCCCCTCCTCCCTGAGCCCTGGCCCTCCGAGTGGCACGCATCTTCTCCTGCTGTCACCTTGTGCTGCCGCTGGTGGGAGAGTGGAGGCCCTCGAGGGGAGGTCCTGCCCACCAGAAAGCCCAGCAAGAGCTGCCAACTTCTGCCCACCACCCCATCCTGCCGCCTCGACATCCCCCAGGGTGTCAGAGCCTGGACTGGAAGGTCACAGGGGCCAGTTCCGTGCTGCAAGCTTTGCAGTAGCTCGTAAGGCCCTGTGGGGAAGCCATGGGGTGACCCGGGTCAGTGCAGAAGGAAGGGCTCCAGCCGTGGCCCCTTTCCCTATCTTTACATGTGAATTCTGTCCAAGAGCTCCTCCGCTGGAATGGGGTGGGAACTTGTTGCTTTGCAATTTAAGCTGCTTTGGGAACTTTCCAGAACTGCAGGCTTTGGGACCCACATTTCCCTCTAGGCCTCTCCCCTCCATCCTTTCTGCTAAATATTGCTAACCACACGCCTGCCTGCTGGAGATCAGACTCCACAGGGCCTACCTGAGTCTGCAGCCAACTGCCTACTTCACCAGGACCCTGGGGCCAGAGCAGTAAGACCTCTGCAGCCGTGTTTGGGAGCATGGGGTCTTGCACCCTGGAACCCATCACCCACTGATCAGCACGTCCCCTCCAGCGTCCCAGCATATCATTTGCATATTTAGTCCAGAGAGAGCTCATTGAACCAAAATTTGATCATTCATTCCACAGTCCACTTAGAGTGACTCCACAGTATTAGAGACATTTAAAGCTGCTTACTGTGCATTTATATTTAAGTTGTTTTCTTTCTGAGATATGAAATGAATGCCTTATTACTGGGGTAAAGGTGAAGGCCAAGTTTACAAAAGAGCCACTGAACTATGTGGCAGGTGGGCCATGCTGCAGAGGGCGCTGGGTTCAGGACGGCTGCGGGGCTCTGGCCGGCTGCCCAGGACCCAGGCAGGCCCAGCGCTCTTGGTCGTCTGCTTTGCTACGAGGGCTTGGCTTCTCCGAGGGACGTCTGCACTCTTCGCTACTTCCTGGCCTCTGAAGTTTCCTGGCGAGCTCACAACAAGGCAGTAGTCAGCTGCACAGCCCCTGGGCTGTACTCAGCTTCCAGGTTCCTGATTCCTACACTCGTAGGGTCCCTGGGCACTAACGGCTCCTTCTCCTCATCATTTCTCCCACTCCCTGCGAGGTGGACGAAGGATGACGCCTCTCCCAGCATCCCTTGGGACCCAAGGCCACTGCCCGTGGTGCACATTCCCTTGGGGCCTCTGGCTTGGGAAGCAGTGAGATTTCCAAGTTCCCAGAAGCACCTCAGCCCTGCTCAGCCTCTCTCTGACTTAAGAAAGTGGCCAGTGGTAGGTAGCCAGCCCGACGTAATTTCTGCCAAAGGTAGGTTCCATTCCCACGTCCGCCCCCTTGACTCAGGAACTAAGCAAGGGAGAAAACATGATTAGGTCCCAGCTTCTCCCACAGCAAGCTCTAAGCCTTCGCCCCACGTCTGTCGTCAGCCTTAGCACTGGCCACAGAGGGAGAGAGTGCGGCCGGGCTGGCTGGGAATCCAGCTGTGGGCAGCACAGGTCTGCAGAGGGCAGGTGTTTCTCTGACTGCTCAGCCTGCGGTTCCAACCTTCCGAGTAGCCGCTTCTGTGCAAGGCTCTGCTGCTCCAGCCCCTCTGCTGGCCACTCACCCGCTGCCTGTCTGCAATGGAGCTGGCTGCCTTTCCCACCCAGCACCGGGAGCTTTCCATGGAGATAATCTGTGCGTTGGGAAACTCATCCAAGTGGTGCCACGTGGCAGCGCCTGTCCCCTGTTTTTCTGCACAGTGGGGTCTTAAGCTTTCTGGGGGCTCATGCCTATGGCTCAGCTCCCCCTCTTAGGATAGGTATTTGGCACATAGAGCAGGCAAACATTGAAAGGGTCAACCAAATCTCAGCCTGCATTGAACATTCAGAGTTTTGTCTCAACTACTGCGTCCTGAAGACACAGCTGGAGGGACGGTGCCACATGCTCGGCGGGCCGGGACCCCTGCACCAGCAGAAGGCCTTCCTCTTCTCTTGCTCGAGGCGTTATCATCAGGAGCCGTGTGGACACTCGCGGGCCAGCCAGCCATCTCTCCAGTGTGCCCACAAGGGCCGAGGCGGGGCGTGCCCTGCAGGCGAACCTGGGGCTGTGGGAAGAGAGGAGCAGAGGCGGCCGTCTGTCTGCTGATGGCGCCAAGCAGTGCCTTCCTGGGTGAGGACCCGAGGCACACCGTTCATTCCAGAGGAGCTGCGAGGACACTGCTTTGGTCTGGGGCATCGGCTGGCCGGAAACACGCTGGCCACTTCCCTGTGGCTCACCTGGAGGACGGCAGACTTCACGGTGGGGTGAGGTGTGCAGCAGACACGGAAGAGTCACTGCAGAAGTGGAGAAGTACCTCGGGATGCAGGGCGCAAGCAGCGACCCCCCTCTGCTGCAGAACACTGCCTCCCGTCTCACCCAGCCAGGGGCCAGCGGTAAGGCACCGCGTGGGAGCCTCCCCCTGTGCTCTCTGCACACACAGAATCTCCCGTGGGTCCCAGACGCAGCACCCCAAGTGCCCTGGCCCCTGGCCGCTCAGCCTGGCGCTTGGTGCATGCACCTGGGTTGGGCCCACTCAGCACTCCCAGTACCTGCATCCGAGCTTGGCAAGCAGAAGGTGCTGAGTGAACGTTCCTGAGAAATCTGAAAAATCATTTTTTTTGAATCAGAAAGAGTACATGCTCAGTGGAAGCGCTCAAGCAACCCAGGTTTCCAAGAGAAGAGAGAGCGCTGCCGCCAGCCCATTCCCGCACGTCCGCACCTGGGTCAGGAAGTGCAGCTCTTGTCCCCTCGTCATTGTCTCATCAGAGATGTCTTTCCAGGTCAGATTGCAGATGGGCATCACCTCTGTCAGGCTTGTAGTGCTCATTCTAATATTAATAATGCAAAAGGTGTAGACAAAATGTGCTCTGAGAGCCCGAGGTTGGATGTCACCAGAAGCTAGTGACACCCGGAGGCTAGCAGAGGACAGGAGACTCGAATCGGGCGCAGAAGGACAGGCAGGCTTGGGTTTGGACAGGCGAGGGGTGGAGGTGGGACACCAGCCAGCAAGGGAAATGGCAGGTGGTGGTATGTGGACTGGGCTGTGGACGGCCAGCTGGGGTCAGGTTAGCCCCCGTGCAGAGAGTTCCGGTGACCGGCGTGGATCGACCAGGTCCTGGGGCTTGAGGAACCTGGATCATCTGCAGGTTGTGGTGGAGGAAGGACAGCCAGTGACCTGGCTCAGAAGTGCTGTCTGGGAGCGTTGAGCAAGCAGCGTGGCCGAGGAGGAGGACCCAGGCAGGGAGTGCAGCGGAGGCAGGAGAGGGCCGGCCGAGCATGCGCCCTGCCCTGCACAGTGCCAGGCCCTCTCCTGCGGTGCCACTTACATCTGCTGCCCACACCCGGAATGGCTGTGCCAGCTGGAGCTTGCGGATGAGGACTCGGGGGAGGCCCGGGTTCCCAGGGGTGCGACTCCCTCTGAGATGAGTCCGCAAGGCCTGGGGTCCTGTCCTGTGCCACCTGGGCTCACAGCAAGGGGGGCCGCAAGAACCTGGACGAGGAGGGCAGCCAGAGGGGGCGTGGGAGGGAAGGTCCGGGGCTCAGAGCAGGACTTGGAAGGGCCCACGGACTCTGGGGGGACAGGACTCTGCCTGCGAGACCACACTTGGCGGCACCGCTGCGAGGGCCTCAGGCTCCTCGGAGAAAGCCCCGGATGCACGCGGAAGGCGCGGGAGGCGGAGTTCTGCGTCCCCCAGACGTGCCCTGCTCCGCGCCTCTTCCGCCCACCACAAAGCCATCTCGGCTCCCTCTGTGGGCTCTGGCTGGCATGCCCCCCGAGTGAGCAGCAGAGGCTGCCCGGCAGTGTTCTGGGGCTAAGGTCCGGCCAGGTCTCCAGCAGGGACTCGGGTGAGTGGGTCCCGACGCTCCTTCAGGGAGCCAGTCAGTGGCCGGCTGCGCTTCCTCAGGGAGGCCTGGAGAGCACCAGCACGGGCCAGTCCTGCCCTCACTCCCCCAACTCCTTTGTTCCACCTTCTCTGCGTCCAGCTTCCTGCCTCTGGGGGGCACTGCTGGCCCTGGAATGAAGTTCTCCCGCTTCCCAGCCTGGCCCCTGGCGTCTGCTGTTCTTGCTAAGCACTTGGCTTCTCCAGCGTCGCCTTCCTTTTGTGTCTGAGTGTGAGTGTGCTTCTCTTTTGAAAATGGATGTAGCACGTGGACAGGCCAGACACAGACTGACCACGGCCTGTCTCGTCCAGGCAGGTCTTTGGAGCACTCCCTTCCCCTGCGCTGTCCCGGCCACCTCAGGACCCAGCACCTCCCCAGCCCCAGCTTTCAGCCTGGGGTCACCGTCACAGCTCTGCCAGCGTCTCAATCAGGCCTCCGCCGCCTGGGCTGGCCTGCCGGGCTCCCCCTTGGCAGGGGCCTTGATTTATGGCGTCCCTTCGCCCTGAGCTGGTCCTCCTCAGGTGCTGCTCATCAGGCCGCATTTCTAAATGGGTTCTGCACTGCAAGCCAGCGTCTGCGGGGAGGACAAGCGGCCCCGAAGCCCATTCCAACCTCGACCTCCCTCGCCCGGGGCGACCTTGGCTCTCTGGTCGGGCGCGACACCGGCCGCCCCTTCACGCTGCTTCGGTGGCGGTGTCCGGACTGCGGACGCACAGACGCCCAGCCAGCCGTCTAGGCAGAGGCCGCCGCAGCCCCGCCCCGGCGTCACTGTCGTCCCGCTTGTCCCGAGGGCCGGCAGTTTTCACACCTGGGTCCTGCGGCTCACGGGTGGGCAGGACCTCAGGAGTGGAGGTGGGAGGGGAGCAGCCCAGGGCTGAGGCTGGAGGCTCGGGAGGGACCAGTGGCTTCAGCCATCCCCGCCTTTCATGGATGGCTGTGGGCCAGTGGGAGGGGCGTCTTCCCGGTGTGGCTGAGGGCAGGGACTGTCCCTGTGCCCTCTCCGGTGCTCCTCCTCCTCTTCCTCCTCTTGGTAGGCGGTTCTCTCCTGTTCTGGATGCTCCAGAAGTCCTGCAGTCACGGAGCCAGTGCTGGAGGAGAGACCACTGCCTGGAGGTGTCCACCTCACAGAAGACAGGACTCGGACCCTGCAGAGAGCTGAGGGCGCGGTGCACGCTCGGGTGCCGTCCTCAGTGCGCAGTGCATTTCTTCCCGGGGACAGTTCTGATCTTGTTCTGGTGCCGTTTGTGCGGGCGAGAACTCACATGCAGAGCAGTCACCTTCACAGTGTGGCAGAGCCAGCCCTCCAGGTCGCAGGACTCCGATGCCCTCCCTAAACGCCTGTGCCTGAAGACAATGATTTGCCGGCTGTGAGCCGCGAGCCAGGCGCTTTCTCTGGACCTCCCAGACCCTTCTCGGCAGCCGTGCCACGTACCCGGTTCTCCGCTGTCTAGATAAGCAACTGAACTTGGGAAGCACTAAGGGACTTGCTGTGGACTTGGGGCCCCCACGCAGGCCGGCTGGGATTTGGACTGAGTGTGTTTCCAAAGTCCAGGTTGAGGTCACGTGCTGTGGGCTTCCCGCGATGGCCTAAAGCAGTCCATCCAGAGCGCTCACCGTTCAAGCGGGAGGGAAAGACCAGGCACAAGCACCAACACTGCTCCGACAGGGTTAGCACTGCAGAAAGGAGCAGAGAAGCCAGGGGACGGGAGGGTGTCGTGACGCACGCGGCAAGGAGCGGCTCCGTCGCAGCCAGAGCGGGCCCACCCCGGGCTGTTTCCTGGCTGTGGCAGCTCCAGAGTCACCTCACCGCAGACCCCAGCTCTTCACTGCAAAACCGAGCTGACCGGCTGCTCTGCGCCTCACAGCATGGGCGGTTACGGAGCTGGGTCCACTGTTGGTTGCCAGCCCTGTGGTTTGGCAGCTAGGACGCTGGAGGGTCAGCCTCTCCTCTCTGCACCAAGGGCAAAGTTGAAGGCCAGACCTGGCGGGTGGGCTGGTGGGAGGCACCACTGCTGTGTCCCCCACCGGCCAGGAGCAACGGGGGCTGGTGTGGGGCGGCCAGGAGGACGATGGGAGGCAGGAGTCCTCTCCCTGCCCCGGGAACAGCCGGGAACCAGATGCGCTTGCTCGGTGCTGCCACACAGGAGAGACATTTTCAATCTGTTCTGCAGCAGTTTGCTTTTCGTGTAAAATGTAGAGCAAAAGTCATGAAGCAGACCAAGTCTCCACACGGCGGTTCAGCAGGCGGAGGGCCGCGTGCTGGCTCCGACCGCACAGCTCATTACTGCTTTTTTTTTTCTTTTTCAATATTTTTTAGTTGTAGGTGGACATGATGCCTTTATTTATTTATTTATTTCTATGGGCGCTGAGGATTGAACCAGTGCCTCATGTGCTAGGCAGGCGCTCACCACTCAGCCACAGTCCAGCCCCATCATTACCTTTAAATGAGCAGCCACCTTAGAAACTTAACCTGAAACTGGATGTGGTGGCCACACCTGTCAACCAAGCAACTCAAGAGGCTGAGGCAGGAGGATGCACGTTCAAGGCCAGCCTGGGCAACTTAGCAAGACTGTCTCAGAATAAAAAATAAAAAGGGCTGGGGACTCAGCTCAGTAGTAAAGCACCCCTGGGTTTCTTTCCCTGTACCAGAAAGAAGGAAGGAAAGAAAGAAGTCAATTAAATCTGAGGCTTTTGGAACAGCCTCTCTGCTTGCCTCTGGGGGCTCGTTCACCCACCTGTGTCTGGGTCTCGGTCACCATGCACCTTGTGAAGGGGAGCTGGGGAAAGGGCTGAGCCCAAGGGTGGGGCACAGGAGTCACGCACGTGCCTGTCCTGAGGCACAGATGTGGTGCGGGCAGGATGCGCAGGGCCTTTGCCCAGCCAGATACGCTCCATCAGCACAGGCCCTGGGCAGCCCTGCAGGCAGGGAAGAGGTCAATGCCACGGGTGCCTCCCCTCTGCCCACAGCCGGTACTGTGCCCGGCCCAGCAGGGCGCCCCTTGCGCAGCAGGTGCGGAAGCTCTCTGAGTGTCTCCCCGGAAGCGTCTCCCCAGCCCTTTCCTAGATAAGACACAGCAAGGAGCCGCCTTTCCCTCATCCTTCAACTGGACTTCAGCAAATGGGCTCACCCAGACATTCGTTACTGCGTGCGTGTGTGTGTGTGTGTGTGTGTGTGCGCGCGTTTGTGCGTGCGTGTGCATGTAGGGCAGAAACACATACTACGTTCTCTGGCCCTCAACCATCTATATCTTTGTGCAGGATGCCCGAACCAGACAAAGACACGCTGAGCAAAGAAAACTACAGCCCCATATCCCTGTTGAACACAGATGCAAAAATCCTTAGTAAAATATTAGCAAATCACATTCAGAAACACATTAAGAAGATAATGCATCATGATCAAGTGGGTTTCATCCCAGGGAGGAAAAGTTGGTTCAACATATGCAAATCAGATTCCATCTCACCCCAATTAGAATGGTGATTATCAAGAATACAAGCAACAATAGGCGTTGGAGAGGATGTGGGGGAAAAGGTACACTCATACATTGCTGGTGGGGCTGCAAATTAGTGCAGCCACTCTGGAAAGCAGTGTGGAGATTCTTTAGAAAACTTGGAATGGACCCACCATTTGACCCAGTTATCCCACTCCTTGGCCTATACCCAAAGGACTTAAAATCAACATACTACAGAGATGCAGACACATCAATGTTCATAGCTGTTCAATTCACAATAGCTAGACTGTGGAACCAAACTAGATGTCCTTCAATTGAGGAATGGATAAAGAAACTGTGATATATATATCACAATGGAATATTACTCAGCCATAAATAATAATAAAATTATGGCATTTGCAGGCAAATGGATGAAATTGGAGAATATCATGCTAAGTGAGATAAGCCAATCTCAGAAAACTAAAGGACAAATGATCTCACTGATAAGCGGATGATGACACATATGGGGTGGTGGGAGGGGGGCAAGAATGGAGGAAGGAGGGACTGTATAGAGGGATAAGAGGGGTGGGAGGGGTGGGGGGGAAGAAAAAAAATAACAGAATGAATCAAAAACGATCACCCTAGGTAAATGTATGATTACAAAAACGGTATGCCTCTACTTCATGTACAAACAGAGAAACAAGATGTATCCCATTTGTTTACAATAAAAATGAATTTAAAAAAAGAATTGGAGCTATAAGCAATGGAATGTTCTACTTCTCTTTGCATAAGCCAATGGGTTCAATCATTCTAAATAGTAGGCACTTAAATAAAAAGGACTTTTTCTTGGGTCTAAGGAACAAAGGAGAAGAAAATAATACCAATCTGCCAGCCGTCAAGTATCTCTCACAGGTAGTTGCCAAATTGGATACTGCTATAGTGGGTATTAATATCTCCAGAGGCCCATGTGTTGGAGACCTGGTCTCCAGGATGGCAGTATTGTGACATGCTATAGCTCTTGAAAACAAAGAGTGTGTTGGATGGGGTCTCGTTGGGTATGTTGGGTTGTGTGAGCCTATCCCCTCCTCTCTGATTCCTAACTTGAGATATGAGCATTCTCTTTGACTCATATTCCTGCCATGACATGCCACCCTTGCTAAGGACCCAACCAGTGGGCTTACTCAATCTTTAGTTTAAACCCCCAGAACTAAGAGCCAAAATAAACTTTTCTCTACTTCATAAGAAAAAAAAAATGCAAATCAATCAACGTAACTCATCACTTAAATAGAATTAAAGCAGGAACAAGATAAGGACCTTCACTCTCCCCACTCTTATTCAACACAGTCCTTGAAACTATAGCCAAAGCAATCAGGCAAGAGAAGGAAATTAAAGGGATATGAAAGAGAAAAGAAGAAGTAAAATTATCTCTGTTTGTTGATGGTATGATGCTATATCTAGAAGACCCAAAAAACTCCACCAGAAAACTTTTAGAGCTAATAAATAAATTCAGCAAAGTAGCAGGAGACAAGATCAACATCCATACATCAATAGCTTTCCTAAACACCAAAAGTGATTCTGCTGAGAAAGAAACTAGGAAAATTTTCTCATTCTCAGTGACCTCAAAATAGAATACTTGGAGATTAAACTAACCAAGAAGGTGAAAGTCTTGTACAATGAAACTATGGAACACTGAAGAAAAAAATTGAAGATGTTAGAAGATGAAAAGATCTCCCATGTTCTTGGATAGGCAGAATTAATATTGTCAAAATGTCCATATTACCAAAACTATTATACAGATTCAATGCAATCCCCATCAAAATACCAATGACATTCTTCACAGAACTAGAAAGAACAGTTATAAAATTCATTAGGAAGAATAAAAGACCCAGAACAGCCAAAGTAATCCTGAGTAAGAACTCTGCTGAAGGCACCACAATACCTGATCTCAAATTATATCACAAAGCTATACAGCAAAACCAGCCAGATACTGGCACCAAAACAGACACGAAGACCAGAAAAATGGAGTAGAAGACACAGGGACTCACCCACAAAAACAGTCACCAAAAACAGGTGCCAAAAATACGTTGGAGAAGTGATAGCCTTTTCATCAAATGGTGCTAGGAAAACTTGATATCCATATGTAAGAGGATAAAACTAGATCCCTATCTCTCACCCTGCACAAAAGTCAACTCAAAGTGGACCAAAGACCTAGGAACTAGACCAGAAACTGCAGCCACTAGAAGAAAATATAAGCTCCACACTTCATCATTGGTGCAGATATTAACTTCCTTAACAAGCCCCCTAAAGCTGAAAAATTAAATCGAGAATCAGTAAGCGGGATGGCACCAAATTAAAATCATCTGCACAGTCAAGGAAACAATTAAGAGGATGAAGAGAAACCCTACAGAATGGGAGAAGATCTTTGCCACCTGCTCCTCTCACAGGGACTAATATTCAGAATATATAAAGAACTTAACACCAAAACCCAAAATAACCTAATCAATAAATGGGTGGGCAAAAGAACTAAACAGATATTTCCCCAAAGAAGAAATATGAATGCCCAACGAATATATGAAAAAATGTTCAGCGTCACTAGTGATCAGGAAAATGTAAATTGAAACTAACTTGAGGTCTCACCTCACTCCAGTCAGAATGACAATGGTCAAAAATACAAATAATAATAAATGCTGTTGAGGATGTGGCGGAAACGGAACACACACACCTTGTTGGTGGTACAACAACTCTGGAAAGCAGTCTGGAGATTTCTCAAAATACTAGGAATGGAACCACCATGTGACCCAGCCTCTTACTCCTTGGTATTTACCCAAAAGATCTAAAACCAGCACACTATAGCAATGCAGCCACTTCAGCGTTCACGGCAGCACAATTCAAGTGGCCTAGGTGCCCTTCGACAGATGACTGGACAAAGAAAGTCTGACAGATACACGCAATGGAGCTGTTCTCAGCCACGAAGAATAGAATCATGGCATTTGCCAGTTAGTGGATTTACTGGAGAATACCACGCTGAGTGAAAAAAGTCAGACTCAGAAAGTCAAGGGCCAAATTTTTCTTTCATATGAGGAAACGATAGAAAAATAAGGGGAAAGAGGGGAACCCCATGAAAACAGAAGGGAGATCAGTGGAGCAGAGGAAGGGGGTTGAGGGCAAAGGAGGAGGGATGGGAAAGGGAAGTGCTGCAAAATGGGAACAATTCCTTTTCTTAATGTACTGAGCGGTTAGTGCAAATGTGCTTGTCCACTCTTCTGAGCCTCAAGTGTGTATGGGATGTGCTGCTTGGCACCTTGGTTGGTGGTGTGATGGGCAGAAAAGACCAAGTCTTGTCCCACCCCCCCACCCCTTCCTGTGAAGGCCTAACACCTATGCATGGGGCTGGATAGGTGAGACCCCACGGAAGGTCATGAAGAGGAACGGTGTGTGTGTGAGAGGCCATATCCTGAGTCGGGCTTTCCAAGGACTTGGGGTTCCTGCCAGAGTCAGAGTTGTAGGGAGGTAGGCAGCTCCACACCTGGAAAGCAGAGAAGAAAGAAAGGGTGATGAAGAGAGCCACTGAGGAGGCTGGAAGGCCCTCGTGGGAACAGCCGTGTCTCCATGTGCAACTGCACCAGGCGGGCTCGCTATCAGAGGTGATCTCGCCGGCCCACATGGCAGAGTAATGACAGACTGTGCTAGACATCCCCAGAAAGGAGAGCCCTCCTCTCTACACACCACTATCCCACAGCATTTTTTGACTACTACTCTTGTGCAGGCACTGTTGACAGTTTGATGGAATGAGGACTCACTCTGTGTTGATCATGTTTCAATCCTGAAAACACAAATCTGAAAGGAGAGTTAATAAGAGCTCAGCATCTTAAATCAGAATCATACCTGGGGTGGGCCACCCAGGAAATATGACTTCACAAAGGAGAGGCCCAGAGGCAGCTGCAGGAAGCACTGCCGATCAGCTCTGGACAACACAGGAGATGTGCAGGGCCTTGCAGAAGAGAGTCCAGGAGAGCCAGTGAGGGCCAAAGACACTGTTGCTGCAGAGCCTGGACATGACCATGTCTACGACCCACAGAGCATGAGAGCTACCTGTGCTGCAGAGCTGGACCAGGACATGTCTACACCCACAGAGCATGAGAGCTACCTGTGCTGCAGAGCTGGAACAGGACATGTCTACCACCCACAGAGAATGAGAGCTACCTGTGCTGCAGAGCTGGACCAAGACATGTCTACCACCCACAGAGCATGAGAGCTACCTGTGCTGCAGAGCTGGAACAGGACATGTCTACCACCCACAGAGCATGAGAGCTACCTGTGCTGCAGAGCTGGACCAGGACATGTCTACCACCCACAGAGCATGAGAGCTACCTGTGCTGCAGAGCTGGAACAGGACATGTCTACCACCCACAGAGCATGAGAGCTACCTGTGCTGCAGAGCTGGAACAGGACATGTCTACCACCCACAGAGCATGAGAGCTACCTGTGCTGCAGAGCTGGACCAGGACATGTCTACCACCCACAGAGCATGAGAGCTACCTGTGCTGCAGAGCTGGGCCAGGCCATGTCTACCACCCACAGTACTTGACACCTACCTGTGCTGCAGAGCTGGGCCAGGCCATGTCTACCACCCACAGAGCATGAGAGCTACCTGTGCTGCAGAGCTGGGCCAGGCCATGTCTACCACCCACAGTACTTGACACCTACCTGTACTGCAGAGCTGGGCCAGGCCATGTCTACCACACACAGAGCATGAGAGCTACTGTTCTTAATGACCTCTGTAGACAGGGGGTTTGTGTCTGCAGAATAATTAACACTAATGTGAGATGCATGGATGTGTATGTGTGTATAAACAGATGACAGAACACAGAGTAGGCAATGGATGATAGATGACAGACAACATGTGGATGATAGATAGGTAACAGATGATAGATGATAGTGGACAATAGATGATAGGTGGTAGGTGGTAGATGATAGCTAATGGTAGATGATAGATAGGTGATAGATTATAGGTAGTTAATGGATAATAGATGATGATATATAATAGATGATAGAAGATAGATGATGCTAGATGTCAGGTAATAGATGATTGGGGATGGATGACAGATGGGTGATAGATGATCGGGATGGATGACAATGGGTGATAAATGATACGAATAGATGACAGATGGGTGATAGATGATAAGGATAGATGACAGATGGGGGATATGAAAGGGATAGATGACAGATGGGTGACAGATGATAAGGATAGATGACAGATGGGTAATAGAGAGAATATAAGGATAGATGACAATGGGTGATAGATGATAGACATAGAGGAGAGATGGGTGATAGATGTTAGGGATAGAAGACAGATGGGTGATGGACAGATGATAGGGATATATGACAGATGGGTAATACATAGATGATAGAGATAGGTGAGAGTTTGGTTATGGATGAGAGGGATAGATGAGACATAAGTATAGAGGACAGATGGATGAGAGATAGAAGGATAGATGACAGATGGGTGATGGATGATAGCAATAGAGGACAGATGAGTAATAGATATATAATAGGGGTAGATGACAGATGGGTGACAGATGATAGGGATAGATGACAGATGGGTGACAGATGATAGGGATAGATGACAGATGGGTGACAGATGATAGGGATAGATGAGAGATGGGTGATGGATGATAAGGATAGAGGACAGATGGGAGATAGATGATAGAAATAGATGACCGATGGGCGATAGAATATAGGGATATAAGACAGATGAGTGATAGATGATAGGGATAGATGACAGATGGGTGATGGATGATAAGGATAGAGGACAGATGGGTGATAGATGATAGAAATAGATGACCGATGGGCGATAGAATATAGGGATATAAGACAGATGAGTGATAGATGACAGGGATAGATGACAGACTGGTGACAGATAATGGAAATAGATGACAGATGGGTGATAAATGATAGGAATAAATGACAGATGGGTGATAGATAGATGATAGGGATAGATGAGAGATGGGTGATGGATGATAAGGATAGAGGACAGATGGGTGATAGATGATAGGGATAGAGGACAGATGGGTGATAGATGATAGGGATAGATGACAGATGGGTGACAGATGATAGGGATAGATGACAAATTAGTGATAGATGATAGGGATAGATGAGAGATGGGTGATGGATGATAAGGATAGAGGACAGATGGGTGATAGATGATAGGGATAGAGGACAGATGGGTGATAGATGATAGGGATAGATGACAGATGGGTGACAGATGATAGGGATAGATGACAAATTAGTGATAGATGATAGGGATAGATGAGAGATGGGTGATGGATGATAAGGATAGAGGACAGATGGGTGACAGATGATAGGGATAGATGACAAATTAGTGATAGATGATAGGGATAGATGAGAGATGGGTGATGGATGATAAGGATAGAGGACAGATGGGTGATAAATGATAGGAATAGAGGACAGATGTGTGATAGATAGATTATAGAAATAGATGACAGATGGGTGATAGATGATAGGGAGAGATGACAGTTGGGTGATGAATGATAAGGATAGATGACAGTTGGGTGATAAATGATAGGGATAGATGACAGATGGGTGATAAATGATAGGGATAGATGACAGATGGGTGATAGATGATAGGGATAGATGACAGATGGGTGATAGGTGATAGGGGTAGAGGACTATGGGTGATAGATGATAGGCATAGAGGACAGATGTGTGATAGATAGATTATAGAAATAGATGACAGATGGGTGATAGATGATAGGGATAGATGACAGATGGGTGATGGATGATAGGGATAGATGACAGATGGGTGATGGATGATAAGGATAGATGACGGATGAGTGATGGATAGATGACAGATGAGTGATAGATGATAGGGATAGATGACAGATGGGTGACAGATGATAGGGATAGATGACAGATGGGTGATGGATGATAGGGATAGATGACAGATGAGTGATGGATAGATGACAGATGAGTGATAGATGATAGGGTAGATGACAGATGGGTGACAGATGATAGGGATAGATGACAGATGGGTGATGGATGATAGGGATAGATGACAGATGGGTGATGGATGATAAGGATAGATGACGGATGAGTGATGGATAGATGACAGATGAGTGATAGATGATAGGGATAGATGACAGATGGGTGATGGATGATAGGGATAGATGACAGATGGGTGATGGATGATAAGGATAGATGACAGATGGGTGATGGATGATAGGGATAGATGACAGATGGGTGATGGATGATAAGGATAGATGACAGATGAGTGATGGATAGATGACAGATGAGTGATAGATGATAGGGATAGATGACAGATGGGTGACAGATGATAGGGATAGATGACAGATGGGTGATGGATGATAGGGATAGATGACAGATGAGTGATGGATAGATGACAGATGAGTGATAGATGATAGGGATAGATGACAGATGGGTGACAGATGATAGGGATAGATGACAGATGGGTGATGGATGATAAGGATAGATGACAGATGAGTGATGGATAGATGACAGATGGGTGATGGATGATAGGGATAGATGACAGATGGGTGACAGATGATAGGGATAGATGACAGATGGGTGATGGATGATAGGGATAGATGACAGATGAGTGATGGATAGATGACAGATGAGTGATAGATGATAGGGATAGATGACAGATGGGTGACAGATGATAGGGATAGATGACAGATGGGTGACAGATGATAGGGATAGATGACAGATGGGTGATGGATGATAGGGATAGATGACAGATGAGTGATGGATAGATGACAGATGGGTGACAGATGATAGGGATAGATGACAGATGGGTGATGGATGATAAGGATAGATGACAGATGAGTGATGGATAGATGACAGATGAGTGATAGATGATAGGGATAGATGACAGATGGGTGACAGATGATAGGGATAGATGACAGATGGGTGATGGATGATAAGGATAGATGACAGATGAGTGATGGATAGATGACAGATGGGTGATGGATGATAGGGATAGATGACAGATGGGTGACAGATGATAGGGATAGATGACAGATGGGTGATGGATGATAGGGATAGATGACAGATGAGTGATGGATAGATGACAGATGAGTGATAGATGATAGGGATAGATGACAGATGGGTGACAGATGATAGGGATAGATGACAGATGGGTGATGGATGATAGGGATAGATGACAGATGAGTGATGGATAGATGACAGATGGGTGACAGATGATAGGGATAGATGACAGATGGGTGATGGATGATAAGGATAGATGACAGATGAGTGATGGATAGATGACAGATGAGTGATAGATGATAGGGATAGATGACAGATGGGTGACAGATGATAAGGATAGATGACAGATGGGTGATGGATGATAAGGATAGATGACAGATGGGTGATGGATGATAGGGATAGATGACAGATGGGTGACAGATGATAGGGATAGATGACAGATGGGTGATGGATGATAGGGATAGATGACAGATGAGTGATAGATGATAGGGATAGATGACAGATGAGTGATAGATGATAAGGATAGATGACAGATGGGTGACGGATGATAGGGATAGATGACAGATGGGTGATAGATGATAGGGATAGATGACAGATGGGTGATGGATGATAAGGATAGATGACAGATGAGTGATGGATAGATGACAGATGAGTGATAGATGATAGGGATAGATGACATATGGGTGACAGATGATAGGGATAGATGACAGATGGGTGATGGATGATAGGGATAGATGACAGATGAGTGATGGATAGATGACAGATGAGTGATAGATGATAGGGATAGATGACAGATGGGTGACAGATGATAGGGATAGATGACAGATGGGTGATGGATGATAGGGATAGATGACAGATGGGTGATGGATGATAGGGATAGATGACAGATGAGTGATAGATGATAGGGATAGATGACAGATGGGTGACAGATGATAAGGATAGATGACAGATGGGTGATGGATGATAAGGATAGATGACAGATGGGTGATGGATGATAGGGATAGATGACAGATGGGTGACAGATGATAGGGATAGATGACAGATGGGTGATGGATGATAGGGATAGATGACAGATGAGTGATGGATAGATGACAGATGAGTGATAGATGATAGGGATAGATGACAGATGGGTGACAGATGATAGGGATAGATGACAGATGGGTGATGGATGATAGGGATAGATGACAGATGAGTGATGGATAGATGACAGATGAGTGATAGATGATAGGGATAGATGACAGATGGGTGACAGATGATAGGGATAGATGACAGATGGGTGATGGATGATAGGGATAGATGACAGATGAGTGATGGATAGATGACAGATGAGTGATAGATGATAGGGATAGATGACAGATGGGTGACAGATGATAGGGATAGATGACAGATGGGTGATGGATGATAAGGATAGATGACAGATGAGTGATGGATAGATGACAGATGAGTGATAGATGATAGGGATAGATGACAGATGGGTGACAGATGATAAGGATAGATGACAGATGGGTGATGGATGATAAGGATAGATGACAGATGGGTGATGGATGATAGGGATAGATGACAGATGGGTGATAGATGATAGGGATAGATGACAGATGGGTGACAGATGATAAGGATAGATGACAGATGGGTGATGGATGATAGGGATAGATGACAGATGGGTGACAGATGATAGGGATAGATGACAGATGGGTGATGGATGATAGGGATAGATGACAGATGAGTGATGGATAGATGACAGATGAGTGATAGATGATAGGGATAGATGACAGATGGGTGACAGATGATAAGGATAGATGACAGATGGGTGATGGATGATAAGGATAGATGACAGATGGGTGATGGATGATAAGGATAGATGACAGATGGGTGATGGATGATAAGGATAGATGACAGATGGGTGATGGATGATAGGGATAGATGACAGATGGGTGACAGATGATAGGGATAGATGACAGATGGGTGATGGATGATAAGGATAGATGACAGATGAGTGATGGATAGATGACAGATGAGTGATAGATGATAGGGATAGATGACAGATGAGTGATAGATGATAGGGATAGATGACAGATGGGTGATGGATGATAAGGATAGATGACAGATGAGTGATGGATAGATGACAGATGGGTACAGATGAGAGGACAGAGGACAGATGGGTCATAGATCCTGGTGACAGATGGATAGATCCTGGATGGGAAGGCGACACTTTTGCAGGAGCCTGTGGACAGGATCGGCGCCTCCTTCTTGCCTGACGCGTGCGCCGCCCTTGCGTCCCTGCCTGTGTTCCCAGCCCCGTGCCTGCCTGTCTTCCCCTCTTCCCGCAGACCCTGCCTCTCTGTGACTGAGGACTGAGGGCACAGCTGCAGAGTCACCTCTGAGGGTGGCATTTGGAACTTCACACCTTCGGAGCCTGTCCCAGCAATGGGCCAGTGCTGGGACCTGGAGGTCAGCCACAGAGGCAAAGCCAAAACCAAGTGCAAGAGCAGTCCTGACTGTAGAGCTGCTCTCATCTTGAGGAGTGGCCCCTTGGGGGCGGGCAGCAGGCCTTCTCTGAACATGGCCCCGTCTTTATTTCACAAGACGCCGCGTCTCTGGAGGCCGGAGCTGGCAAGGAGGGACACGGTCTTGGGTCCCTCGTTGGACACAGCCTCTGGCCGCTGCTCTGGTCCTGAGGCCACCCTGTGATGCTCGCCCCTGCCCCTCCTGTGCACCCTCTGTGGTCCCAGCCGCCTCTGCTGGGGCTGCGTGAACGCCAGGGAAGGGCCGGGTGCATCGCACAGGAGCTGCAGTTCCGTCTGCGAGGAGGGCGACGGCGAGGCTCTAGCTGCTGAGGAGACTGCAACAACTCTGTGCAGCCAGAGCCGGGTCGGGGCCCCTCTCCCACTGCCCCGGTCCTGCCCCTGCGCCTTGTGACGGTGGCGGGCACTCAGGTGTTTCCACGCCTCGCCCCTCCCCGCTCCTCCTGGCCCCTGCTCTGGGTGGGTTCACGGTGCACTGCAGGCTTCAGGGTGCAGACCCTTCCCTCCGCTCTGCTCTTCCTTCCCGGCTGTCACTCAGCGTGACTGTGAGCGCGGCTGGAGGTGCAGGCGGATCTGAGCTGAGGGAACCCGCGGTACAGGGCCCGTCGCCGAGGCCAACCGCACGTGCGTTTTATTCTACCTGGGAGTCAACCCTGCTCTCTTCTGACCTGTCTCCCCTTCTTCCTCCTGAATTGTTCTTGATAACGAAATTGCCATGACGAGGATGCAGGACAGATTTGGCGCTTGCTGGACAGCAGTCCTGCAGCCGTGGCCAGTGCAAAGGCACCTCCCGTGGTAACCTGGCGTGCTTCCTGCAGGGAAGGGGAGCAGACCCGGGAGCTTGAGACTGGCGGGGGCCCAGTTCTTCAGTGGAGGACAGGCCCCAGCAGCCGGCAGGCGCACTGCTCCTGCGTGATGAGTATGCCAAGGGCCAAGCTCCTGGCTCCGACTGGCACTGCAGTCCAGGACTGTGCTGACCAAGACGGGGGCAGGGGAGAGATTGAAAGAACCAGTCGGCACCGACTGTCTGCTCACCGGAGAAGTTCCGCTTCATTCAGAGAAGGTGCACGTTTACAGAGTGGCCAGGGTAGGACGGGCGGTAGTGATTGGGCAAGCTTTGTCGCTAGGGGATTGAGGCAGGGCGTGGGGAGTGACTGGGTACGGGCCGCGCCGGCGGGAAACTGACCCTCAGAAGAGAAGCAGGATATGCGCCATATTGCTGAGGCGTGGTTCAGGGGGGGGCTTTTGCAGCTGCTTGTGGGGGGTTGGGCCTTAAGAGAGATGGGATCCGTCTGGAGGCTGAGTTTCTCTACCAGCAAAACGCTGATGCACAGAGAGAAAACGGAGGTTGAAACGTGACTGGTAGGGGAGGCCGGGGAGTGGAGGCTGTCTGTGGTCACAAGGAGGAAACACTGGAGGTCCACAAGGGAGGCAGGATCCACTGCTTTCAATGTGGCTGTGCTGTGTGTGTGGAGGTTAAGACCTGAGGCCGGCGGAGGAAAAGACTGGAGGCCGGCCGGCTGCCATCCCTCAGGGGCTAGAGTCTCAAGACCAGCCCCTTTCAAGGTCCTGTGGTGGTCACTGTCATGATGAGGAGCCTGAAAGCTGGCCGTGAGGAAGCCCATCACCTGGGCTGTCCACACGAGGGCAAACCACTTCATGGTGGTCCTCAAAACCACAGATTTCACTGGTTTCCTTACCACGTATCTCGCTTTTTGGCAAGAAAAATCAGACACGTATTGAAATTCCTTATTCCTCGGTATTTCTCTCCACGCGGCAGTAGTGATGGGTCTAGTCGGGGGGGCTGCCCGTGAGCCATCGCCTGAGCCGTGACCGAGCACGTAGCAGCTCACCACCATCTCTGCCTGCACGTTCTCCAGGGGGGGCGAGGAGAGCGCCCAGGTGAAGCCCGCCTCCGTGGGGGGCATGCAGGAGACCTGCAGTTCTCCGCCCCGGGGTCTGCGTGCAGACGGCTCTCTTGACCGCTCAGATGTGGACCAGAGGCTGGAGACGCCCACAGTCCAGGTGAGGCCTGTCGCGTGGTGTCCATGCCTGGAGCTGGTGGCCAGTGGCTCACGCTGACCTGAGCGTTTGTGAGGCTGCTTTAGACCCCATGCTCCCTGCAGACCCCCACTCTCGTGAGGAGGGCTCCTTCCTCACAGTTCTGGGGTGGCCCTGGGTGGGGGGTCAGTACCTATCACACAGGGTGGTGAGGTCAGGGCTCAGGGCTTTGTGGTGCCGCGGACGCTCTCCCTTGGTCATATCATGATCTCTGTTCCCAATTCAGTGGCACTCCTCCTGAGGACGAAGATGCCAGAAGTGACATCGGCAGCAGTGTGAAAAATGGACTTAGTGGCCACCGAGCGTCCAGCTTTCAGGCCTGAATCAAGCAAGATCCTGTTGACTCTCTCACAGGAGCCTTTCCACCAAGGGCTTCGAGCAGGGTCGAGGCGCCGGGCTTCTGCTCCTGTCACTGGTGGGCGGCAAGGACAGAGGCTTCGCGGAGTCTTAGTTGGTGTGGGCCACAGGCCAAAGTGCCACATGCTGGCTGGCTGGCCTCCTTAATGCTTGGTCTCCTGGTCTGGAGGCTGGGAGGCCAGGATGGGGGCTGGGGGCGGGTGACTGGCGAGGGCCATTCCTGGCTTGCTGGTGGGGTCTGTCGGGGGGAGGTCAGGGCTGATCTCCTCCTCCCTTCAGGAGGACAACGCTCTCCTCATGGGGACTCCACCCTCATACCTCGTCCAGACCCAATTTAGAAGGGGTCCTGCCTCTCCCCTAAGCTCGGAGCACCCACGTCCTAACATCCCCGCAGTGGGGCCAGGGTCTCAGCAGCTGGAGTTCTGAGGAGCACAGCCGTGTAGTCTGCAGTAGGGACACGAGACACCAGCGGTCTGAGCCCTCCAGGAGTCACTCTCCCTCTGCACCTGCCAGCTGCCCCAGCTCCTCCCGGCTCACCCTCCTCCCATTTGACCCAGGGCAGTCAGTTGGCTCATGGTTGTTGGAGGCTTAACTGAAGACAGGAGACTCCGAAGGCAGAGCTTTCTTAGGCTAGTGGCAGAAGAGGAAGTTAGGGAGCTTTGCCATGGGTATCACTGGCTATGCCTAGAGGCCAGGGGCAGGAACTGTGAATAACCTATGACAGTGTTTCCTGGCTTGCAGCAAGAACGGGACCTCAGCTGCACAGCCCAGGAGCTGAGCTCTGCAGAGGACATGATGAGCCTGGGGAGACAGGAGGACAGGAACCTCAACTGCACGGCCAGGAGCTGAGCTCTGCAGTGGACATGATGATCTTGGGGAGACAGGAGGACAGGAACCTCAGCGGCACAGCCCAGGAGCTGAGCTCTACAGAGGACGTGATGAACCTGGGGAGACAGGAGGACAGAAACCTCAACTGCACGGCCCAGGAACTGAGCTCTGCAGTGGACATGATGATCTTGGGGAGACAGGAGGATAGAAACCTCAGCTGCACGGCCCAGGAGCTGAGCTCTGCAGAGGACATGATGAGCCTGGGGAGACAGGAGGACAGGAACCTCAGCTGCATGGCCCAGGAGTTGAGTTCTGCAGTGAACCTGATGAGCCTGGGGAGACAGGAGGACAGGAACCTCAGCTGCATGGCCCAGGAGCTGAGCTCTGCAGAGGACCTGATGACCCTGGGAGAGAGGAGGACAGGAACCTCGGCTGCATGGCCCAGGAGCTGAGCTCTGCAGAGGACCCAATGAGTCTGGGGAGACGGGAGGGCAGGAACCTCAGCTGCATGGCCCTGGAGCTGAGTTCTGCAGAGGACATGATGAGCCTGGGGAGACAGGAGGACAAGAACCTCAGCTGCACGGCTCAGGAGCTGAGCTCTGCAGAGGACATGATGAGCCTGGGGAGACAGGAGGACAGGAACCTCAGCTGCATGGCCCAGGAGTTGAGTTCTGCAGTGAACCTGATGAGCCTGGGGAGACAGGAGGACAGGAACCTCAGCTGCATGGCCCAGGAGCTGAGCTCTGCAGAGGACCTGATGACCCTGGGAGAGAGGAGGACAGGAACCTCGGCTGCATGGCCCAGGAGCTGAGCTCTGCAGAGGACCCAATGAGTCTGGGGAGACGGGAGGGCAGGAACCTCAGCTGCACGGCTCAGGAGCTGGGCTCTGCAGAGGACATGATGAGCCTGGGGAGACAGGAGGACAAGAACCTCAGCTGCACGGCTCAGGAGCTGAGATCTGCAAAGGACATGATGATCTTGGGGAGACAGGAGGACAGGAACCTCAGCTGCACGGCTCAGGAACTGAGCTCTGCAGAGGACATGATGAGCCTGGGGAGACAGGAGGACAAGAACCTCAGCTGCACGGCTCAGGAGCTGAGCTCTGCAGAGGACATGATGATCTTGGGGAGACAGGAGGACAGGAACCTCAGCTGCACGGCTCAGGAACTGAGCTCTGCAGAGGACATGATGATCTTGGGGAGACAGGAGGACAGGAACCTCAGCTGCACGGCTCAGGAGCTGAGCTCTGCAGAGGACATGATGAACTTGGGGAGACAGGAGGACAGGAACCTCAGCTGCACGGCTCAGGAGCTGAGCTCTGCAGAGGATCTGATGTACTTGGGGAGACAGGAGGACAAGAACCTCAGCTGCAGGGCTCAGGAACTGAGCTCTGCAGAGGACATGATGATCTTGGGGAGACAGGAGGACAGGAACCTCAGCTGCACGGCTCAGGAGCTGAGTTCTGCAGAGGACATGATGATCTTGGGGAGACAGGAGGACAGGAACGTCAGCTGCATGGCCCAGGAGCTGAACTCTGCAGTGGACATGATGAGCCTGGGGAGACAGGAGGACAGGAACCTCAGCTGCATGGCCCAGGATCTGAGCTCTGCAGAGGACATGATGAGCCTGGGGAGACAGGAGGACAGGAACCTCAGCTGCATGGCCCAGGATCTGAGCTCTGCAGAGGACATGATGAGCCTGGGGAGACAGGAGGACAGGAACCTCAGCTGCATGGCCCAGGATCTGAGCTCTGCAGAGGACATGATGAGCCTGGGGAGACAGGAGGACAGGAACCTCAGCTGCATGACCCAGGAGCTGAACTCTGCAGAAGACATGATGAGCCTGGGGAGACAGGAGGACAGGAACCTCAGCTGCATGACCCAGGAGCTGAACTCTGCAGAGGACATGATGAGCCTGGGGAGACAGGAGGACAGGAACCTCAGCTGCATGGCCCAGGAGCTGAACTCTGCAGAGGAACCGATGAGCCAGGTGGGCAGTGATGGCCCTCCACATCCTTTGGATAAGGTTGCAGATAGATAGAGGACAGCATAGGTTCTATCTTTGGGGTCACAAGCAGAGACCCCCTTGAGTGCAAGGGTCTTCTGACCTGCTGAACAGTGAGGTAATAAGCGGTTCTATTTCCAGTCCCCACGTTGATGGCAACTTGTTGCTCAGCAACAGAAAACTGCACACTTCTCATCGCTGATTCCGAGAGCGAAGGCAGAAGAAATGTTGCCGACAGTGGAGGGGTCACAGAGAGCAAAGGGCGTGGGCACGTGCGGAGAACAGCCGGAGGACTGATCTGGATTTGGCTCGGCACCGCATCTGCCCCCAGGAGGCATTTGTGGGGGCCTAGAAGAGTCACGCGGGTCTGAGGCCCCCGCCGCCAACCCGCCTGCCTCCCCTGGTGTTCTCCTGGGGGAGACAGGGCTTCTTGAGGCCGTCGATGTGAGAGAGTTTAGAGAGTGCCCAGGATGGAGCTAGGTGGCGTCAGTCTTGTTTTGTTTTCTCCCATTCCATGATTTTAGTTATGTGTGTGGTTTATTTTTTATTATTTTCGTTATTTTTCTATTGGTTGTACAGAAATGAAATGGTTGTGGGTGAAGTAGAGTCACTCTGTTTGCATGGTCATACATGTACACAGGGTAACGACGTCTGTCTCATTCCATTATCTTTCCTTCCCTCCACCCCTTCCCCACCCCTCATTTCCTCTACACAATCCATCCTTCTTCCATTTTTCCCTTACTCTCCTGTTATGTATCATCATCCACTTATCAGAGAAATAATTCAGCCTTTGTGTTTTTTCTGGATTGGCTTATTTCACTTAGCATGATATTCTCCAACTCCATCCAGTTACCGCAAATGCCATGATTTTATTCTTCTTTATGGCTGAATAATATTCCATTGTGTACATATACCACAGTTTCTTTATCCATTCATGTATTGAGGGGCATCTAGGTTGGTTCCATAATCTAGCTATTGTGAATTGAGCTGCTATAAACATTGATGAGGCTGTGTCACTGTAGTATGCTGATTTTAAGTCCTTTGGTTATAGACCAAGGAGGGGATAGCTGGGTCAGATGGTGAGTCCATTCCAAGTTTTCTAAGTAATCTCTGTACTGCTTTCAAGAGTGGCTGCACCAAATTGCAATCCCACCAGCAATGTGTGAGTGTGCCTTTTCCCCACATCCTCACCAACACCTATTGAGCCAAAGCAATCTTTAGGAAGAGTGAAGCAGGGGGTATCACAATACCAGACCTTCAACTATACTACAGAGCAATAATAACAAAAATGGCATGGTACTTGCACCAAAATAGATGGTAGACCAATGGTACAGAATAGAGGACACAGAGACAAACCCACATAAATACCGGTATCTCGTACTAGACAAAGATGCCAAAAACATACAAGGGAGGAAAGAACCTTTTCAACAAATGGTGCTGGGAAAACTGGAAATCCATACACAGCAAAATGAAATTAAACCCCTATCTCCCACCCTGTACAAAACTCAACTCAAAATGGATCAAGGGCCTAGAAATTAGACAAAAGACCCTGCACCAAATAGAAGAAAAAGTAGGCCCAAATCTTCATCATGTTGGCTTAGCACACGACTTCTTTAACAAGACTCCCAAAGCACAAGAAATCAAAGCAGGAGTCAATAAATGGGATGGATGCAAACTAAAATGTTTTTCTCAACAATGTGAAGAGAGAGCCTACAAAGTGGGAGAAAATCTTTGCACCATGCACTTCAGATAGAGCATTGATCTCTAGAATTTGTAAAGAACTAAAAAAAACTTACACCAAGAATACAAATAATCCAATGAACAAATGGGCTGAGGAACTGAGCAGACATGTCAGGGAAGATCTTCAAGCAATCAACAGATAAATGAAAAAGTGCTCAACATCTCTAGTAATAAGAGAAATGCAGATCAACCCCTAAGATCTCTCCTCAGCCCGGTGGGATGGCATTATTCTGTAGAAGGCCGGGAGGAGGCAGACGGATCTGCAGAGAGACCAGGGGGAGGAGGAGGAGGCTGCTCCTCCACAGAGATGTTTCCTCTGTCCCCAGGACCAGTTCCCAGCTTCCACCACCTGCTGGGAACTTTTCAGTGCTGTGGAATGAGCCATGGGAAGGAGCCTTCCCTCGAGGACTTTCCAGCGGAGGCGAGGGCCGGCCGGGCGCCTTTGGTAGCCCTTCTCCCTCGGCCTCGCTGTCCTCCAGTGGTCCACACAGCCAAGTCCACTGCTAGCAGCCGTGCTCCTGGCCTTCTGTGCACTAACGCACGCTGCATGCGTGGGTTCCTGCCACGTCAGGTGTCTAGCCAAGCATGCGGTTAAGGGAATAATTCTGCAAAACGGGCCCATGGTGCTCAGGGCCACATGCTCTCTTTTCCAAGTAGCAATTTGTCTGCAGTTCTGCCTGGACAAAGTGCATAGGCTACATCAGGTTCCTCAGCAAGCTACCAGGTCCTGCAGGAGAAATGCAGGCCCAAAGTTGACAAGAGGAACTCAAGTTACCCTGCGGGGGGAGACTGTTGTGACCAGATCCTGAAACTTGGCAATGAGAATAATTCCTCCAAACCATAAAACCTGTAGGGATTTATGGTTAAGAATCCAGTTAGAACTGGTCAGCATGGGCCAAGGTGACCCAGAGTTGTCATGACAGTGGGGACTTGAAAGTCTGGTGTCACCATGCCGTCAGTCAAAGGTCAAAAGGTGGACCTGGGCAGGACTCTCTAGAAACTTCTCAGACATTCCCAATAAAACCGGAGTGCAGGAGAAGCTCTGTCCCTCTCCTCGCCGAGAGGATGCACCTTCTCCTTTGGGAGTGTCCCTTCCCCTCCTCGCCCTGCGGTAAACTCTTCCTGTCTGAGCAGCGTGACTCCATCACAAGAATCGGGTCGCGGGTGTTCTTCACGCTGCCTCCGTGTCCTGGAGGCCTCAGCTCAGCGTCAACAACTTGGTGCTAAGAGTCTAATCGCAGGGCTGTTTCAGAAAGGCTACTTACACACTCGGTGGTTCTCCAAGTGCTTCTCAAGTTGTCGTGTGGACAACACACACCACGCGAAGCCCTAGGGAGAGCGAGCACACAGCAACCCAGAGAGAAGGGCCCTCTGACAAGGGCTGCCCTGGTCCTGTGTCCAGCGCAGCTGGCCCGGACCCAGGGTCTGCTGTTCTGACCCATCACCCACGTCTGGAAGGATCTTCCACAGAAAGGTCCGTTCTGCGGAGCCCTGGACCTGCTAACTGGACTCAGCTCTGTCTCCGCGCGGAGGACCAGGAGCACACCCACGGCTGGTCTTGGTGGCTCCTGCTCTGTGCATGGTGGTGTCCAGACCAGACAGACAGTGACTGCATTTGGCGACTGCCCACTTGCTGAGGCTGAGGAGGGTCTGGGCCAGCCCCACCCACCGCCCACGCCAGCAGACAGGCTCAGGCGGCTTCGCAGGCAAAGCGGCTGTGGGAACGCGAGCGTGAGAGGGAGGCTGGCGACCCTGAAGCGTGCACCATGACTGGCTGGACCCGGCGGCCCTGGCCAGGTTCTGAGGACTCGAGTGCCCAGAAGGACGGAGGTGGAGAGTCAGGAGGAGACGCCGGGCTTCTGGGGAGAAGAGGGCTTGGGGAAAGGACACCAGGTCTGGACGGGAGAGGCAGGTGAATGAAACCCGCAGGCTTCTGCGGGCACTGCCCAGAGCTAGGACTGCACCTAGGACTTTGTGCAGCAAAGCACGTGCCGTGTGGTGCGAATCCTCAGAGATCGCAATCCAGGAGGACCAGAGGCCCTGCAGGGGTCAGGTCAGACCCTTATACGTGCCGGGACAAGAGCAGGTGTTCGCCTGATGCCATGAGGGAGGAGGGGAAGGAGGCCCTGCTCCCCGGGACAGGCCCTGGTGGGTGGGCGAGGACCACATGCCTGCTCTCTGCCATTTCCTCACTGGCAGAACCCTGTGCAGAAAGAGGCCCAGGCCCAGGGAGATTGTGCTCCTGCTCCGGCCCCTGGGCTCCTCCCAGCTGCCTCTGCCCCAGGCTCCCAGTGGGCTCCAGGTGCCCGTGAGAGGGGCCTGGGTGGGAAGCGCTGCGGAGGGCGGGCAGGAGCAACACCGCCCGGAGAGCACACTCCAGGAAGGGCCAGTCCCGAGGCCCAGGGCCCCGCGCCCTGCCCGACCGCAGGCCTGCCACCTCTGCGTTGGTGGACCTGCGCTGACTGTTCTGGGCCAGGTGGGAGGAAGGGCCAGCAGAGGGCTGGGCGCGGGCTGCTCTCCTGTGTGGGACCAGAGGGTTCCTGGACTAGGAGGCGACTGAAAACCCAGAGCCGGTGGTCTCGCCTCCACCTGTGTGCTGTGCGCCATGGCGAGCACTCTGGGGCCAAGGCCGCCCACCCGCCGAGCTGGGGAAGAGAGGCCCCAGACACCATGGGAGGGCGGGCCTCCATCCGACCCAGCCTGGGAGCTCTGGCAGTGCCGGTGGTATGGGTCATTCTTCCAACCACACCTGCCTGGGCGGCAGGGCAGCAGAGGCCCGCTCAGCGCAGCCGGTGCCCTTCTTGCCCGCCTCTCCCTGCTCCCCCCAGCCTCCCTGCTCCCTCCAGCCTCCCTGCTCGGGTTTCCTCCTGGGAAAGGCGGTGGGCAGCAGGCAGGGGCAGAGGATCATAGAGACATCACCCGAGGTTCAGATTTACTGATACTCCACTTAGAATTCATTCCTCAGAACCCGTTCACTTTATTTATGTTTATAAATCACTCATTACCCAGCACAATGGAATCTGAAAGCTCAGCTCGCGCCCTGCAGGCTGTGGTTTGGGGGAGGAGGCAGAGGCGGGCAGCGAGGAGGGCGTGCAGGCTGGACCAGAGGTGGCCCTGCAGGCAGGAGTGGCCCACCGTCCCTTCCTCCCTGGAGAGGGGACTCCCTGCCAGGCAGAGGTGGGAGGACTCAGCCACCGCCCACCAAAGTCTCAGGGGAGACTCTGGGGCCCCAGTGACACGGAGGAGCCACAGGAGGACAGAGGTGAAGTCGCCCTGGCTGGGACCGCAGCCCTGGGACGGGTCTTAGAATGAGCCACTCTCTGGCTCTGCACTCATGGCCCCAGCGGGCTGCGGCCAGCAGACGCAGGACACGGTGGGCGCGGTGGAGACCCCTGAGTCATGAAGGCGATTTCTCTTGCTCTCGTCGGCACAGTCAGCCCTTGAGCTCCTGAGACGCAGTCCAGCCGTGTGAGGGCTTGTCTGCCCGCCGGAGGCTGAGGTCCAAGCTCACCAGGACAGCACAGCAGTGCCCAGAGGTGCCCAGCGGCACCCACAGCAGGTCTGTGCACGGGCGGGGGAGGGGGGCTGGCGGGAATGTGCAGCCTGGGGTGAGGGAAGCTTCAGATGCACCTCACACTTTACTAGGAACAAAGAAAGCCAACCTGTGAAGTGGGAGAGGCAGGGAGAGAGCAAGCCTCTGCTCACCTCACCAGGACAGCAGCGGGAGGCCCCACGGCCAGCACGTCTGGACTGCCTTCCAGCTGAGGAAAGGGAGACCCGCGGGTGTGAAGGCACTCAGATGGAGTACGCTGGCTCCACCTGGAACCTACCCACACAGGGCTGGGTGTCTGCAGACCCAGGCGGGGCCTCGGGGACCCGCCATGGGGCTCAGCAGCCATTGCTGTCAGAAAAGCTGGAGTTCAGAGTGAGTCGCGTCTCCTCAACTCAGGTCAGACTCCTGAGTCCCACTGGGAAGAGAGGACGCCCCACTTTGCACAAAACTGTCAGCTCGGTTCCCTCTTCTGTGAGTTACAGCCATGATCCCAACAAGTCTTGGGGTCCCGAGCAAAGACAAGGCTCCCAGGGAGAACGGAAGGCGTGTTTGGGACCACACGAGTAAGGATCTGGGCCTTTAAAACCGTGGCTGGATGTCACACGACCGTGTGTACTCAGAGTGGAGCACGGCTGTGACCCGCTCTCCTGAGGCTCGGCTCCTTCTTCTGTTTAGAGATGCAGGCAGCGTGGCTCCGGCACGAGAGGCTGGCAGATCTGCACCCTGCTGTCCCATGGCACAGTGCGAAGACGTGCCGTCACCTTCAGACTCTCGGAACCCGTCTGTCCTCTTGGTGAGTCCACCCTCTTGCTGTAGGGAGCCGCTTCTGTTCATGGCCAGCAGTACCTCGGCACTGAGCCGCGCCGGTGTTATCGGTAACGCTGCCTCAGCATGCTCGTGGTCACCGGGTGGACGACCCACCTACGGTCCAGACTCACACCACAGTTGGGGCCCGTATTGCTTCTTGAAGTTCAGTGTGACATCTCGGCTCCTGATAACAATGTGTGACCCATGGCACTTAACGTAGCACGACCGGGGTGGCTGCAGGTCTGGCGGATTGCGCCTCGTGTTTTGTCGTTCCATCTGTCTTTTCTTTTTATGCCTTTTCTTTGGATGGATTTTTAAAATATGTTTAAAAAATATCCAATTGTGCCTCCTAATCGGCTGTTCTGCTGTACTTCTTTATGTACTTAGCCATTGTTCTTCTAGGTGACCTTGAGTTGCTATGGAACCTCTATATATGCCTGTTTACATCTAGGCTTTCCACTCTGTGCTATTAGAGTCATGCCTTTTCTATTTCAACGTAAGTTGTGAACTAACAATACATGTTTATTATTTTTCCTTTAAAGAGTTGATTGCATTTTAAAGAAATTAAGTTGTAAAAACAGTCTTAGACATACTGCATTTCACCGTATCAAACATTCTCTGTCTTTTCCTCATACACTATTTTCATCTTGTGTACTGAGTCGTTTCAGCCCCAAACATCCCTAAGTGTTATTTGTTGTTGTTG
Organism: Sciurus carolinensis; assembly: GCF_902686445.1. NCBI lineage: Eukaryota > Metazoa > Chordata > Mammalia > Rodentia > Sciuridae > Sciurus > Sciurus carolinensis. The sequence goes on along the minus strand of NC_062224.1, from coordinate 118,281,452 downwards.
TTGTTGTTGTCTAGGTTACTGATTATAAATCCACCCAGATTTGTTTATCTGAGAAACTCTTCTGCATTCACTGTTGAAATTCCTTTGCTGGCTGTAGTCCCACTGTCCATCTTTATTGGTGACATTCCATTCTAGTTTAGCTTGCACTGTTTCGGACACAACGTCAGCAGTAATTCCTATGATTGGAACCTTGTGCAGAGTGTTATTTCCTTTCTGATTGCTTTTAGAAGTTTGCCTTTGTTTCGCGATTCGTCAGTTTTACTAACATATACTTCAGTGAGGTTTTCTTTGTGTTTCCTGCTTTAAACTTTCTGAGTTTTGTTAACTCAAGTAATTCGTGGAAATCAGCTTTGGAAAAACCGTTAGTTATTATTTCTTTACATTTTTTTGTGGCCCATTTTTTCCCTCTGCTCCTTCTGTAACTACAACTCCATGTGTGTTAAAGTCCTTAACATGGTCCTACATTTTTTAAAATCTGTTTCTCTCCCCAACCCAGTCTTGTGTGCATATGTTGTGTCAGCTTATTGATCTGTCTTCTAATTGACTGATCGCTACTTCTTTAATGTCCAATCTGCTGTGAAGCTCATACAGTACACGTTTATGTCAGATGTTATTTTTTTAATTTTAGAATTTTAATATCTTTAGTGTCCATGTCTCTGTTGAGATTTCTCACCTGTTCTTTCATTATGTCTAACTGTTCATTTTTCCTTTCCAAAAGACAAATTTGAGGGACAATTTATTCGATAAACAAGTTTGTTGTTTTGTAATAGTTACAAAGAGAGAGAATTTACAGAGACACTGCAGCAGGACCTCATGTATCTGTCACTCAGTTGTGCCTATATCTAACATCTCACATTTCTACCTTGCGTTTGTCGCTAGGAGGGAGCCGACATTGTTCTTTGATTTTTGGTCTTCATTTCCTCTGTCTTCCCCTCCTAGTTCAGGATCCCATCTAGGACACTGCATTCCGTCTGGTCTTCACATCTCTCTTTCTTCTGTGGTCTTTCTATCTTGCTGTTGTGGTTCCCTCGGGGTTGGATGAGGGCCGGTGTCCGTAGGGAGCTTCTCACTTTGTTTCGTCTCGTGTGTTTCCCGTGGGTCGACGGGGCTCATGGGGTTTGGAGAGAAGACAGCAGGGCAGAGAGGCCTTTCCCTCACTTGGCATCATGCATACGCCATCGTCATGATCGCTGTCAGTGGCTGTCTTGATAACAGGACCGTGGTGAGCAGGATCAGGGCCTGCTCTCTGAGGTTAGGCTGTGGCCTTTCCACGCTCTGATGTTTGGAGGCTTGTCACTAAGCACAGACCAGGCTCAGGAGGTGGGCCATCTTTTCATTTAAAAATTCTTGAGCATGTTTGTAAGAGTCGTTTAATGATCTTGCTTGTTAATTCCATCTGTATGAACATTTGGCCTATTTCCATTGTATTTTTCTCCCTGGTTAAGTGTTTTTCCCTGATTTTTTGCATGTCTAGGGGTTTTTTATCCTTGTGGGCATAAAGTTTGGAACACTCTTGCTTGCCTCCCTTTAATGTCTGTGAGCCCTGCCTGCTGGCAGTTCACTTGCTGACAGATCCGTGTGGCCCTGTCCAGAGCCGGGTGAAGGTGTCTGAGGATGGGTCCAGAGTGGCCCTAGGCATGGACTTTCCGAGTTGCTCCCTGTGGCTTCTCCTCTCCTGCTTGTCAGAAGTCTAATGCTTCTCAGAGCTGTGCAACCTGCACTCCACTCACTTGCTTCCTGTGTTTAATCTCTGCCATGCTTCAAAGAGTCCCAGTCTAGACAGGTGGAATGTATTTGGCCAAAGAAACTTACGTTCAGATTTTTGATAGACTTTTTATTTTATTTTTTGGCAGTTCTGTCTTTTGCAGTTCCTTGCTCCACAAATCACAGCTGCTTCAGCAGCCTGAAGTTTGGATCTCTGTTTCCGCTGCGGCCTGAGACTCCTGCTCTGTTTGGCTCCGCTTCCCTACACCTTCCTCTGGAAGTGGCCTCCACCCGCAGAGACCGCAGGCAGGAGGCCCTCCCCATCCCTTCTCTCAAAGATCATGGACCCACGGTGAACACGGGAACCTTCCCTCACTTGTTTCTGTTCCATTGGCATCCAACATAATGCTCCTGTGTGTTTACCCACAAATGAGTTTTAAACGATTCAAAAAGAATTGAAGAGTCTGGATAAACTGAAAAGTCATAACCATTTCGTCTTTTAATTTTAATTCCCCAAGAAGGTGGCGAATAGATCAACAACAACAACAACAGTAACTTTGTGAGGTAATGCATATGTTAACAGCTTGATTTAGTCGTTCTCAACGTAAGCATGCAGTGAAACTCAGGCTGTACGTCTTAAGTGTATGAAGTTTCTACTTAGTTAAAAAGCTAACAAAGGGCCCTTGTCACTGCTTGTGGGCAGAACTCAGATGGTAAGGCTGGAATGGGAGGACCACTAATAGTTCACTTCTGGCAAGTGTACTTACCTAAGAGTCAGAAAAGTCCCCTGACAGCCGACACTTCAGATGGCACCGTCTCAAATTGCGACTACCTTACGAGGGTCTCCTTGGTCAATAAGCAGGTAATGCTTGATTAATTAGTTACGAAGTGGGATGGAAATGTTGACCTATGGCTACAAGTGACATGATTCATTGTATGCATTCTACAAATAGGGGAGGTTGCCCCACAATGAAAAACAAATTCCCATAAACCAAAAGATGAAACGAGAATATTATTTTCCTGTTCTATGTAAGTATTCATAATCTTTAGGGCAGTTTTATTTTTTCCTTAGAGAAAATATTTAGGTTTGGATTCAGTAGAGGAATAATAACATATGATTTGTGGTTTTAGCTTTCTTAGTCGCTCTCCTCTGGAGTTAAGATGCCCTCACCGCAGAGGATGCAGCCACCCCAACCAAATACCACCAACGTGCCTCCTGAGGAGATGGCTGTGCTAGCCACCACCATCAGAGTGTCCTGAGGAGACCACCGCTCCACCCACCTCCATCAGAGTGTCCTGAGGAGACCACCGCTCCACCCACCTCCATCAGAGTGTCCTGAGGAGACCACCAGTCCACCCACCTCCATCAGAGTGTCCTGAGGAGACCACCGCTCCACCCACCTCCATCAGAGTGTCCTGAGGAGACCACCGCTCCACCCACCTCCATCAGAGTGTCCTGAGGAGACCACCGCTCCACCCACCTCCATCAGAGTGTCCTGAGGAGACCACCAGTCCACCCACCTCCATCAGAGTGTCCTGAGGAGACCACCGCTCCACCCACCTCCCTCGGAGTGTCCTGAGGAGACCACCGCTCCACCCACCTCCATCAGAGTGTCCTGAGGAGACCACCGCTCCACCCACCTCCCTCGGAGTGTCCTGAGGAGACCACCGCTCCACCCACCTCCATCAGAGTGTCCTGAGGAGACCACCGCTCCACCCACCTCCATCAGAGTGTCCTGAGGAGACCACCGCTCCACCCACCTCCCTCGGAGTGTCCTGAGGAGACCACCAGTCCACCCACCTCCATCAGAGTGTCCTGAGGAGACCACCGCTCCACCCACCTCCCTCGGAGTGTCCTGAGGAGACCACCGCTCCACCCACCTCCATCAGAGTGTCCTGAGGAGACCACCGCTCCACCCACCTCCATCGGAGTGTCCTGAGGAGACCACCGCTCCACCCACCTCCATCGGAGTGTCCTGAGGAGACCACCGCTCCACCCACCTCCCTCGGAGTGTACTGAGGACACTCTACCCACCACCCTCAGAGACCACCGCTCCACCCACTGCCATCAGAGTGTCCTGAGGAGACCACCGCTCCACCCACCTCCATCGGAGTGTCCTGAGGAGACCACCAGTCCACCCACCTCCCTCGGAGTGTCCTGAGGAGACCACCGCTCCACTCACCTCCCTCGGAGTGTCCTGAGGAGTCCACCGCTCCACCCACCTCCCTCGGAGTGTCCTGAGGAGGCCACCAGTCCACCCACCTCCCTCAGAGTGTCCTGAGGAGACCACCAGTCCACCCACCTCCCTCGGAGTGTCCTGAGGACACTCTACCCACCACCCTCAGAGACCACCGCTCCACCCACTGCCATCAGAGTCTCCTGTGTGCAGCTTTGGGCTACCTCCTCTGCCTGCTCCAGTTTTGCAGGCTGGCGAGTCCTCTGGCTGGAGAAGGCTCCTGTCTCCTGTTTTGGGTGTTGGTGGCCATGTTGGCCCTCAGGCTCTTCTCAGGGACTTCAACTCCTGGGCTGGCGGCCGTGTGGTCAGGTGGCTGACCTCCTGTTTCCGAGGTTCCTTGCAGGCTCACTGCTGCTCTCCCCGCAGCCTCCTGAGTGCCCGTTGTGTGTCTGGTGTCCGCTGGGTCCTGTGCCCGGGTCCCGCCTCCGTGCTGGTGTTGGTGAAAGCTCACTCAGTGAGCATCCTGCATCTCACCTTGGACCTGGGCGTCAGCTGGCCAGCCGTGCCCAGCCAGCCTCCAGGTGGCTCTGAGGGGAACCCCGAGAACGCCCTGCACAGGGCGGGCACGCCACCACGAGGGCCGGGTGCAGACGGTTTCCACAGCCCAGTCTGGACGGGCACCAGGTCCAGGCCCTGCTGGACAGCTGTGGAGTGGTGGGTGCAGAGCTCCTCTTGAGGCCGGCCCGGGGCCTGTGGGAAGCTGCCGTTCCCTCCAGCCCGCACAGCGCAGCTCCCGTCGGGCAGCACTTACCCCACCCTGTGAGGCACAGGCGCAGGTTGCCCCTCAGGAGGCCCAGGCCGTGCGCGTGCGAGGAGGGCACACCGGCCTCACGGTGTGGAGAGGCAGCGCAGGAGGTCGGCAGGACGGGCCGGTGACCTGCGTGGAGGCGCTGAGGCTGGCTGGGGCCTCGGGTTCTAGGCCAGGCCTGAGGACGGCTCGGGCCCCCACCACCCACGGGCTGTTTCTGCCTCATTTCGTTAGACAGAGGAGATCGCTCCCAGAAAGCCAGAGAGGAGCGCCATCTGGGACTGCGTCTCCCGACAGATGGCGGCCCTTCCGCCCGCGCTATTTCTGGCTGCGGATCACACGCCCCACGGCTGCAGTGCAGACGGGACGTGATGGACACCGTGCTGTCAGAGGCCTTCCTCCCTCGCTCCTTTGAAAGTTGTGGTAAAAATAAAACTCAACAACAAGCTTCTGGGTTTTTATCATTGTTGTTCAGATGAAGCCCTTGATTGGCAAGGTGAAAGGCCAACGGAACCCCCGTCAGAGGTGAGGTGTGGCCACTGGGGAGCCAAGGTGGCCTGAGGCTGCTGCCCCAGAGAAGGGTCTGCTGGGGATGGGGGCACGGGAAGGGTGGGAGACGGGTGGGAGACGGGGAGGAGAGAGAGAGAGACTGGGAGGGAGAGAGAGGGAGGGAGGGGGAGAGGGAGAGGGAAAGAAGGAGGGAGGGAGAGAGAGAGAGGGAGGGAGGGAGGGAGGGGGAGGGGGGAGAGGGAGGGAGAGCGGGAGGGGGAGAGGGAGGGAGAAGAGAGAGAGAGACTGGGAGGGAGAGAGAGGGAGGGAGGGAGGGGGAGAGGAAGGGAGGGAGAGAGGGAGGGAGGACATGGGAGAATGGGAGAGAGAGGGGGAGACAGGGAGGCCCATGGGGACTGTCCCTGGGGTGGCTGGGAGCTGAGCTGAGGCACCCCTGGTCTGGGCACCTGGGATGCTCTGGCACCTGTGGTCCCTCAGGGCTCTGCAGGCCAGCGGGCAAAGGCCACATGGGCCCCTGGGCCCCCAGGGCCTGGGCTCTGAAGCCCGGGGTGGTGGGTGAGAGGGGAGCCTGGGGGCACCTGGCAGGCGTGAGCGTGCAGTTCTAGGCCCAGAACGACAGTGCCACGCGCCCGTCAGCACCCGGGGACCCCTGGTCCTCGGCCTTCCCTCCGCTTCTCAGCCGCTGGGCCAAAGGTCGAGGTTCCGGGCGACGGCCGCTGTCCTCACGCTGCTCTGCGGGCTACACTTGGAGCCCTGGGACGGCCGGGAGGCCGCTGGCTCCCCGCAGCCCCGTCCTCTGATTCCGGAAGCAGCCGTCGTCACGGGCCACGCCATCTGTGGGGGCTGCTTTTTGAGGGGAAGCGCTTCTCTGTGAGCAGGCACACTGGTGGGCTCAGTGGAGACAGCTTGGCCCGGGCCCCGAGCTGCCTCGGCCTCCGCGTGGGGCAAGGGGGTGCTCTGCCCTGTCCGCCTCCTGCAGCTCCTGACTCCGCTCTCCCCTGCTCCAGGGACGGTAGGTAGGCCTGGGACAGCTCAAGCTGTCTGAGGGGTAGGAGCAGCGCTGGGCCGACTGCAGGACTCTTCTATCCGGCCCTGTTCTGAGGCTGGTGCGGCCGGACGCCATGCTCTGTGTGTGGGGCTGGGGTGTGCAGAGCTGGGGTGTGCAGAGCTGGGGTGTGCAGGGCTGGGGTGTGCAGAGCTGGGGTGTGCAGGGCTGGGGTGTGCAGGGCTGGGGTGTGCAGGGCTGGGGTGTGCAGGGGTGTGCGGGGCTGGGGTGTGCAGAGCTGGGGTGTGCAGAGCTGGGGTGTGCAGGGGTGTGCAGGGCAGGGGGGTGCAGGGCTGGGGTGTGCAGAGCTGCGGTGTACAGGGGTCTGCAGGGCTGGGGTGTGCAGGGCTGGGGTGTGCAGAGCTGGGGTGTCAGGGTGTGCAGGGCTGGGGTGTGCAGAGTTGGGGTGTGCAGGGCTGGATGTGCAGGGGTGTGCAGGGGTGTGCAGGGCTGGGGTGTGCAGAGCTGGGGTGTGCAGAGCTTGGTTGTCAGGGTGTGCAGGGCTGGGGTGTGCGGAGTTGGGGTGTGCAGGGCTGGGGTGTGCAGGGGTGTGCAGAGTTGGGGTGTGCAGGGCTGTGGTGTGCAGGGGTGTGCAGGGCTGGGGTGTTCAGGGCTGGGGTGTGCAGAGTTGGGGTGTGCAGGGGTGTGCAGGGCTGGGGTGTGCAGGGGTGTGCAGGGCTGGGGTGTGCAGGGGTGTGCAGGGCTGGGGTGTTCAGGGCTGGGGTGTGCAGAGTTGGGGTGTGCAGGGGTGTGCGGGGCTGGGGTGTGCAGGGCTGGGGTGCGTGGGGCTGGGGTGTGCAGGGGTGTGCAGAGCAGGGGTGTGCAGGGCTGGGGTGTGCGGGGCTGGGGTGTGCAGGGGTGTGCGGGGCTGGGGTGTGTGGGGGTGCGCTGTGCAGGCCTGGCTCCCACCAGTCCATGTGCTCAGACTCCACGCTTGTGCTTTGGTTAAGCAGGGGTGGTGTGGAGCAGGACGGGCGGCCGTGTCCCCTGCAGCCTCTGCTGCTCTCCACACAGAGCGGGGAGGCCAATGGCCTGGTCTTCCAACTTGCTCAGGCAGGGGCGGGAGGTGTCCCGGGCCCCACGCTCCCCCCTGTGGCCCTCGGTGTGGTCAGTGGCCCTGGCAGGCCGAGGGCCCGTCATCCGGGACCAGCTGCTTTCTGTGCCTTTGATGAGGCCCACCTGCAGATAAGGCGAGCTGGGGGCGTCAGGAAACCGCGCTGGGAAGACCAAGGCTGCGCTGTGGAGGGAAGGACGTTGGTCACTGATGGATCCAGAGCGGGAGCTCATGCCTCTGCAGGGGATCTGAAGCCCTCAGGGGACGCCAGCCTCCCGCCCTCCCCTGCTCCCAGCTCCCGCCCTCCTGCCCGCTGGGCTGGGGGCTGGTGGCGTGGGAGGCAGGGAGTGTGCATGTGTGCACATTTAAGTCCCCACTTGAAAGGAGGAAGAAAGGAAACAGCCACGGCTTTGGACCAAAGCGGCAGCTATTCATAATGGATGGGGCGTCATCATGAAAGGGCTGGGCTCTCTGCGAGGAGGAGCAGGCTCCCAGAGCAAGACGGAGGAGGCTGCGAGCTGGCAGCTTGAAAGGCCTCACTTCAGAGCTGGGGAGCGGCAGGCCGGGACCTGCCACAACACAAGTGCTCCCTCTTCTCTTTTCTTCCCCGAATCCCGTCTTGGCTGAGCCATGGCAAGACTAAATTAGAAAAAGCTGCAGAGCGTTGCGAGTCCAAGCGGAGCACAGGCCCAATCCATCACCAGGGAGCCTGCTACCTAATAAGGCCGCGCGCAGCAAATGTGCCCAGAGTCCACCCTCAACAGCCACACCGGGCTGTGGCACAGGGTGTCGGGCACAGCCTGGGGCACCTAGCGCCCGGCCGTGTCTCTGGCTCTGAAGGGCTGGGCCAGGCTGACCTGGGTGATGCCGGCTCTGCGGGCCAGGGAGCTAGAGCAGAGCCTGTGCAGACAGGTTCAAGGTTTGGGGAAGCGGGAAGGAGAACAGGCTCCTTTCTGGCCTTTCTGTCAGGAACACTTGTCAGAGCCCGAGGTTTCCAGAGTCCTGAGAGAGTCTGTGTTAGACAGCAGGGAAGGCGAGAAGACACTCTGGGCTGCCACCAGGTAGGGACATGGCACAGAGGGTCTAGGACCACCCCTAGGTCACTGGAGAACAGGATTGAGATGGGGGCAAACGCTTGGGACCCTAAGCAGGAGCATCGGCTGTGGCCAGCCTGTTTCAGGACAGCTGGACGCCCCGGGCGTCTCCAGGACCACTCCATAATTAGAAGATCTGCTGGCAGCAGCTCTGCAGCCAGACCTGCAGGTGGAGGATCTGAACGTGGGGCAGGCCCTGCAGAGCGGGGCTCTCCTGCAGAGCAGCACAAACCCAGTGCTCGGCCGCCTTAGGGAGATTCATTTATTTTTGGGACTCCAGCTTATTTGCTCAGGGAGCGTGGTGAGGGGTGGAGAGGGACATTCAAGAACTCACAGATGATTCTGACCTGTCGCTGGGCTTGAGGGTAAATCAGGTCAGAGTCCACAGAATTAGGGAGTGCTGGAAATCCCCAAAGTTCTAAAATGAACCCATGGAATCTGGATTAGGCTAAGAAATCTCCATTTTTGATACAAATCATAGGTCATTGGCAATTTCATGTGGTTCAGACCAATAGATTAAGTTCATGGAGTCCCCTGCTGGGCTTCTAGTTCTGTCCACCGCTCTTCTGTATCTAGCGTTTGACTTATAACTGGCCTGTATCTTGCATGGATTTCAGATAGCTTATAATAGCAAAAATCACATGCACAAAAATTGTCAGAAAATATAGAAAAAAGAAAGCTTTATTAAAATTAGCAATCAGGGAAAGATATGAACACAACCAAACGCTCAGTATACATTTTTGAGGTTTGGAGAATCTAAGGTAAAAGTGAAATGTATTTCCCCTGACCCTGGAGACGGTCCGTGTTCATTTTAGGGACACGCTGACTTCGGGTGGGACTTGCCCCGTGCAGACACTGGTAGCCAGAGCTGGGCAGGAACAAGCTGGCTCTGCAGAAGAGCACAGAGGACTTCACGACCCCTCAGGCAGCACAGCTCAGCGGGAAAATTTCAGGCCCACAGCCTCCCAGGGTCCAGCAGGCTGGGTGGAGGAGGCAGGGCAGCTATGCTGCCCGGGAAGCGCACGGCCCAACCCTCCCTGCCTGCTTGGGGTCCAGCTGCTGCCCAGGCTCCCCACGGGTACTTCCTGTGCCTTTGTTGCCTGTGCAATGCCTTTCTTGGCCCTCCTGGTGGGGCGCACTCAGCCTGATAGGTGGGGTTCAGGTGCACTTAGTTCATGCAGAGCCTGCTCGGCCCCAGGAGGATGTCAGTCAGTTGGAGAGGATTTATTCATTCACTGCACTGTTGCTGAGAACAGATGATGTGCCTGTCACTGTGCTAATCACAGAAATCACAGTCCTCCCAGGCATGGAATTCAGCGTAGCTCAGAGAGACGGTGGAGATGTCAGCAGAAACTTGGGGATACCGTGTATTAGGTGTAACAGAGGCATGGAGAGGAGGCCGGGCTGAGCAGGAGGAATCACTTTGCCATGAGGAAAGCCAAGCGACTTTTCTTAGCCTGGGTGGTACCAGGGTGAGGTCTGCAAAGATGCGTCAAGACAGGGGACGAGGCCTGGTGGAGGCAGGTGCTGCCTGGGCAGATGCACAGTGGCCGTGGGAGCAACGGGCAGCTCACTGATGGAGCGCAAGGGGTGGGGTTGGGGGCTGCAGACAGACGGGGACGTGGCCAGGAAGAGGCAGAAAGCAGTGTGTTCTGAAACAGTTCTGCACACACTCTACTCATTCTGCACGTATGTGAGTGCCAAGTATACGCCAAGCCCGGAGGGGCTGACGGCAGCTCTGCAGCTATTTTTGCCAGCCCTAAACATCTCGAGGCTGTTGTCATTTCCTTTCACTCCCGGCTAAGTTTAGCTCAGCTCCATCCTCTGGGTGCTCAGCAGCGTCCCTGTGGGCAGGGCAGCCTTCTGCCATCTGAAGCCCGTGCCCTGCCCAGTTCCCGTGAGCCCTCACAAGCTGAGGAAGGAAAGGCCGCACTGAGTCTCGCTCCTCCCAGGCCTCTGTCTGCCTTTGTCCTGAGGCCTGGGTCTGAGCTAATTGTGTGGGGCGTGGGTCAGATCAAGCCTCGCAGGGCTGTGTGCCATGGAAGCCGCCGAAGGCCAGTGTCTGCCACTCAGACTTAGGCAGAGAGAAGGGCAGGAAGGAGATGGACGCCCCGCGTCGCAGGCACACAGCCGGAGCTGAAGGCGGACGCGAGGCCACCCAAGAGGCAGCCGAGGCTCTGGAGCAGGCTGCGGGGCACCTGGCTGTGCTCTGCCTGGGCCGGTGAGGCCGGCGCGAGGAGCCTCCCCGCCCGGGACCTGGGCCTGCTGCCTGCTCGGCTCTCTGGGCGGCGCCGAGGAGATGGCCTTGCAATCACTCTGTAAGTGTTTCTAATGACAGCAGCTGTGACAATGAGCCAGCCGGCGCTCCGGCTTTGATGTCAGCAGAGAAGAGAGGTTTTCATTTGCTTCAAATGGAAACAGATGCATGAGGCAGAGCAAGTTCGGAGCAGGAAGTGGAGACGGGTTTCCCTGGGCATCTGTGGCCCCTCCTACGCGCCTCCGTTGGAAAACTTTCCCTCACCGACGAGCAGGGAGCCTGGTCTCCATGGCATCCCTCTTTCCTCAAAACCCCACTCCCACGAGCGTGGTGTCCTCAGAGAAGGGACAGGAAGGTGTCACGGTGCCACAAGGCTTCAAAGCTCCGCCCCCCAGGCACTGCCACGATTCAAGCCAGGTTGACTTCAAAGGCAGAGGAAAACTGCTTACTGGCCTCCGCCTCACGCCGAGACTTCTGGCAGGGGACTCGAGGCAGTTCCGTCTGCGGACAGGGAGCCTCTGTCCCCAGAACAGACAGCTCGCCTGCAGCAGGACCACATCCGTCTGGCCACCAGAAACCTCCATGTTGCTCTCTGCCCGGTGGGATCTGCAGTCAGGCCTCGAGGTCATCGCAGGTGGCAGGGCCCGTGGCTCGGTCCCTCACCACAGGTTCTGACCCTGGTCTGCTCAGGCTGCTGTTTTCAGGCCTGCAGTGCCCGAGCCTCTCCTGCATCCCACGCTCTCCAGTCTCCAGCTCGCTCCTTGCTGATCTAAGTGGTTTCTCCCTCACTACGCTTTGCTCCTGCTCCCGAGGGACCAGCCTGCTCTGGGCTCAGAGAATAGGTCCAGAGGTTGGAGCGCTTGCCATGGGGAACCTACGCCCACCCCACCCTTCTGCCCGCTTTCTCCTTCCTGGCTCCTCCGTTTTGTGCTAGCCCTGGCCCTACCTTATCTCCAGGGCTGCTGCTGTGTCCTTAGGCCTGACTTCTGCTCTGCTCCACCCCGCTGGATCCTGCTGCCTCCAGGGCTCCCACTCTCCGGATTCTGGAGTCTGGCTGCCTGGTTTGAGTCCGGCATGGGTTCAGGGAAAGGTCTTTCCACCTTCGTTTCTTCTTTGACAGGATGGCTCCTACCCACAGCGTCCTGTCCTCACAAGGATTCAGTGAGATAAGTCAAGGGCTCTACTGCCACTGGGCATAAGCGAGCCCGCAGCTTGCCCTGGCAGCGGCCAGCAGAGGACCCTCCTGGGCCTGTGGTCCTGGGTGCAGGCTGCAGCTTGAAGCCAGAGGTGGTGGCCACCGTGTCACTCCAGGGGTCCCGGCAGTGCAGGGCAGTGGGAGGATCCCAAGTGTGGGGGCCTCCGCGGTCGTGTCCACGTTCAGTCCAATGGGCAGCAAGCTCCACCTGGCCCGTGTGAGTCAGCGGCTCCCCTCAGACAAGACGAACTCCGCCTGAAGGAGGAGGCTGTGGGCCTTCCCCCTCAGACATGGCGGGCAGCCTCTCTGCGAGGCAGTGCGCTCACAGCCCTGAGGTCCACAGGCGGAGAGGCAGAGCCCACGCTGTTTGAAGGGCTGTTTAAACCAGCGTTATATTCACACCCTTAATTCATTTTTATTAAGGCATTTAACATAAAATAATTAGTTTAAAGATTAAAACCAAAATGACCACGATCTTAATTAGACCATCTTGCAGGGAATCAGGCTGTGCAGAGGCAGCCTGGGGTGGTGACGGGGCCGGCACCGTCCTCGGGAAGCCCCCTGCCAGAGGTCCAGGGCGGCCGCACCTCCCCTTGAACACAGAGGCCCCCGCGCTTGTTCTCTAGGAAATCTCGCAGAAAGAGCAAGCCTCTCCTGGCTGCTCCCTCCTCCCTGTGCAGCCTGCTGTCCTCCCCCCCGCTGACTGTGCCGGGCCGGCTGGCTCCCCAGCAGGCGGGCACTTGCCCGGGGGGTCGGCGAGGCTCCCGCCAGGCTCAACAGGTCTGGTCCCAGGACGTCCCCGTCCTGCACTTCAAAACCGAGGGGCCCTTTCCAAATTTTATTCAAGCACATTTTAGGGCCCGTGGAGGTGGGTGGAGCCGGGGCCTCACACGCGCCCTTGCACCTCAGGTCTGTGCCCAATCTCCAGTGGGGTCAGGTGGCTGGGCCACTCTTCATCACGGCGGACTCCCTTCCTGTGCTCTCCCACTCAGCCTCTGCTGCAGCTCCAGCCCGGGCTGGGCACGGCCGGTGACTCCTGAGCGATGCACTCTCTGGTGCCATGGCTGACGGCCAAGGCCACAGGGCCGGGCCCCTTCGGTTCCAGCTGCCCGAGGGCGGGTCCGACTGACGCTGGAGACAGACATTCAAGCCAGAGCTGCCGGTCATCAGTGGCACTGACCGGATTAACGAGATCGCCAGGAGGCCTGGAGGAGGACTGGCGGGTGCTGTGTGGACGGGGCCCTTCGCCCTCTCCTCTGCACTCCTCCGCGGCCTCTCCGGAGGAGCTGTGCCCCGGGGGCCTGTCAAGGGGCAGGTGGCCATGAGTCCCTCCACGACGACCCCCACCCCAGCCACACTCCCGGGCAGCCTGCAGCCCTGCTCTGAACTGGGAGCAAGGGGAGGCCACAGGACGCCGCCCACCCGGCCCGCAGAGCTGTCCACTACAACGACATTTCAAGGTGACGATTTCTCCTTCAGCTCGTATAAAAGAGAGCATTCCACGTGTGGAGTTACGGAATCGTTGTTGCACGATCGTATCCCATTATGAGCTCTTATTTCAATTGCTTTGAACAGGCTGCACGTCTGTCCCCGGGGACTACTTCCCGGCTGTGTTCCACCCAAATGTGGGTTTGGAGGAGGGAGGCTGGGGCTCCGTGGTGCAGCTGAACTATGCTCAAGGGTAGGTCCGATCGCGGTGAATGCTGGTGGAAAACCACGCTGGGCTGTGGACACCTGATCATAAGTGGATGCCGGGCCGGTCCTGCCCCCGGATGCTACTGCGTGACCAGAGGCGCCTCTTCCTCCGGGACTCTGCCCCATGCCAGGGCTCGGACCCTGGGCTGGGCTGGACCTTGGCCCCAGGTCTCAGCACAGAGCCCCTGGGGCTGGGGGCACTGGTTGATCACAGTCTGCATCCGTCCCAGAGGGGAAGTAGTGAGAACCTCCCTCAGCTTCAACAGCTTCTCTCCCTAGTCCTGGTCCTCGCTCGTCCCGAGACAGGACTGTCCTGGCTCGGTGCTGGGCAGCCTCTCCAGTCGCAGGCCTCCACTGCGCCTTCAGTGGTCCCGGGAGGCTCTCACGGGGCACCTCGGCCTCTCCTGTCCGTCCACTGTCACTACAAACGTCCCTGGGGAGCTGAATATCTTTTCATTTTTCATGAAAACACCGAAACCATTAGTTTTCTCTTGCAAGTAGCGTGCTGTGGTCACCGTGAACTCCAACATGGCGCCCCACAGACTCGGAGCACAATCCCTCCTGCTCGCTCAGGGCAGGCGCTCACCAGCCCTTGCGCCTGCATCTGTGCGGCAATCCCGCGTCCAGGGATTTTCCAGCAGAAACGTACCTCAATGAAATTCTTTTAGAATCCAACTTTGTCTCGGAAGGCTTTCTTTCAGATAAGAAGTGAATCCAGGTTACTTTTCGACGTAGGACAGTATAGAAGAACTAGTTATGTATTTTCCCCATAAGTAGTTTCAACAAAGTTTGCTGTTTTCAAAACTGTGATGTCTGAATCCCGAGTCTGGTCTGCGCTTCAGAAACGGCACATCAACCCTCTGGCTCCATCGGCTCCCGAGGGTAGATTGGACGCAGGCTGGGGTGCAGTGCGCTTGTTTTAAGTCTGAAACCTAAGAACGGTGGACCGCGCTTTCCTGAACGGACTTCATTCCCGCGGTTGGGCTCAGTGGCTGTGCACCCACCTGCTCTGTTTCCTGTCCCTCGTGGAGGTGCCCACAGGCGCCTCTGGCGGCCCCGGGGTGCTGCTGCTGACGCCAGCATGCTCCACGCTGGGCCACCATCTTCACAGTTCCCTGGGGTGTCCCTGCTGGAACCTTGATTGAATAAGTAAAATACCAGGAAACAAAAATCTGAAAGTGCCGATTAATTCGGAGAACATGAATTTTTCATTGTGTTCCAATAATTCTTTGGAAAACCCAAGGTTGGTGAAACCCGTGCACATTCACGGACACACACAGGCACACCCACGTCCGCCATGCGCTTTCCTGGAGAATAGAGGGAAGAGCGCAGGGAGGAGGGGCAAGTACAGAGGGCACTGGTGGTTCAGAGGCATCGGAGTCGCCTCTGCCGCGTCTGCAGGGTCCCGGGAGGGCCGCCTGGGAGTGTGTGGGGGGTGAGCCCGTGGAGAAGGGGTGGGAGAGCTGGCTCTCCGCCCGGGAGCTGCGCCCTGGCCTCCTTGGGTGGCGAGAGGGCATGGGCACAGGGCTCCACACGCGGAGACGCCCTTCCTGCTGTGGCCGCTCTCGGGCGCCTCACTCACAGGAGGTTTGGGGGGCTGCCAGCTGCCGGGCTGACCTGCCCATCAGAAACTCCGCACCAGCATGTTCATATTTACTCCAAAGACGCGTCTGGATGCTTCTCAGAGGCACATCCTCAGATGGCCTCTACCTCCCATTCCAGCACACAGTCAGAAGGCCCGCGCACACCCGGCGATCCAGCCCGGCCACCCGGGCTTGGCCGCTTGTCAAGAGGATGTGCCTGTTAGGACCGGGAGGGCCGGCGGTGCCGCTAACCACCTCACCAGATTGATTCTGACTCATTCACTTCAAAATGAGAATTGAGACGCTCTTGCCTTTTTTGTGTGGGGAATTTGCTTTCCTTAGCACTAAGTGCTATCATTTCTTGTGATTACAGAAAAATGCATCATAACTTTTGATTACGCCGCTATTAGGGATGCACGGTAGTGATCGCAGGAGCTCGTAAAGCGCTGCTGTGACTGAGGCTCATCGGATCTGTGTGGAGTAGGGGAGGCGGCTGTGCAGGGGTCGCTGGGAGCAGGGCCTGCTCGGGAGCTCGCTGGGGAAGGGAGCGGGCCAAGGAAGAGCTTCCGCCACGCCTGCCCCTTCCACTCCAACAGCAGCACCTGCCGCGGCACCCTCCACGCACAAACGGGCGACATTCCTGCCTTTGTGCTTAACAGCTGGGCACGCGCTGGCCACGCAGGTGGGCCGAGGTGAGCCAGCACCTGCTCTGGAGAGTTGGCAGCGCAGGCTGAGACGTCCGTCACGTGCACACGCACGTCATCCACACGGACGGGCTTGGGGGCAGCTTGCTGGTGGAGGTTTGCCTAGCGTGTGCGAGGCCCTGGGTCCACCCCCAACACGGAAAAAAAGTCAACTGGATTAAAAGTAGGACAGATGGCAGGGACCTGGGGGCCTAGGAGTCAGCCTCCGCCCTCCTCCAGGTGCCGACATCAGGCAGCTTCCCTGCTCTTGAGTGACACCATGACAGGCTGGTGGCTTCCCCCAATGGTGGCTGGTGGCTAAGCCCCTGCTGGGCACCTCTGCCACTTCATGAACTGGAGAGGGGAAGCGGTTGAGCCAGCAGGGGCCAGCAGGACAGAGGGGGAGGCGGGCCGTGCTCCCTCCGTGAGCCCGCGTGGGCTCCAGGCACAGTTCCCCAGCCTGCAGTCTCCTCAGTGGAAGGGAAGGTCCATCCAGTCGTCGGCTGGTGCTGAGCCAGAGGGCTTTCCACACTCTCGTCCAGTCTGTGTGTCCAGCATCCCTCCAGAGGGCAGGCTAGACTCTCAGCAGCGTGAGAGAGCAGAGCCCAGCAGACCCGGCTGTGTGTGGCTGGGGGGAGTCGTCCATGCTCGGTCATGATGTGGGTCCTTCAGCTGCAGCCGCGTGGCCCAACACATGTCCTGCCCTGGTCCTAAGGTGACCCTCGTAGGGGATGCTGCAGCAGCTCTGTGGGAGGGTCAGTGTGGGAAGCAGCTGTGGAGTCAGGATTTAGCCAGGCAGCTGAGACGAGGGAAGCGGGAGTGATGCAGGGGGGCGAGACCTGGGCAGCCGAGGGGGCCTGACTGGCCACTGTGAGGCAAGCTCACTGTCGGGGGAGCAGGGTGGCCTGGGCGGGCAGGAAGGTGCAGGCCCAGGGCCCATCCAGGCCAAAGGGTTTGGGTTAGGACGCTGGCCGGGAGCTGGAAGGAGCCGCCGTGCCGAGGGTTAGAGCAGGTGACAGCAGAGCAGCTGGCGACCGCGACAGAGGCTTTCGGTTACCAGAGCAGCAGGGCAGGGCCCCCAAGACCCCGCAGAGCCCCCGCGCCCTCCCCAGCTCCGCGTCCTCCGACCACCGCGGTGGAATGCCAGCCTCAGCTCCCGGCACGCTCTCGCCCTGGCGTGCTGTGCGCTGGTGTCCAGGCGACGGGCACCGGCCAGCAGAGCTCAGCTGTAGCCCGTTCCATCTCCGGTAGTCACTGCCTCTGGGCTGTGTGCTCTTAGCAGGTGTGAGGGCACGCTGGCCAGCGCCCGGGGCTGCGAAGGGA
Organism: Sciurus carolinensis; assembly: GCF_902686445.1. NCBI lineage: Eukaryota > Metazoa > Chordata > Mammalia > Rodentia > Sciuridae > Sciurus > Sciurus carolinensis. The sequence continues at coordinate 118,264,324 of NC_062224.1, read as the reverse complement.
AGGCCCAGGGGCTTCAGAGACCCAGTCCTGCCTCTGGACTGATGCGAGGGGCGTGAGCACAGCCCTTGGGTGTGTGGCAGGTAGAGGTCCAGTCGCCCTCCATGGACGCTGGTGCCTGAGTTCGAGAGCGATCATGGTGCCCTGGTGGCAGTTTTCGGCAGAGGCCTGAGAGCTGCGATCCAGCTGCAAGTCAGTTTTCTGGAACACTTTTAAAAACCCTGGACCGTCCCTAGCAGACTGAACTCCAGTCTCAGGTGAGGCCTGGGAGTGGCGCTGGGACCGGGCAGTGTCCTGGTCTTGATGGGCGGTGCGTGGACCCAAGTGCCCGCTTGGCTTTCTGTGAGTGACCGCATGCCGGTCACTTCTGGGCACGCCCCGAGTGCTGACCGGTGTGACGCTGCAGCGGCTCTGTGGGAGGGGCAGTGTGGAAGCAGCGCTGGCCAGGGGCAGAGTCCGGATCTAGCCAGGCAGCGTTGCTTGGGGACGACGTTCTCCGTCACCGCTCTGTGCAGTGTGGTGCTTAAAAAGTCGGCTCGGCACCCGGGGGGCCTGGAGTGCCGACGACAGAGCAGCAGGCGGGTCGGGGCTGAGCTGCCCACCTCCACAGGAGGAGGAGGCGTGGGAGCCGCTGGGAAGGGAGCGGGGGTCTTCCTGGGCCGGGGGGGGTGCTGCCCCAGGCACTGCCAGCTCCCGGCACGTTGTGGGGCTGAACCGGGGTCGTGGGGCTCCCCAAGGCGGCTTCACGGTCTACTTAAGGATCAGGAGAAAAGGGCTGACGGACGAGGACCGGGAGATTGAGTGCAGAGGAGGACGGGAGGCGAGGGGGCTGAGGAGTCGAGCTGCGCTGGGCGAGGTCTGACCGGTAGAGAGCTGGGCGGAGGCCAGGAGCCTGGTGGGTGGAGATGTGGACGCCCACTTCCACCCAGAGTGGCAAGCGGAGCCGCCTGCGTGAGGGGCAGGGGCGTTGGTGGGAGGGGCTCGCCGGCCAGCGGGACCTCAGCTGAAGACAGATGGAGGGGCTCTCTGGAGAAGCGGCCACCCAGGGCGACATTCTCGGGGCTGGTCTCAGACAGGGTAGGGGCTGCTGCAGGGGTGGAGGTGAAGACAGGTGGGCTGCTCAGGAAATTAAAGCCCCAGCATGGCCCCGGGGGTTGTGCTTCTGTCCCTCTGCAATAAATATGTGAGCAAAGGGCCAGAGGGCAGAGGTGGAAGTTCAGCCTGGAAAATGAGGTGCCATGGGGTGTCGGGCTGTGCCCACGGCAGGTGGGACCAGGCAGACAAATGAGACGGCCAGCATGGCTTTCGCGGCTGACGGGTGGAGGGCTGCTCCCCCCAGCCTGCTACGAAAGGCCAAGTCTGGTGCTGTAGGAAAGAACATTCCAGAGGTCTTCGCGTGGCAAGGCACAGGCTCAACCTGGGACAGTGAGAGTGAAATCAAAATGGAAAATAAAGGGAAAAAGGAATGAAAGGGGGAGAAAGAATGTGGGAGGCAGAGGAGGAAGGACGGCCGTTGCAGGGAGTCAAAGGGCCAGGACTGTGCTGGGGGGCAGTGCAGCAGACCCAGGGAGACAGGAGAGTGGCAGAGCCGAGATGATTCGCAGGCTGCTAGCAGGGAGGGCCAGGAGCCAGCAGGGAGGACCAGCAGGGAGGGCCAGCAGGGAGGACCAGCAGGATCAAGGGCCAGGAGCCAGCAGGGAGGACCAGCAGGGAGGGCCAGGAGCCAGCAGGGAGGACCAGCAGGGAGGTCCAGCAGGGAGGGCCAGGAGCCAGCAGGGAGGACCAGCAGGGAGGGCCAGGAACCAGCAGGGAGGACCAGAAGGGAGGTCCAGCAGGGAGGACCAGCAGGATCAAGGGCCAGGAGCCAGCCAGGAGGACCAGCAGGGAGGGCCAGGAGCAAGCAGGGAGGACCAGCAGGGAGGTCCAGCAGGGAGGACCAGGAGCCAGCAGGGAGGACCAGCAGGGAGGTCCAGCAGGGAGGACCAGGAGCCAGCAGGGAGGACCAGCAGGACTGAGGGCTAGAAGCCAGCAGGGAGGACCAGCAGGGAGGACCAGGAGCCAGCAGGGAGGACAGTAGTGCCAAGGGCCAAGGCAGTGGAAGCCAACAGGGCTCAGGGCAGTGACCCCACCTGTGCCACACTGACACCCGCAAGCTGCTCTTCACTCCATCTCTGTCTCTTGGCGCTCAAGGGCCGCTGAGGTGCTGTGGCCAAGCTGTGCCGTTGCCGGGTTCTGGTCAGGACACTCAGGCCAAGGGGTTGCATTAGGGAGGGAGAGTGAGTCCACTAGCGGTGTGGGCCCTCTGCCGACTCCCAGGGAAGCCAGTGGCCTCCCCTGAGCTTCTTCGCTGTCTCAGCATTGTGCTGATTCCAGTGGACAGGCTGGGAATGGAGAGCAGCTCCTCTGTCCCTTTCTGGCTTCCCGAGGCTCCTGAATCTTGTCTTCTGGTTTGTTAGACCAAAGGGTCTTTGCTTGCTCTTCTGTCAGAGTGCAGGCGACGTCTGTAAATGGAGAGAGAGGCTTTGGGTTAGAGCCTGCTGTGTGGTCAGGCTTATCAGAGGCCAGGCAGGTGCAGGGTTGGAGAACCTGCCCTGCACACCTTCCAGGTGCAAACCCTAAGACGTGGATGTCCCGACTGCATGAGGGCTTGGCAACATGCAGTCTTGCCCAACAGCAAAGACCCGTCCGTGTTGCGGTGGTATGCGTCATGGTACTTAAATCCTACTTCAAGAGAAAGCAACAGTAAATAAATGTGGAAATTGTTCACTGCCACACATACAGAACCACTTAGTGTGGCGAGCACCGATGTCTGCGGTGCACACAGGTGTGATGGCCGGGGCTCGAGGGGCTGGGTACCCGGACAGATGGGGCAAGCAAGAAGGAGCCTCAGAGTCCAGGCCGTGGGCGTTCAGACGTCCACTGCGAAAGTCAATTTCACTGCGTTTGAAACGTTTGAAACGCTTGACTTACTTTAAGAAATAATCAGTAAGTGAGGAGAGGTGTTTGATTCCAGGAGTTGAGAAGAGGGAGTGAGCAGTGAAGCTTGGGGGCGGGAGTGGGCGGAGGAAGGTCACGGGAGGCTGACTCTCAGATGGGCTGGCTGGAAGCCCCCACCCGGCTACCCCAGAGCTCCCAGTGAGGGGCGCGGTGGGCCCGGGAGGCTGCGGCCCTGGAGGGGCTACCTGGGTAGCACGTCCGAGACCAGCAGACGGCGCCCAGAGCCGTGCCCACGTCTGCACCGGAGACCGTGCTGGTGGGAGCCGCGGTCTCCCATCCGAGTGCTGCAACAGGAATCCTGCGCGTTCTGCTCGGTCCTGGCAGATGGAGCGCCACGTGCGCAGCGCAGACAGTGTGAACGGCGCTCGGCAAACGCAGTCTGCGTGTCAATCTCTGACAGCAACGCGTCCTCACCACCAGGACACTCCCGTGAACGCTCCAAGGGTGAGAAAGACGGCTCAGAGCCTCCAGGCTCAGAATATCCATCCGCATCTGGAGCGTCTGCAGCTCGCGTCTGTGGCACCCTCCCAGGACCGCCGGCCCCAGCTCTGCAGGACACCGGAGAGTAAAGGGAAAGAGAAGGGGCAGCAAGGGGTGGGCTCAGGGTGGACGCCATGGCCGCGGGGGGAGACTCAGCCCATGAGCGCGGCCAGGGCTCCCCGTGGGGCCTGAAGGGTGCTGCGCAAAGTGCGCATGCCCGGGAACTTGCGGAGGCTGCGTGGACCAGACGGAGCGCGTGCAGATGGGCTCCTCCCTGCCTGGTCCTGAGGACACAGTGGTGTGAAGATGGGACTGGCCAACATCGCATGAATGTGCGAGGCCAGGCATCCTGCGAACCAAGCATGTTCACGTGTGTGCAGACAAGACGCAGTGAGCCCATCACCACACCATTCAGAGGCACCGATAAGAAGTGACCAAACATGACAGGACTGAGGCTGACCTGGGTGGACCACCATATGAGGAGGGCTGAGGCTGACCTGGGTGGACCATCCCTATGAGGAGGGCTGAGGCTGACCTGGGTGGACCACCCCTATGAGGAGGACTGATGCTGGCCTGGGTGGACCATCCCTATGAGGAGGACAGAGGCTGACATGGGTGGACCATCCATGAGGACAGAGGCTCACCTGGGTGGACCATCCCTATGAGGACTGAGGCTGACCTGGGTGGACCATCCCTATGACGAGGACTGAGACTGACCTGGGTGGACCACCCCTATGAGGAGGGCTGAGGCTGACCTGGGTGGACCATCCCATGAGGACTGAGGCTGACCTGGGTGGACCATCCCTATGAGGAGGGCTGAGGCTGACCTGGGTGGACCACCCCTATGAGGAGGACTGATGCTGACCTGGGTGGACCATCCCTATGACGAGGACTGAGACTGACCTGGGTGGACCACCCCTATGAGGAGGGCTGAGGCTGACCTGGGTGGACCATCCCATGAGGACTGAGGCTGACCTGGGTGGACCATCCCTATGAGGAGGACTGAGGCTGACCTGGGTGGACCACGCCTATGACAAGGACTGAGGCTGACCTGGGTGGACAATCCCTATGAGGAGGGCTGAGACTGACCTGGGTGGACCATCCCATGAGGACTGAGGCTGACCTGGGTGGACCATCCCTATGAGGAGGACTGAGGCTGGCCTGGGTGGACCATCCCTATGAGGAGGGCTGAGGCTGACCTGCGTGGACCATCCCTAAAAGGAGGACAGAGGCTGACCTGGGTGGACCATCCCATGAGGACTGAGGCTGACCTGGGTGGACCATCCCTATGAGGAGGATTGAGGCTGACCTGGGTGGACCATTCCTATGAGGAGGACTGAGGCTGACCTAGGTGGACCATCCCATAAGGACTGAGGCTGACCTGGGTGGACCATCCCTATGATAAGGACTGAGGCTGACCTAGGTGGACCATCCCATAAGGACTGAGGCTGACCTGGGTGGACCATCCCTATGATAAGGACTGAGGCTGACCTGGGTGGACCATCCCTATGAGGAGGACTGAGGCTGACCTGGGTGGACCACCCCTATGACAAGGACAGAGGCTGACCTGGGTGGACCATCCCTATGAGGAGGACTGAGGCTGACCTAGGTGGACCATCCCATAAGGACTGAGGCTGACCTGGGTGGACCATCCCTATGATAAGGACTGAGGCTGACCTGGGTGGACCATCCCTATGAGGAGGACTGAGGCTGACCTGGGTGGACCATCCCTATGACAAGGACAGAGGCTGACCTGGGTGGACCATCCCTATGAGGAGGACTGAGGCTGACCTGGGTGGACCATCCCTATGAGGAGGACTGAGGCTGACCTGGGTGGACCACCCCTATGAGGACTGAGGCTGACCTGGGTGGACCATCCCTATGAGGAGGACTGAGGCTGACCTAGGTGGACCATCCCTATGAGGAGGACTGAGGCTGACCTGGGTGGACCATCCCTATGAGGAGGACTGAGGCTGACCTGGGTGGACCACCCCTATGAGGAGGACTGAGGCTGACCTGGGTGGACCATCCCTATGAGGACTGAGGCTGACCTGGGTGGACCACCCCTATGAGGAGGACTGAGGCTGACCTGGGTGGACCATCCCTATGAGCAGGACTGAGGCTGACCTGGGTGGACCACCCCTATGAGGACTGAGGCTGACCTGGGTGGACCATCCCATGAGGACTGAGGCTGACCTGGCTGTACTGCCCCCTGACTGAGCCCTGCTAGTCTGACGGTCAGCCTTTCTTCTGGGTTGTTACTTGCTGTAGCCCAGGAGCCTGTCACTTTGTAGGTGGCTGGCAACATACTGACCACACTGTGAGGCGTTGTCCAGTGAAACACGTGGAGAGAGAGGCCACCACCTGTGACCCCAATGTGTCCCCAGCACGGAGGGCAGGGTGCTGCTTGGGCCTAAGACATGCTGGGTGTGCTTGCTGTTATGTCTCTGCCCGGGCCTGCCCTCAGCGCTGCTGTCCACTGGTGGCTGATGGGCAGTGGCCACCCTTCCTCCGGCCTGCAAACAGGGCTGCCCGCACACCTGGGTGGCTGTGGGCATGCTCACCAGCGGGGTCTCTGCGTGAAGACACGGCCCACGTCCCACCACGCCTGCCTCTGGTTCGCTCATGTGCTGAGGTGACCTGGGGCGCCGGCTCCCAGCCTCCGAGGTCCTCCCTGCCACATGCACTCTCCCCTCTGGTGAAGATCCTCTCCATTCTGCCTCCCTGGTGCAGGGCTGGTGTCCAAGGCGTCTGGCGTTTGGCCTGGCTCTTGTGCCTGCCGTCGGGCAGTTCGCCCTCTGCTCTCGGCTTCCTCTCTACTCTGCAGCCATCTCCGCGCTGCCCAGACACTAACAGTGCCCCGGCCGCCGGGTCCAGATCTCGCTACTCCAGGAGCGGTTAGGAATCGGGCCACTCTGCTGCGGGACGACTAGGGTTCCGCTCCCTCTGGGGCGAGCGAGGCTGGATCAGCCTGGAGGAGTTCCCGGTGGGGCTCCCTCTGGACACCCGGCCCTGAGCAGCAGTTCACGGAGGTGAAGCGACTGTGCTGAGAATGGCAAGGCTCAGAGCCCGGGGGCAGCGAGGTCTCTGGTGGGGTCGCGGTTTAGAGGTGCCGCCAGGTGCTGAGTCCAGCCCAGAACATCAGGTGGGCCACGGGGCCAGGAGGGAGAAGCTGGCGTCCGGAAATGATGCCGCAGGAGCAGGTTGAAGGCCATCCGCGCCGAGGCCAAGAGTGGCCTTGACAAGGCAGGGACAGCTACTGAGGGGTCGGAGGCAGAAGCCGCGCCAGGCGTGCCAGCCGCAGGGCCCGCTGATGAGCAGGCAGCCCCTGGGCAACTCGTGCCGAGAAGCATCCCTCACCTGTGACGTTGATGGCGGGTGAATCGGCTGCTTGGTCTTTGTTCAAGTGACTTCGTAAATGGAGGGGAGTAAGGAGACCGGGTGGTGATACGCAGCTGCCCAGGAAGCCGCTCCCGGGGGCGGCGTCTGCCTCAGGTGTCTGGAGCCGTTCCTGCTCAGGGGCTCCCTCAGGCAGCGTCTCGTCACGGGCTCAAGGTGGCCGACCCAGGCTAGCGGTCAGCCCGTGCTTTGCCAGAGGACTTACAAGAAGACGGGGTTCAGACGCTCGCAGCCCCATCGAGGTGCATCTTGGATGCCGTGGGCGCTGCCTGCTGCTGCTCTTTAGCTGGCTGCCTGGGCTTCTGGGGGCAGCAGAGACACCCCGGAAAGCAGTCTGCACGGTGACCACGAAGGCGCCTGTTGAGGGAGTTCCTGGCCGCCTGTCATGACTGGGGGTCTTACACTCCTGGGCACGGCGTCCACAGGGCCACCACTCCCCGTGGGACTGCGGAGAGGGTGGATGCGCTTGGCACACGTCGCGCATCTTGATGGACGCCCCTCCCAGAGCATGGTCACAGGAGGATGGACCCTGGAGGTGCAGCGGCCCCAGGGAGGGCAGGAGGGCACCCCCGCAGCCCCGACCCAGTGGGCTTCCTCTTTGTGAGGCCCTGGGCGCAGCGCGGGGTCGGAAGGTGGTCTTCCTGTGTTTGTGGACATGACATCTCATACTCTGCCTGACCTCACGTCTCCGGCTTGGTTTCAGGAGTTCGAGAAGTTTAAACTTCTGAACTAGTAAAAGCGATTGCGACTCTATGAGGTCAGCACGAGTCCTTGGGCTTCGAGTGTGGTGGGGAGGCAGGCGCACGGCCTGGAGAGCGCCTGGGGCCGTGGGGAGGGCCCAGCTAGGAGCACACGGGCCAGCGCCCTGCCCTGCAGGGTCCAAGGCACTGCCCGGTCAGGCGGGAGGGGTGGCCGGCAGGGACTGCGGCAAGGAACCGGGTGGGAGGCAGCACGGTGCCTGTGTGGGGGTGGGGCAGGGTCTGTGGGGTGGGGTCTGGGCTGAGGAGGGGCCAGAACGGGGGCAGCCCAGGACTCGGGCAGGCTGGCGTCTGTGGGCAGCAGTGCCCGTCCTGCCCTCCACAAAGCGCACGTCTGGCTCTGCCTCTGGGATTCTGTGGTTTGGAGATGGCTGGTCCCTCCACGTTCCACGTTCTGGAAGCTGGGTCCCAGAGGTGGCCGTGTCGAGGGGTCTCATGGGGTGAGGGCCTGGGCTGGTCTTCCTCGGGCGGGGCTGGTTCTGGAGATGGACCAGGTCTCTGGGCACGAGCTGGGCCTCCCAGGCCTGGTCAGCTGCCAGAGCGGTCACTGCAGACTGAGCTGGCTCCACCCTGCTCTGGCCTCACGCCTCCCTTGGGCACATCCACTTCCCCTTGGGCTTCTCTGCTGTGTTGTGACGAGAGGCGACGCGAGGCTCTCACCGGGAGCTGGGGAGACATGAGTCCGTGTCCTCCAACTACCTCGCCCCGAGATCCTGAGCCCAGACAAGCCTCTGCCTTATAAAGGCCCCGCCCCAGGTGTTTTCTTACAGCAACTCCAAGTGGGCTCAGAAGCCCGGGTCTGAGGAGGGGCCTGGGCTTGGCCGACGCCCTGGCCCCGGGGAGGGGTGTCAGGTGGACAGCGGCAGGCCACGTGAAGGGCACCTCTCTCCGGTTCTCTGAACCCCAGCCCGAGCCTCAGAGGTGGTGCAGAGGTGCGGGTGGCGTGCGCTTGGGCGCAGTGGTCGCTGCAGGACTTCGGCAGCCGCAGGAGCAGACGCAGCGCAGCGAGGGGTGGGGAAGGGCCCTCCCTCGAGCCCCTGGACCTCAGGGGCTGTCACGTCACAACCGTGTCTCAGGCTGTGCCGGGAAGCCCTGAGATGGGCGTCGGGCCTGGACGCTGGCCTTCCTCACGGCGACTCACTCCACGCTGTGCAGGGCTGTTGTGCGATCCACCCCGTCCCCTGGCTGGGGAAGCAGAGGCCAGGCTGCAGCCTTCTACCGGAGCGGAGGACACAGCAGTCAGCACTGACTCCTGAGGCCCTGAGAAGAGGCCGCAAGCCCATCCTGCCCACTCAGGGGAACCTCACTGACAGCCACCTGAGACCAGCGCTGGACCGCCGGCACACGAGGGACAGCAGCAGGGCCGGGCTGGCCAGTGCCCACTCTGTCCTCAGCACTCGCACCAGGCCAGGAGTAGAGTGGCCTGTGGAAGCCTCATGGACCTGGAGGGAAGGCGGCCACTGGGCCGTCATGCCCTCCTCTGCTGACCAGGCCCTGCTGCCGCAGCGAGGCCTGGACTTGACTCCTATTCTTTTGATTGCTGAATTTTCAGCGTTTTTGTTTGTGCATTACCGCTGCACACACGCGTGGGCTCCTTCTGAGTGCCCGCGGTGCGTGGGATTCGGTGGCCCCACTTCAGCCCCAGGGCTCCCTCCCGCCTCCCCTCGCCCCTCCTCCTCCCCTCCTCCTCCCCTCCTCCCCTTCCCCTTGCCCTTCCCCCTCCCCCTCTTCCCTCTCCCCCCTCCTCCCCCCTCCCCCTCCCCCTCCTCCCCTCCCTCCCCCTCCCCCTCCCCCTCCCCCTCCCCCACAGCCTTCCTCCTGTTTATTCCTAGATTTTAAATTGGTGCTTTATAGATGAACTCAGGGTGAACCCACTGTGGTGTATCTCACATGCATGTGGCTCAGTGTGATTCGGTCCATCGTTCTGCACTCCTCCCTCTTCCCGTCCCTCCGTCCTCCCTGAATCCCCTTCCTCTACCCCCTGACCTCCATTCCGTTTTCTTTTCTTATTTCTCTCCTTTGAGGAAAACACTCACCTTACCTGGGTCTGGCTCATTTCACTCGGCATGACGTTCTCCGTTCGCACCCGTTTACCTGCAAGTGCCCTGATTCCACTTCTCCCGGCGGGAGGACCCGCTGTGCATCTGTGCCACGTTCCCTTGGTGCATGCCCGGTTGACACCTGCCTGGCTGGCTGGCCGCTTGTCCGTGGTGAATCGTGCCATGTGGCTGTGTCACTGTATGGGGGTGGGATACCTGGATCAGATGGCGGCTCCACTCTCCTGCCTGCGTCAGTCAGGATTTTTTTCTCTTGTTTTTGTTGGCACTGTGGCCAAAAGACCTGACAAGAACAATTTTAGAGGAGGAAAGGTTTGTTCTGGGCTGAGGGATTCAGTCCATAGAAGGCCGGCTCCGTTCCTCAGGGCCCAAGATGAGGCAGGAGGTCATGGCGGCAGACTGTGGAGGAGGGGAGCCGCTCAGAACGTGGCAACAGAGAAGCAGAGAGAGCTCCCCTCACCAGGGACAGAGGCGGCCCCGGAGGCACCCGGTGACCTGCTCCGGCCACACCCCACCGCAGGCCGTCGGGAGGACCTTGGCACTGACCCACCAGCTGTCCATCGGGAGGACCTTGGCACTGACCCACCGGCTGTCCATCGGGAGGACCTTGGCACTGACCCACCGACCGTCCATCGGGAGGACCTTGGCACTGACCCCACCGCAGGCCGTCGGGAGGACCTTGGCACTGACTGGGTTGAGGCCCAGCGTCCACCTTCGACCTTCCGGGGTCCTCTCACAGGTGAGCCGTGGGGGACTCCTCTCATCTACCCCACGGCCCCTCGTTCTCTGGGACGGTCCATTCTGCTTCCAGAGTGGACTGTGCCCACCCAGGGTGCCCGGCTGTCCATGTTGCGGCCAGCGCCTCTCGTTTTGCTCTTGGTGGTTGGAACGAGCTGCCTGGGGGTGAGATGCCCGCCTTTCTGAGTGAGTGTTCTGATCTGCGTCCCCTCCTGGCCGGGAGGTTGGGTTTTGTCACCTACGTGGCCATTTGTGCTTCTTTTGGGGAGGGTCTGTTTCCTGAGCCGCCTGCCTGGGCCTGCTCAGGCCTGGTGCCCGGCAGCGAGCTGCCCCGCGGCCTCCACCTGCTCGAGCAGGGAGGGTGTAGGCAGCTGCTGGAGTGGAGGGCGTGGCCCGGGGGCACTACCTCCTCTCTGGTCCTCCCGCCTCCCTGGCACTGGCCTCCCCATGCTGTCCTGCTTTCCTGGCCCAAAACAGAAACACAACACGTCCCTGGGTCCACCGTGCCCCTCGCCTCTCCTCAGAGTGCACAGGCAGGTCCCCTGAGATCCCAGTTGTCTCGAGGTCAGCTGAGCTCCGGCCACTGGGACGCCAGCAGGAGTGACAGAGGCTGCCCCTTGCCTGGCCCCAGTGCGGCCGGCCGACACCTGGACACGCTCCCCTGAGCTGCAGCTCGGTGGCCGCATGTCCCAGAGGGCGTAGCAGTGCCCTGCCCGGGGCTGTGGCCTGAGCGTGGCCTCCAGGTTGAGCCCCCTGTTCCACAGCCGCCAGCACCACCCTCGCGCAGGCGGATCCTTCCACGGGCTCGCGGGGAGAGCAGGCCGCGGCCAGGCTGCCACGGAGCCCCTGCCCTCCGCTCCCTGCCCAGCCCGTGGGCCCTGTGGGAGATGCTCGGACAAGCCCTTGGGGGCCTGGAGCCTGTCTCTCTGCTGTGTCCACCTTGGTGCTTCAAGACACCTGTGCTGGCCACGTTCCCCTGCCCTGGGCCGTGTCACGACCTGGCTTTCCCACCTAAAGCAGCTGCAGGGTTGGCTTGGGAAGCTGCAGCGGCACAAGGAAGAGGCGTGGAGCGGCCTCCGCCGGCCTCCGCCAGCCTCCGGGGGAAGCCCGCCCTCACCAGGCCTGCCTTCCAGGCTCGGATGCAGACGGTTCCCAGAGGCCAGGTCCAGGCCTGGGAGTGGGGTGCTGCTGCGGTCCTGGGGTCGCCCTCAAGCCCCGCCCTCCAGGGAGGAAGGACAGCACCCTCCCGCCGCCGGGCAGCCTAGCTCCCCGGCCCTCTTGCTGCTCCCGCCCGCCCATCGAAGCTCCTCTCCCGTGGGGGGCGGCAGCGCCTCTGGCCTCTGCCGAGCAGGGCAGCCCTGGCCAAGAGGTCTGGGCCGAATCCCTGCAGGTCACTCGGCCCCACCGTTAGAGGAGATGCTGGCACCAGAGATAAAAGGGATATAATGAAAATGTAAACGAAAAACTTCATCCAGGCCCGTCTGACAGAGGGAAGATTGATACCCCATGATGCTCTGTCTTGATGAGACAATGAAAAATAACCACCGCGCAGCTGTGTCAATATCAGACTTGGTAATGCACCGCTGGCTGTGGGTTTTTATTTAATCCGCTTTGCTTTAAGATGATAACGGTTGTTACTTTTCAGTGCCTGTCTGTCAGCGCCCGGCACTGCAATATTCCTCCGCAGCTCTGAGAGCGGGTTTCATTTATTTTAAAATACCATTTCACACACTGCTGACTTTTAACAGTGTTCTGTGTGAGTTTGTGAGATTGAATAGTGACAGAAACAACACTTTTTATGAGAATACAGAATATTAAAAACGGGGCACAATATACAGATGGCAGTCTCCACCACGGCTGGTTTTCCCTGCCTCTCCCCCGCGCCTTCCCACTGAATGCATTTGTAGTAACACCATAAATGTCACTTTCACTGACTGCCGTTTGGCATTTTATTTAAATGGAATTCAGCTCTGGCTTGCTGCTGCCGGTGCTGCCGCCACCTTACCCACTTGTTCTGGGGAGGCTCCGCGTTACACGATCCCCACGCAACTTCATCCTCGTGGCTCAGAACAGGAAATGGGTGGCCACCTGCTCCCTGGCCCCTTGGCAGAGAGCCAAGGCCTAAGGATGCTCAAGATGCCCAGGGGAGGCACTGCAGCTGCGGAGGGAACCTGCTCACCACCAGGTGGCCAGGGCCAGGGAGGGCCTCAGGGGAGAGGCAGGAGGGTCTGGGAGGGCAGGACTGGGTGACTGACTGGGCCCCGTGTGTCCCGTTGCCTGGGTGCTCTGGTCGGGGGTCCTCCCAGCTGCTGCCCTCTGTCCCTGTGGGGGTGGCTTGTGCCGCCAGCATGATGCTGAGGTGTGCAGATCCCTTCCTCATTTCCTGCAGCAGCCCTGCTTCGTCCGCTCCAGAGACTAAGTGGAACAGACAGAGCAGTGAAGCCTTTTCCTGGGCGGACTTGCATTTGGGGAAAGCTTGCTTGTTGTCTGAACCAATGAGCCTGGAAATAATCTGCTTAGTCCAGCCCCAGAAGCGTGTCCACAGCACAGACAGGGGCCAGAGTCCAAGCCAAGGAGATTCCTGGCCAAGAGCTCAAATTCTCAGAACACTGGACAGCTTTCTAGAAATGAATTAAACAGGAAATACAGTTCAGGGCCTCAGTACAGGCCTCTGGATGGCCGTTCACTGCCCTCATGTACAAGAGCCCTTAGTGGCAGAGAAGAGAGCGCTCAGCAGGTCCAAAGCTGTTTGCAGGCCTGAGCAGGTTCCAAGGACATTTGAACACCAGTCCTAACCTCTCTGCAGCCTTTTGTTCTAATAATCAGAGGAGGTAAGAGGTAGAGACTGGAGATGCCCACAAAATAAACTTCTTAATACCTTTGTTTTGGATTATTTACACTTATTTTCAGATAATTGTTGATGACCCTTTCAGCAGTACAGAGCTCGAAGTGATGTGATGAGTTTGGAAATGCAGATACTCAAGGTCCTTGAGAAAAAAGAGAGAGAAAAGAGGAATAGAGACTGGGTAGGATAAGATCCATGGGAAATGCAGGGACTCAAGGTCCTGAGGTAAAAGAGAGGGAGAGAGCAGTGGAGTCTGGGCAGCATAAGGCCCATGAGAAATGCAGGTACTCAAGGTCCTGGAGATAAAAGAGGGAGAGAGCAGTGGAGTCTGGGCAGCATAAGGCCCATGGGAAATGCAGGTACTCAAGGTCCTGGAGGTAGAAGAGGGAGAGAGAAGTAGATTCTGGGCAGCATAAGGTCCATGAGAAATGCAGGTACTCAAGTTCCTGGAGATAAAAGAGGGAGAGAGCAGTGGAGTCTCGGCAGCATAAGGCCCATGGGAAATGCAGGCACTCAAGGACCTGAGGTAAAAGAGAGAGAGAGAGCAGTGGAGTCTGGGCAGCATAAGGCCCATGGTAAATGCAGGTACTCAAGGACCTGGAGGTAAAAGAGGGAGAGAGCAGTGGAGTCTGGGAAGCATAAGGCCCATGGGAAATGCAGGTACTCAAGGTCCTGTAGGTAAAAGAGGGAGAGAGCAGTGGAGTCTGGGCAGCATAAGGCCCATGGGAAATGCAGGTACTCAAGGTCCTGGGGGTAAAAGAGAGAGAGAGCAGTGGAGTCTGGGCAGCATAAGGCCCACCGGAAATGTAGGTACTCAAGGTCCTGGAGATAAAAGAGGGAAAGAGGAGTGGAGTGTGCACAGCATTAGGCCCATGGGAAATGCAGTACTAAATGTCCTGTAGGTAAAAGAGGGAAAGAGGAGTGGAGTGTGCACAGCATTACGCCCATGGGAATTGCAGGTACTAAATGTCCTGTAGGTAAAAGAGGGAAAGAGGAGTGGAGTGTGCACAGCATTACGCCCATGGGAATTGCAGGTACTAAATGTCCTGGAGGTAAAAGAGGGAGACAGCAGTGGAATCTGGGCAGCATAAGGCCCATGGGAAATGCAGTTACTCAAGGTCCTGGAGGTAAAAGAGGGAGAGAGCAGTGGAGTCTGGGCAGCATAAGGCCCATGGGAAATGCAGGTACTCAAGGTCCTGGAGGTAAAAGACAGGGAGAGAGTAGTGGAGTCTGGGCAGCATAAGGCCCATGGGAAATGCAGGTACTCAAGTTCCTGGAGATAAAAGAGGGAGAGGACAGCGGAGTCTGGGCAGCATAAGGCCCATGGGAAATGCAGGTACTCAAGGTCCTGGAGATAAAAGAGGGAGAGAGCAGTGAAGTCTCGGCAGCATAAGGCCCATGGGAAATGCAGGTAGTCAAGGTCCTGGAGGTAGAAGAGGGAGAGAGAAGTAGATTCTGGGCAGCATAAGGTCCATGAGAAATGCAGGTACTCAAGTTCCTGGAGATAAAAGAGGGAGAGAGCAGTGGAGTCTGGGAAGCATAAGGCCCATGGGAAATGCAGGTACTCAAGGTCCTGTAGGTAAAAGAGGGAGAGAGCAGTGGAGTCTGGGCAGCATAAGGCCCATGGTAAATGCAGGTACTCAAGGTCCTGGAGATAAAAGAGGGAGAGGGCAGTGGAGTCTGGGCAGCATAAGGCCCATGGGAAATGCAGGTACTCAAGGTCCTGGGGGTAAAAGAGAGAGAGAGCAGTGGAGTCTGGGCAGCATAAGGTCCATGGGAAATGCAGATACTCAAGGTCCTGGAGGTAAAAGAGGGGAGAGAAGTGGAGTCTGGGCAGCATAAGGCCCATGGGAAATGCAGGTACTCAAGGTCCTGGAGATAAAAGAGAGAGACAGCAGTGGAGTCTGGGCAGCATAAGTCCCATGGTAAATGCAGATACTCAAGGTCCTGGAGGTAAAGGAGAGAGAGAGAGCAGTGGAGTCTGGGCAGCATAAGGCCCATGGGAAATGCAGGTACTCAAGGTCCTGGAGGTAAAAGAGAGAGAGAGAGCAGTGGAGTCTGGGCAGCATTAGGCACATGGGAAATGCAGGTACTCAAGGTCCTGGAGGTAAAAGAGGGAGAGAGCAGTGGAGTCTGGGCAGCATAAGGCCCATGGGAAATGCAGATACTCAAGGTCCTGGAGGTAAAAGAGGGGAGAGAAGTGGAGTCTGGGCAGCATAAGGCCCATGGGAAATGCAGGTACTCAAGGTCCTGGATAAAAGAGAGAGAGAGCAGTCGAGTCTGGGCAGCATAAGTCCCATGGTAAATGCAGATACTCAAGGTCCTGGAGGTAAAGGAGAGAGAGAGAGAGCAGTGGAGTCTGGGCAGCATAAGGCCCATGGGAAATGCAGGTACTCAAGGTCCTGGAGATAAAAGAGAGAGAGAGAGAGCAGTGGAGTCTAGGCAGCATAAGGCCCATGGGAAATGCAGGTACTCAAGGTCCTGTAGGTAAAAGAGGGGAGAGCAGTGGAGTCTGGGCAGCATAAGGCCCATGGGAAATGCAGGTACTCAAGGTCCTGGAGGTAAAAGAGGGAGAGAGCTTGGAGACTGGTCAGCATAATACCCATGGGAAACGCAGGTACTCAAGGTCCTGGAGATAAAAGAGAGAGAGAGCAGTCGAGTCTGGGCAGCATAAGTCCATGGTAAATGCAGATACTCAAGGTCCTGGAGGTAAAGGAGAGAGAGAGAGCAGTGGAGTCTGGGCAGCATAAGGCCCATGGGAAATGCAGGTACTCAAGGTCCTGGAGGTAAAAGAGAGAGAGAGAGCAGTGGAGTCTGGGCAGCATTAGGCACATGGGAAATGCAGGTACTCAAGGTCCTGGAGGTAAAAGAGGGAGAGAGCAGTGGAGTCTGGGCAGCATAAGGCCCATGGGAAATGCAGATACTCAAGGTCCTGGAGGTAAAAGAGGGGAGAGAAGTGGAGTCTGGGCAGCATAAGGCCCATGGGAAATGCAGGTACTCAAGGTCCTGGAGATAAAAGAGAGAGAGAGCAGTCGAGTCTGGGCAGCATAAGTCCCATGGTAAATGCAGATACTCAAGGTCCTGGAGGTAAAGGAGAGAGAGAGAGAGCAGTGGAGTCTGGGCAGCATAAGGCCCATGGGAAATGCAGGTACTCAAGGTCCTGGAGATAAAAGAGAGAGAGAGAGAGCAGTGGAGTCTAGGCAGCATAAGGCCCATGGGAAATGCAGGTACTCAAGGTCCTGTAGGTAAAAGAGGGGAGAGCAGTGGAGTCTGGGCAGCATAAGGCCCATGGGAAATGCAGGTACTCAAGGTCCTGGAGGTAAAAGAGGGAGAGAGCTTGGAGACTGGTCAGCATAATACCCATGGGAAACGCAGGTACTCAAGGTCCTGGAGATAAAAGAGAGAGAGAGCAGTCGAGTCTGGGCAGCATAAGTCCATGGTAAATGCAGATACTCAAGGTCCTGGAGGTAAAGGAGAGAGAGAGAGCAGTGGAGTCTGGGCAGCATAAGACCCATGGGAAATGCAGATACTCAAGGTCCTGGAGGTAAAAGAGGGGAGAGCAGTGGAGTCTGGGCAGCATAAGGCCCATGGGAAATGCAGGTACTCAAGGTCCTGGAGGTAAAAGAGGGGAGAGCAGTGGAGTCTGGGCAGCATAAGGCCCATGGGAAATGCAGGTACTCATGGTCCTGGAGATAAAAGAGAGAGAGAGAGAGCAGGGGAGTCTGGGCAGCATAAGGCCCATGGGAAATGCAGGTACTCAAGGTCCTGGAGGTAAAAGAGGGGAGAGCAGTGGAGTCTGGGCAGCATAAGGCCCGTGGGAAATGCAGGTACTCATGGTCCTGGAGGTAAAAGAGGGGAGAGCAGTGGAGTCTGGGCAGCATAAGGCCCATGGGAAATGCAGGTACTCATGGTCCTGGAGGTAAAAGAGGGGAGAGCAGTGGAGTCTGGGCAGCATAAGGCCCATGGGAAATGCAGGTACTCAAGGTCCTGGAGGTAAAAGAGGGGAGAGAGCAGGGGAGTCTGGGCAGCATAAGGCCCATGGGAAATGCAGGTACTCAAGGTCCTGGGGGTAAAAGAGAGAGAGAGCAGTGGAGTCTGGGCAGCATAAGGCCCATGGGAAATGCAGGTTCTCAAGGTCCTGGAGGTAAAAGAGGGGAGAGCAGTGGAGTCTGGGCAGCATAAGGCCCATGGGAAATGCAGGTACTCATGGTCCTGGAGATAAAAGAGAGAGAGAGAGAGCAGGGGAGTCTGGGCAGCATAAGGCCCATGGGAAATGCAGGTACTCAAGGTCCTGGAGGTAAAAGAGGGAGAGAGCTTGGAGACTGGTCAGCATAATACCCATGGGAAACGCAGGTACTCAAGGTCCTGGAGATAAAAGAGAGAGAGAGCAGTCGAGTCTGGGCAGCATAAGTCCCATGGTAAATGCAGATACTCAAGGTCCTGGAGGTAAAGGAGAGAGAGAGAGAGCAGTGGAGTCTGGGCAGCATAAGACCCATGGGAAATGCAGGTACTCAAGGTCCTGGAGGTAAAAGAGGGGAGAGAAGTGGAGTCTGGGCAGCATAAGGCCCATGGGAAATGCAGGTTCTCAAGGTCCTCAGATAAAAGAGAGAGAGAGAGCAGTGGAGTCTGGGCAGCATAAGGCCCATGGGAAATGCAGGTACTCAAGGACCTGGAGGTAAAAGAGGCAGTGAGCAGTGGAGTCTGGGCAGCAGAAAGCCCATGAGAAATGCAGGTATCAAGGACCTGGAGGTAAAGAGAGAGAGAGAGCAGTGGAGTCTGGGCAGCATAAGGCCCATGGGAAATGCAGATACTCAAGGTCCTGGAGGTAAAAGAGGGGAGAGCAGTGGAGTCTGGGCAGCATAAGGCCCATGGGAAATGCAGGTACTCAAGGTCCTGGAGGTAAAAGAGGGAAAGAGGAGTGGAGTGTGCACAGCATTAGGCCCATGGGAAATGCAGTACTAAATGTCCTGTAGGTAAAAGAGGGAAAGAGGAGTGGAGTGTGCACAGCATTACGCCCATGGGAATTGCAGGTACTAAATGTCCTGGAGGTAAAAGAGGGAGACAGCAGTGGAATCTGGGCAGCATAAGGCCCATGGGAAATGCAGTTACTCAAGGTCCTGGAGGTAATACAGGGAGAGAGAGCAGTGGAGTCTGGGCAGCATTAGGCACATGGGAAATGCAGGTACTCAAGGTCCTGGAGGTAAAAGAGGGAGAGAGCAGTGGAGTCTGGGCAGCATAAGACCCATGGGAAATGCAGATACTCAAGGTCCTGGAGGTAAAAGAGGGGAGAGAAGTGGAGTCTGGGCAGCATAAGGCCCATGGGAAATGCAGGTACTCAAGGTCCTGGATGTAAAAGAGAGAGAGAGAGCAGTGGAGTCTGGGCAGCATAAGACCCATGGGAAATGCAGGTACTCAAGGTCCTGGAGGTAAAAGAGGGGAGAGCAGTGGAGTCTGGGCAGCATAAGTCCCATGGGAAATGCAGGTACTCATGGTCCTGGAGGTAAAAGAGGGGAGAGCAGTGGAGTCTGGGCAGCATAAGGCCCATGGGAAATGCAGGTACTCATGGTCCTGGAGGTAAAAGAGGGGAGAGCAGTGGAGTCTGGGCAGCATAAGGCCCATGGGAAATGCAGGTACTCAAGGTCCTGGAGGTAAAAGAGGGGAGAGAGCAGGGGAGTCTGGGCAGCATAAGGCCCATGGGAAATGCAGGTACTCAAGGTCCTGGGGGTAAAAGAGAGAGAGAGCAGTGGAGTCTGGGCAGCATAAGGCCCATGGGAAATGCAGGTTCTCAAGGTCCTGGAGGTAAAAGAGGGGAGAGCAGTGGAGTCTGGGCAGCATAAGGCCCATGGGAAATGCAGGTACTCATGGTCCTGGAGATAAAAGAGAGAGAGAGAGAGCAGGGGAGTCTGGGCAGCATAAGGCCCATGGGAAATGCAGGTACTCAAGGTCCTGGAGGTAAAAGAGGGAGAGAGCTTGGAGACTGGTCAGCATAATACCCATGGGAAACGCAGGTACTCAAGGTCCTGGAGATAAAAGAGAGAGAGAGCAGTCGAGTCTGGGCAGCATAAGTCCCATGGTAAATGCAGATACTCAAGGTCCTGGAGGTAAAGGAGAGAGAGAGAGAGCAGTGGAGTCTGGGCAGCATAAGACCCATGGGAAATGCAGGTACTCAAGGTCCTGGAGGTAAAAGAGGGGAGAGAAGTGGAGTCTGGGCAGCATAAGGCCCATGGGAAATGCAGGTTCTCAAGGTCCTCAGATAAAAGAGAGAGAGAGAGCAGTGGAGTCTGGGCAGCATAAGGCCCATGGGAAATGCAGGTACTCAAGGACCTGGAGGTAAAAGAGGCAGTGAGCAGTGGAGTCTGGGCAGCAGAAAGCCCATGAGAAATGCAGGTATCAAGGACCTGGAGGTAAAGAGAGAGAGAGAGCAGTGGAGTCTGGGCAGCATAAGGCCCATGGGAAATGCAGATACTCAAGGTCCTGGAGGTAAAAGAGGGGAGAGCAGTGGAGTCTGGGCAGCATAAGGCCCATGGGAAATGCAGGTACTCAAGGTCCTGGAGGTAAAAGAGGGAAAGAGGAGTGGAGTGTGCACAGCATTAGGCCCATGGGAAATGCAGTACTAAATGTCCTGTAGGTAAAAGAGGGAAAGAGGAGTGGAGTGTGCACAGCATTACGCCCATGGGAATTGCAGGTACTAAATGTCCTGGAGGTAAAAGAGGGAGACAGCAGTGGAATCTGGGCAGCATAAGGCCCATGGGAAATGCAGTTACTCAAGGTCCTGGAGGTAATAGAGGGAGAGAGAGCAGTGGAGTCTGGGCAGCATTAGGCACATGGGAAATGCAGGTACTCAAGGTCCTGGAGGTAAAAGAGGGAGAGAGCAGTGGAGTCTGGGCAGCATAAGGCCCATGGGAAATGCAGATACTCAAGGTCCTGGAGGTAAAAGAGGGGAGAGAAGTGGAGTCTGGGCAGCATAAGGCCCATGGGAAATGCAGGTACTCAAGGTCCTGGAGATAAAAGAGAGAGAGAGCAGTGGAGTCTGGGCAGCATAAGGCCCATGGTAAATGCAGATACTCAAGGTCCTGGAGGTAAAGGAGAGAGAGAGAGCAGTGGAGTCTGGGCAGCATAAGGCCCATGGGAAATGCAGGTACTCAAGGTCCTGGAGGTAAAAGAGAGAGAGAGAGCAGTGGAGTCTGGGCAGCATTAGGCACATGGGAAATGCAGGTACTCAAGTTCCTGGAGGTAAAAGAGGGAGAGAGCAGTGGAGTCTGGGCAGCATAAGGCCCATGGGAAATGCAGGTACTCAAGGTCCTGGAGGTAAAAGAGAGAGAGAGCAGTCGAGTCTGGGCAGCATAAGTCCCATGGTAAATGCAGATACTCAAGGTCCTGGAGATAAAAGAGAGAGAGAGAGCAGTGGAGTCTGGGCAGCATAAGGCCCATGGGAAATGCAGGTACTCAAGGTCCTGGAGATAAAAGAGAGAGAGAGCAGTCGAGTCTGGGCAGCATAAGTCCCATGGTAAATGCAGATACTCAAGGTCCTGGAGGTAAAGGAGAGAGAGAGAGAGCAGTGGAGTCTGGGCAGCATAAGGCCCATGGGAAATGCAGGTACTCAAGGTCCTGGAGATAAAAGAGAGAGAGAGCAGTCGAGTCTGGGCAGCATAAGTCCCATGGTAAATGCAGATACTCAAGGTCCTGGAGGTAAAAGAGGGGAGAGCAGTGGAATCTGGGCAGCATAAGGCCCATGGGAAATGCAGGTACTCAAGGTCCTGGAGATAAAAGAGGGAGAGAGCAGTGGAGTCTGGGCAGCATAAGGCCCATGGGAAATGCAGGTACTCATGGTCCTGGAGATAAAAGAGAGAGAGAGAGAGCAGTGGAGTCTGGGCAACATAATACCCATGGGAAACGCAGGTACTCAAGGTCCTGGAGATAAAAGAGAGAGAGAGCAGTCGAGTCTGGGCAGCATAAGTCCATGGTAAATGCAGATACTCAAGGTCCTGGAGGTAAAGGAGAGAGAGAGAGCAGTGGAGTCTGGGCAGCATAAGACCCATGGGAAATGCAGATACTCAAGGTCCTGGAGGTAAAAGAGGGGAGAGCAGTGGAGTCTGGGCAGCATAAGGCCCATGGGAAATGCAGGTACTCAAGGTCCTGGATGTAAAAGAGAGAGAGAGAGCGGTGGAGTCTGGGCAGCATAAGGCCCATGGGAAATGCAGGTACTCAAGGTCCTGGAGGTAAAGGAGAGAGAGAGAGCAGTGGAGTCTGGGCAGCATAAGACCCATGGGAAATGCAGGTACTCAAGGTCCTGGAGGTAAAAGAGGGAGAGAGCTTGGAGACTGGTCAGCATAATACCCATGGGAAACGCAGGTACTCAAGGTCCTGGAGATAAAAGAGAGAGAGAGCAGTCGAGTCTGGGCAGCATAAGTCCCATGGTAAATGCAGATACTCAAGGTCCTGGAGGTAAAGGAGAGAGAGAGAGCAGTGGAGTCTGGGCAGCATAAGACCCATGGGAAATGCAGGTACTCAAGGTCCTGGAGGTAAAAGAGGGGAGAGAAGTGGAGTCTGGGCAGCATAAGGCCCATGGGAAATGCAGGTTCTCAAGGTCCTCAGATAAAAGAGAGAGAGAGAGCAGTGGAGTCTGGGCAGCATAAGGCCCATGGGAAATGCAGGTACTCAAGGTACTGGAGGTAAAAGAGGCAGTGAGCAGTGGAGTCTGGGCAGCAGAAAGCCCATGAGAAATGCAGGTACTCAAGGTCCTGGAGGTAAAGAGAGAGAGAGAGCAGTGGAGTCTGGGCAGCATAAGGCCCATGGGAAATGCAGATACTCAAGGTCCTGGAGGTAAAAGAGGGGAGAGCAGTGGAGTCTGGGCAGCATAAGGCCCATGGGAAATGCAGATACTCAAGGTCCTGGAGGTAAAAGAGTGAGAGAGCAGTGGAGTCTGGGCAGCATAAGGCCCATGAAAAATGCAGGTACTCAAGGTCCTGGAGATAAAAGAGAGAGAGAGAGCAGTGGAGTCTGGGCAGCATAAGTTCCACCGGAAATGTAGGTACTTAAGGTCCTGGAGGTAAAAGAGGGAGAGAGAGTAGTGGAGTCTGGGCAGCATAAGGCCCATGGGAAATGCAGGTACTCAAGGTACTGGAGGTAAAAGAGGCAGTGAGCAGTGGAGTCTGGGCAGCAGAAAGCCCATGAGAAATGCAGGTACTCAAGGTCCTGGAGGTAAAGAGAGAGAGAGAGCAGTGGAGTCTGGGCAGCATAAGGCCCATGGGAAATGCAGATACTCAAGGTCCTGGAGGTAAAAGAGGGGAGAGCAGTGGAGTCTGGGCAGCATAAGGCCCATGGGAAATGCAGATACTCAAGGTCCTGGAGGTAAAAGAGTGAGAGAGCAGTGGAGTCTGGGCAGCATAAGGCCCATGGAAAATGCAGGTACTCAAGGTCCTGGAGATAAAAGAGAGAGAGAGAGCAGTGGAGTCTAGGCAGCATAAGGCCCACCGGAAATGCAGGTACTCAAGGTCCTGGAGGTAAAAGAGTGAGAGAGCAGTGGAGTCTGGGCAGCATAAGGTCCATGGAAAATGCAGGTACTCAAGGTCCTGGAGATAAAAGAGAGAGAGAGAGCACTAGAGTCTAGGCAGCATAAGGCCCATGGGAAATGCAGATACTCAAGGTCCTGGAGGTAAAAGAGTGAGAGAGCAGTGGAGTCTGGGCAGCATAAGTCCCACCGGAAATGTAGGTACTTAAGGTCCTGGAGGTAAAAGAGGGAGAGAGAGTAGTGGAGTCTGGGCAGCATAAAGCCCATGGGAAATGCAGGTACTCAAGGTACTGGAGGTAAAAGAGGCAGTGAGCAGTGGAGTCTGGGCAGCAGAAAGCCCATGAGAAATGCAGGTACTCAAGGTCCTGGAGGTAAAAGAGGGGAGAGAAGTGGAGTCTGGGCAGCATAAGGCCCATGGGAAATGCAGATACTCAAGGTCCTGGAGGTAAAAGAGAGAGAGAGCAGTGGAGTCTGGGCAGCATAAGGCACATGGGAAATGCAGATACTCAAGGTCCTGGAGGTAAAAGAGGGAGAGAGCAGTGGAGTCTGGGCAGCATAAGGCCCATGGGAAATGCAGATACTCAAGGTCCTGGAGGTAAAAGAGAGAGAGAGAGCAGTGGAGTCTGGGCAGCATAAGGCCCATGGGAAATGCAGATACTCAAGGTCCTGGAGGTAAAAGAGGGGAGAGCAGTGGAGTCTGGGCAGCATAAGTCCCATGGTAAATGCAGATACTCAAGGTCCTGGAGGTAAAGGAGAGAGAGAGAGCAGTGGAATCTGGGCAGCATAAGGCCCATGGGAAATGCAGATACTCAAGGTCCTGGAGGTAAAAGAGGGAGAGAGCAGTGGAGTCTGGGCAGCATAAGGCCCATGGGAAATGCAGATACTCAAGGTCCTGGAGGTAAAAGAGAGAGAGAGAGCAGTGGAGTCTGGGCAGCATAAGGCCCATGGGAAATGCAGATACTCAAGGTCCTGGAGGTAAAAGAGGGGAGAGCAGTGGAGTCTGGGCAGCATAAGTCCCATGGTAAATGCAGATACTCAAGGTCCTGGAGGTAAAGGAGAGAGAGAGAGCAGTGGAATCTGGGCAGCATAAGGCCCATGGGAAATGCAGGTACTCAAGGACCTGAGGTAAAAGAGGGGAGAGAAGTGGAGTCTGGGCAGCATAAGGCCCATGGGAAATGCAGGTACTCAAAGTCCTCAGATAAAAGAGAGAGAGAGAGCAGTGGAGTCTAGGCAGCATAAGGCCCATGGGAAATGTAGGTACTTAAGGTCCTGGAGGTAAAAGAGGGAGAGAGAGCAGTGGAGTCTGGGCAGCATAAGTCCCATGGTAAATGCAGATACTCAAGGTCCTGGAGGTAAAGGAGAGAGAGAGAGCAGTGGAATCTGGGCAGCATAAGGCCCATGGGAAATGCAGGTACTCAAGGTCCTGGAGGTAAAAGAGAGAGAGAGCAGTGGAATCTGGGCAGCATAAGTCCCATGGTAAATGCAGATACTCAAGGTCCTGGAGGTAAAGGAGAGAGAGAGAGCAGTGGAATCTGGGCAGCATAAGGCCCATGGGAAATGCAGATACTCAAGGTCCTGGAGGTAAAAGAGGGGAGAGCAGTGGAGTCTGGGCAGCATAAGGCCCATGGGAAATGCAGGTACTCAAGGTCCTGGAGGTAAAAGAGGGAGAGAGCAGTGGAGTCTGGGCAGCATAAGGCCCATGGGAAATGCAGGTACTCAAGGTCCTGGAGGTAAAAGAGGGAGAGAGCAGTGGAGTCTGGGCAGCATAAGGCCCACCGGAAATGTAGGTACTTAAGGTCCTGGAGGTAAAAGAGGGAGAGAGAGCAGTGGAGTCTGGGCAGCATAAGTCCCATGGTAAATGCAGATACTCAAGGTCCTGGAGGTAAAAGAGGGAGAGAGCAGTTGAGTCTGGGCAGGTCAGTTTCCTGCCGTTAGCTGGTCCCAGAGCGTGGGCAGTGCAGAGGTCTCTGTGTCCTGCTCACCACGTCTCAGAAGCTGGTGAGAAGCCCCACGCAGTTCTCTAGAAGACGTCCCTGGTGTCCTTTCCTCTTCGTACTGGTGACCCTAACTTCCAATCCGTCCCTGGGCCCTGACGAGAGCTCTTCCGTTTGCCCCACGGCTTCCAGGTGTTTCCCTGCAGCAAAGAGCTAGTGTGCACCGCAGCTGATGTCGCAGTAGTTTCCTTCTGTCCTTAGTAGGCCCTCAACCGTGCTTCAGCATCCAGCAGGGCTTTCTGAAGTCCGCCAAGACCTTGCACCAGCCTTGCTTACCTGCCTCAGGATGGTCGCGGAGTCCAGGTGTTCAAGTCTCCGTCCCCCTGGCTGCCTGCCTCTCTCCCTGGACCTGCCCTCCTGTCGTCCTCTCTGAATCTCCTACACACATGCCTCTTCTCCTCTCTTGGCATGGAGGGCATCATGTTTGTCCCCTTCTTCACCTGGATGAGGATCCCACAACCTCGATCCATGATCAATAAACATGTGCAAGGCCGCTCCATGTGGTTTGGGTCTAATGGCAGCTCAGCTGCTGAGAGCCAGTGGTAGCAGGCAGCCTTGCACTACAGGTGGTGGTCAGGGGATGACCTTCCACCAGCTCACAAGTGGGGGACGTCCCAGGGCGGGCAACATCTGTCGTCTTGGGATGGAGATGGGACTTCTACCTGCAAATCCTTGCTTGGCTACATTGAATTTTTTCACCAATACTTGGGATTGAACGCAGATCCCCATGCATGCCAGGTAAGGGCTCTACCACTGAGCTACACCCTCAGCCCTGTGTAATTTATTTAGAGACAGGGTCTTGTCAGGTTGCAGAGTCTGGCCTCCAATTTATGTACCCTCCCAAGTAGCCTCCCAAGTAGCCCAGATCCCAGGCGTGTGCCACCTACTCTGAAGTTTCTTAGATTTGATAAGGAATTGAGCTCAAGCATTCAGGACAGATGGCTTGTCCCTAGCTGGAAAGGTTCCCACTCGATATAGGGAGATGTAGGCCGATCCCTCCAAAGCCTCACTCTTCACAATTTCTACACCAATCAAGCATTAATGTTCGTAATGACTCTGAGTGACAGACTCCTTGTTGCTGAGAGTACGTGTTGTCTTTCCCTAGCCTTCCACTTCCCCAAAGCAGATGTGCCTCCCTTGGCCCCTCTCCCCTGCCTCACCACTAGCCATGAGCTTCTGTCGCTGCCCACACTAGGGCCTCACGTTCTCATGAACTGAGCTGCTGTGGGTATTCCAGGGACCCCAGGCCGTACTTTCACCCAGCCTGATCTCCTCTCGAGTCGTGAGCTCAGAACTTAACTCTGAGGAAGATTTCCTGTGGATCTTTGCTCAGCTGCTTTAAAAATCAGCACACCCCAGACTGAAGTTACATTTCCTGCTTCCTGAACCTGGAGTAGGACACAAGCTTCATCCTGAGTTTGAACTTTGAATAAAGTAAGAAGGGAAGAAGTAAGTAATGTGCGAGCTCTAAGGAAGCAGAACCAACAGACTCCATGTGGTTGGAGTTCAGCGAGGGTGAGGCCAGGGTCCTCCGCTGGTCCCTCGACAGGCGTGGAGGGACTGACTCACCTCCCCTGAAGGTCCATCCACTAAGAAAAGACGGAGCAGGAAGCCCAGGGAGCCTCTGTGTGGAGGTACAGGAGAAGGGAGCCTGAGGAGCCAGCCAAGGAGGAGCAGCACCGTGGACACGGGGCTGGACGGTCAGCAAGAACCACTCCAGTGTGGAGGTGCAGGAGGAGGGCGGAGTTCAGGGGATGAGGAGTGAGAGAGAGGCTCACCCAGGTGCAGGGGCGAGGCCGTCACCGAGGATGGAGGAGCTGCTGGGGCCTGGGAGCAGCAGGCAGGAAGCCTTTCCCAGGCAGAGGCAGAGAGGCCGGAGCAGGTCAAGCAGCACTGTGGTCACCGCCCCTGCCACATGTTCCCTCCCAGCGTGCAGCCAGCTGGCCTCATGCCTCACCTTGGCCTGCGCTGCCTCCATGGGCTCCTGAGCCCTGCGCCCAGATGGCAGCTGGCGCGGGGTCCAGGTTCTCCTGCGCTGCTTTCTGCCATTGTAGGATTTTGAGTTTGCGATTTCTTTAAAGGAGGTTACGGACGCCTTCTCACGGTGGACGCACTTCTGCATCCACAGGTGCGAAGCTCTGCGCGGCCATCAGTGCTGCTGTGACCGAGCATGCAGTGGCCTGGAGCAGTGTGCGCTCACCAGTGCCGGTGACGCGGCCAGGCGTGTGGGACGGGCCTTAGTGGACTGGCTCAAGAAGCTGGGGGCCTGTGTTCGTCCGGAGAGACGCGGGGATGCGCCAGGCTCCCCAGTCTCATCTGCAGGTTGCACTTGCCTTTGCCCCCGAGGCGCTGTGGTCGCAGGTCCAGGGCTTGGACGCCGAGGCCGCGGGGTTGCGCGCTGCCTGCCGCGAGTGCGTGTACCTGGCTCCCCCTGTTCTCCGTGAAGCGCTCGCCAGCTGCTGGTTTTAAGTGGAAGCTGTGACTCCCGCCCTCAGTCCGTGAGCCTCAGAGGACTGCGTGACGTCCCGCCGCTCCTCCAGGGTCCAGCTGCAACCTTCCGCTCCGAAGGAGCGCGTGGCGTCAACCTTCCGCTCCGAAGGAGCGCGTGGCGTCCCGTGCGCTTGTCACGCCTTTGCCATACGCGTTTCCGTCTTAGCCCACGACGAGTAGTCAAGGCTCACTTCAGCTCTCAGGGCGGAGGACGTCAGCCTGCGGCGTTCGCGGGAGTGCACGTGCTGACCGCTTCCCCTGTGGTCAGGAAGCTATTCCCATCACCCAGCAAGTCCAGGGATGGATGGCTGGGTACGTCCCTCCTTGAGCTTCTTACAAATGCTGCGGTACCGCTGTGCCCTTCGTGGCGTTTCTGGGAAACTTGTAACAAGCTAGATCTCTCCACTTCGTAGTCGACTCCACCTCTTTGATCAGAGCCCCTGATTTGATCGGAGCCCCTGATGACTTTTAGTTTTTTGTGTCCAAATTCATTATTATGGGTCAATTTTCTTTGGTACCTACCTGCTGAGCCCTTTTAATGTTTAGAATCTTACTTTATTATTGGAACATATTTTTATATTATAATTTAAATTTTAATTATCTCATATGATTTTGACTTTTTCCATCCATTTCTGTTTCTAGTTTTGGCATTTCTGATTCAAGGTGCTTATTAAAGTGCTGTGTTACAATTTTCTTCAACTTTGTAGATGTAAACATTTGCAGCAATTTTTCCTGGTGTAGCCTTTTAAAATTTTTCTTTCTACCCTTCTTCATTCCAGGGACACAGTTCAGCGTCTGATAGTGAATTGTGACATTCTGCTCCCTTCTCCTTTCTTCTGTGCAGTAATTTAATCTTGATGCTTCTCATGTGGATTTCTTCATGCTTATACTGCTGCGGATTTGTTGAGATTCTTGGATCAGTAAGTTGATCAATATCAAACTGGAAAAGTTTCAACCCTTGTTTTTGTAAAGGTTTCTTCTATCCTCCTCCACTTTGTGGAACTAAAATTTATATATATATTTTTTCCATAGTCCACTGAATCATTATTTTTTCAGTCTTTCCCTCTGTTTTAGTTTGAACATTTTCTATCATGATATTTTCAACTTTACTGATCATTTCTTCTTCAGTGTCTAATTTGTCTTAAATCCTATCCATGTAATTTTCATTTAAAATATTTTTCACCTCCAGAAGTTCTCCTTTGCTTTTCAACATCCTATGCATTTTGATCAACATTAGGTTAGAGTTTTTCTTTCAGTCACTGAACCTATTTAAAGTAATTCTTAATAAGTCTTGGTAATTTATTTTATCTTTCCCTTTGGGGTATATTTCTATTTACTAATTTTTTCTGGTTATAGGACCTACTTTGTTGTTTTTACATGTTATTTTTTGATTAACACGGAACTCTTTGAAGATTGATTGCATGGTTCTCTGCTGAATCTTGTCTTTTTTAAACACCATTGGAGCTTGTTCTATCAGGCGGCACCACAACTGGGTCAGGCTGGCCTTCTTCTAGGCTGGCTTTAGGTTGTAAGGGCAGGAGGAGAGGAGACTGTCCTCCTCACGCCACTGGGTGCATCTCTTGCAGTGTTCTATTTAATGTCTGCTGTGTTTGACACCTTCTCTCCTCTCCGAGCAGCCAGACTCCAAGTCTCCCCAGCCTGTGGGACTCGCATGCTGCTCCCCCTCAGTTCCTTTTCCTCTGGCAGGTGTTCTTTGCACAACCTGTGGAGTTTCCTTCGTGTGCACAGGTCAGAGGTTTGCCCCACGCCCTGGGAATCCGTGAGAATGCAGGAACACATCCTCTGCAGAAGGCCCTGTTCCCTGAGCCTCTGCCCTGCAAATTCCAGCCACATCAGCATCTCTGAGACCCCTCCCCATCTCGTTGTTTGTGAAACCTCCAGGTGTTTGTTTCAAGCCCCTTCCTGCATCAGAATCAGAACATTCTACCAGGCAGAAATCTAGGATAAGCATAATAAAGGAGGTCATTTTATTTCTTTTCTCTCAAGAATCACAGTCCTGTGCTGGTTTCTGTTCACTGCCTGCAGAGAGCTTTTCATACAGAGTCTGGCCTTCGAGTCCTTCATGGAGAAGGGAATGTCTTGTAGGAATTACCATGTTACTGCTGGAAGCAGAAGTTAGGTAGGTGCCTCACCCTGGAAGTAACCAGGAGTGACCTGGGAAAGCGATGAGCAAAGAGAGAGGATGGCGGGTTTCTGTGCCCAGAGAGCATGCTGCCTGAACCCCGGGAGGGGCAGGACAGACCTGGCCCAAGGGCACAGGTGCTGTGCAGCTCCAAATATTGCTCCAACCTGATCTTCATGGTTGGTCAGTGAAGGGTCCTTGAAGGTGGGTGTACACCATGAGTGTCAGAGTGTTCAGTCCCTCTTTCGCTTATAAAAATGGCAAGGTCTTGCCAGATAAAAGGGCAGATGGCCTAACCTGAGAGAGACGGAAGCGAGGCCAGAATGTGGAAAAGGGATTGCAATAGGGAGATGGGGAAGCAGAGGGACCCAGGTGGACGTCCAGCTGGGACAGCACCCCGAGGTCAGTCCTCCAGGACATGCTGAGGTGTTTATGCTCTATTTAGCAGATGAGGGGGAGTTATTGAAGGTTAATGATCAGGAGCACGGAATTATAACAATTGGCCACATTTAATTAGATTTATGGATTTTTCTGGTCCTACTTGATTACTGTGCTTGGGTTAGACCTGTCACTCTATCAAAAGGTACCCCAGCGTTAGAGCGCCATAGAGAGAGAATTCCAAGTGGTGCTTCCGGGATTCCTCGCCCCTGGTTAGGCATCAGACGTCCCTGTGTGCACTGTTTAAAGAGGCTTTGCAGATGTGATTACAGTCGCAAATCAGTGGACCCTAAAATACAGCGATTATCCATGCGGGTCTAATCTGCCCCCATGAACCTTGAGCGCAGAGATTGAGAGGGTAAGCGGTGTTTGCCACGGGGGCCTCTGTTGCTGCTTCTGTAGTGGGGTGTCAGGGGCCGGGACTGGGCCAGGAGAGCTCTTGGAGCTGGGAGTTTCCCGCTGACTCTGTCAGGGGAGTGGATTTGGTCCCACAGCCAGAGGAACTCACTTCCACCAATAACAAGGAGGTGTTGGTGGGGCCCTCGGGCTCCAGATGGGCCTGCGCTGCTGATTCCTGGGTGTGAACTTCAGCAGAGAACCCAGCCATGCCCCTCAAACGTGGCTCTCAGGACCGAGAGCTAGCAGATGGGGGTTATCTTAAATGGTTAAATTCGCTACACAGCAACGAAAACTAATGCAAAGGCTAGTAAGATAAAACGGTATGTTCATCAAGGTCAATTATAAAAGCCCACATTTTTGAATCAAGAATGATTTCAGGTTTTAATATTATTGCTTTAAAGATTTTTACCAGAAATTTTTATGTTGAAAATATAAGTCTTTCACAAAGACTTTTTTGGTTAAAGATTGGACGACCTTTCTCTTCTCTCTTGGGTGGATGATCTGTGGAGTCCTGGAATGGATACCAGTGTGTTGGGGCGAGGACTGTGACCCATCCTGGTTCACCCAGGATTGAACCAGAGTGTGGGGCAGCCTCAGCTCTCCTCCTTTAAGCTGGTGTTCCTCACTGCTGCTGCAGGGCCTTAGCATCACCCCGTGTGTCTGCAGCCGTTGCTCAGGGTGCTCGTTTACTGCCAGTCTTCCTCACTGCATGTCATCATCCTTTATTCAGATCAAGATCCTGCTGCTCACGGATCTTCCATTGGCACTCAGCGAGGTCCCTAAGACACCGCATCTGAGTGTTACTTTATAAACGCAGCTTGTTTCTCCTTATGGTCCTAGACTTGGCCACTCACTCACTCCCCGGATCTCACCGTTACTTCAAGCTTGAATCTTAGCCACAGACCTGGCTTCTCATGCATGGCTGGTGCCACACGAGCTGACCGGTGAGCACCAAGCTCTCCGCATGAGTTCTGGGCATCCTTCCTTCCCAGCTGGGAGAGGGATGGAATTTCCAATGAATGCGAACAAGCTTTTGTTTGTACCCTGAGGTGCTGCTGTTCCATGTGAGATCCACAGTGATCCATCCTGAAGTGGGCTCATGGGACGTGACCGCATGTCACTGGGACATGACCGTATGTCAAAGGAACATGACCACATGTCATTGGGACATGACCACATGCTGACCTTTGTGTCCTCCCCCCACCATAGCCTAGGTCGAGGCTCCTCCAGGCCGCGGGCCTTGGTGGCAGTTTGGTCTTGGCCCACGTGAGTCCTCGCACCAAGAGCGTTCCTCCTCCCGTGTAAGTAAAGATCAATGTGAGACACTTGCCAAGGGAAGAGACGCCTTCCAAACACACCAGGGAGCAGGCCTAGCCCACTAATGGGTCTTAGGGCAGACGTCTGGCCTGGGTCTTGAGTGCTGGTTGCTGAGGAGGTCACTCTGCATAGGCAGGATGATGGACACGCGGGCGACCAGGAGGGGGAGGCGCCCCTGCTGGGACCTGGGTCTGCACAGGAAGCAGGCTCCTGCACACGCGAGCTAAGCGGCCCTCAGGCGGCTGCGTTTCCACTGGTGTGCGGGTGAGCAGCTTCCCAGCCCCAGGTGCCCTGAGGTGCTGCCCAAGTGGAGAGGCAGAGCTCGGTCGGCCATGTCTCAGGCAGCCGAAAGTGCTTCGTAGCACTGCCTCAGGTCCCTGTGGTCAGGAAGCAATCGCCCTGCAGGAAGCAGGCCTGGAGTCCAGTGATCTCACAAGACTGGGCACAGGGCCGGCCACACACGTCCACAGTCCATCGCTCCTGTCCTATTCCAGCGGGAAGACCCAGAGCTCCCTTTCCATGGAGACCAAGAGCACTCTTGGGGTCAGGGAGGACCAGGTGCATTACTGCTCTTCCTTTCATGCACTTGAGTAAACAGTGGTTCGATGATACTTTCAGAGCTGGCTCTGAATGCTCTTCCCGGGTGACGTCTCTCTAGGAAGTGGGACTATGGTGTTTCACAGCATGTTCTCTCTACGTTCAGAACCCACAGGGTTTTGCTCTCCTAAACCACAGCCCCCCATGGCACTAGCACATGAGGGGAATTCCAGTCTTATAGGAAGGTATCCTCTTTATGTCTTCTAAAAGCTCCTAAGGAGATGAGGACAAAGCACCATTTCAAGTACTTGGCGACCTTGAAGCACATCCATGCACTTGGCCTGGGACCTTTGGAGGCATCCTCCACCAGCCTCGCTCGGAGGCAGGGCAGAGGCTGGGTTATTGAGGCACAAGTGCCCTGGGTAGACAGATTGTTCACAACGTCCTCATTTCCTTTTTGATACTGACTTAGTTCACATCTTTCTCTTTGTCCTATAGCAGGGCTGGGGACATGTAGTGTTTTGCTTGATACTAAGATTAAATCATGCAGACACTAATGCAAGAGATAAGGATCCTGAGTGGTCAGGAAACATGGCCCCAGTGAAGGACGAGGATCAGCACCAGTGACCAGCCTTAAAAGAACAGATCTAGAGAGCCTGACCAGGAATTCAGAGTACTCACCCTAAAGAGCCTCAGCGAGCTACAGAAGACAGAGACTGACGGCTGAAAGACCAGGAAAGTGATTCACGGAGAAAATAAGGACTTTAACAAAGAGCATACATCACAGAAACGTCAGCACACAGAAATTCTGGATCTAAGAACAGAACAGCTGAACAGAGCCTCCTTATTCAAGCAGGAGAGAATCAGCAAGCTCAGATCAAACAATCAGAAGAACCAAATAAATAAATAGAAGTGAAGAAAGCTCATGGGCCTGTGGAGCAACAGCAAGCAAAGCCAACACACACGTTGGAAGAGTCTTGGAAGGAGAGGAGAGAAAGGGGAAATGCATATTTAAAGATGGAATGGCAGGAAGCTTCCTGAATCTGTAGAGGGTTATGACTATTCTGATTCCTAAAACCCACAAATTCCAGATAGACTAAACAGAGAGGTCTTCACTAAGACACATTAGAATAAAGTTGTCAAGCATCAAAGGGAAAGAATTTTGGAAATGGTGAAAGAAAGTGACTCACCACAAGGCTCCTCTGAATAGAACTATATGCAGAATTCTCAGCATGATCTTTGCAGGCCAGCAGAGAATGGGATGATATATTCAAAGTGCTAAGTAACAATCAAAACACCACCCGCGAAACCCCGCCAACCAAAATACCATACCCGCAAGACCCCTCTTCATCTGTGCAGCAAGAGAGCTACAGAGCCTCCCAGGCAAGAGCCCTGCGAGTTCAGCACCCCGACCCACCTACAAGGCTTGCCACGGGGCGCCAGCGCTCAGGCGGAAGTGGATGCCCTCTGACAGCAGAGCGCACAGTGAACCTCTCCTGCAGAGGCAAGAAGGCCGCCAGATTCAGAGCCTCTAAGACCATCGCTTGAAGTCTAGCATGGAAAGGACAAAGTCCTACCAATGGCCATAGGTGTGGGAATCTGACAGTTGCTACAAAGTGTACAAGTTGTCCATTGTGATGCAATCACACAAATGTGGGGAGAAACAACATGTAGGAATTTTTTGCTTGCAAAGTTAACTTGTTATTGGCTTAACTTAAAACAGATTTTATGATTTTAAGATGCTTTATGTGATTCTCAAAGTAGCCCCAAGGAAAAAAGTTGCAGAAAATATAAAAAGAAAGTAATAAAACTTATGACTATTAAAACATTGGTGAGTTGCAGAGGAAGGCAGCAAGGAGGGAAGGCAGGAAGAAAGGGGTCACCCAGGTGGCAGCGAGTCCCTACTCACCAGTCATCGCCTTGAAGATGCAGGCACTGAATTCAC
Organism: Sciurus carolinensis; assembly: GCF_902686445.1. NCBI lineage: Eukaryota > Metazoa > Chordata > Mammalia > Rodentia > Sciuridae > Sciurus > Sciurus carolinensis. The sequence continues at coordinate 118,230,279 of NC_062224.1, read as the reverse complement.
CAATCAAAAGACACAGGCTGATGAATGAACAGAACAAGGCATTTGCCTACTCTTTATTGACACACACCCACCAAAAGCAAAGCGATGGAAAAAGATGTTCAATCTAAATAGATGCCAAAAGAAAGTGGAGGTGACTGAATGTACATCAGACAAAATGGGATTTAAGTAGAAAATTGTCTCAGGAGACAAAAGAGGCACTCTATAATGAAAAAGGGACTGATATGTCAAGAGGATGTAATAATTGTAAACATATATGCACCCAACAACATAGAACAGAAATACATAAAGCAGATATTACCAGAACTGAAGGCAGAAATAGCAATACAATGACATTTGGGGACTTCAACATCCCACTTTCAAAAGAAGCATCACAACTGGTGCCCCAGAGATACAAAGAAGGGACCACGATGAAAAACTGCATGTGAGCAGACTGGGTAGCCTAGGTGGTAAGGATAAATCCCTAGAAACTTGTGACCTCAACATGACACTAGCCTGCAGCCAACATCACACACTCAGTAGTGAAACATTGAACACTTTCCTGAAGATTGGGAACAAGGCAAAGATGTCCCATCTTGCTCCTTACATCGATTGTGGTAGAAGTCCTAACCAGAGTACTGACGTAGGAAGAGGAAATACGTCACTCCAATCAGAAAGGAAAACATAAAACAGTCTCTGCAAATAACTTGATGTTATCTGTAGAAAAACCTAAAAACACCACCAAAAAATCGTTTGAAGTAATAAATTTAGCAAGAAAAGCTGCAGGATACAGAATCGATATACAAAAAGCAGTTGCATTTCTATACACTAACAACAAACCATCCAAAAAGGAAATATCTCATTTATAACTGGAAAAGCAAGTGAACACCCAGGAATAAGCTGAACCAAGAAGGTGAAAGGTGCACACACTGAAAACTGTCAAGACTGATGGGAGGAGGCCAAGACTTCTTTCCACAGATAAACGCAGGTATTCCATGTTCATGGGCAGAATTAACACTGTGGAAAGGTGCCTTTTTCTTTTTTTGGTGCTGGGGATTGAACCCAGGGCCTTGTGCATGCAAGGCAAGCACTCTACCATTGAGCTATATCCCAGCCCTACACTGGAAATGTGCACACCACCCACAGTGTATGTGATCTGCAGGTTCAATGCAATATTATCAAAATCTCAATGACATTTTCATGAATAGATAAAGTCAGTTGATTTAAGTCCTTCAAAATCCAATCAAAGCAGTGTCTAGAGACAGCATGGTTGAAAATCTGGGAGAAGACGTGTGTACACAATGGAGCTGGGAACTTGGGATTCCTCTTAGAATTCTGCCTACCACATGAGGTCAGCACATGTTCAAAGTCCTTAGAGGGTTAATAGAACACTTTACACCCATTGAAAAAACTGCATACCATGGAAAAGAAACAGAAGAAAGCTCTTGGAAATTAAAACTTGAAAAAAAAAATTAAATGTAGAGGAAGAATAGATAGCAGCTAAGAGGCAAATGGAATGTAGTAAAGGAAAACAATACTAAAAAGTGCATGCAGGAGTTAAAATTAATGCATAATACGCATAAGTGCTAAATTGAGAGACAGAATACAAAAAGAAATAGTAAAACGTGTCTCTTAGTACAACATCTTTTGGTTAAAACAAAATCAGAATCAAGTCAGTAGAGTCGGACACTGAGCAGGGTTGACACTGAATTGCTAGATGAACGTAGAGCCTTCACTTCTCCCAAAACAGAGGAGTATGTTTCAAATGTTATCACAGCAAGGAGAGAAAACCAGGGGAGACTGGCTAAGCAGAAGGCGAAGCCCACCCTGCAGAGGGCAGGAGGTGAGGCCCGGTGGTGGAGGCTGTGCATTCTGTAGAGGCTCTGTGCGTTGGTGTGCATTAGCTTCTGAGTGCACTTTTCAGACCAGAGGCTGAGGGACAGGGGACGTTCGAGGATGGGGCATGTGAGCAGCTCTGGGGATCCTGGGATCTGAGGCGAGCAGCTGAGCTGGGGCAGGCAGGAGAAGCCGTGGAGTCTCTGGCCCGCTGAAGCTGTTCCTACCCATGCTCCTCTGCTTCGGCTCTCGGCTCTCCAGCACGTGCCCCAGTCCTCTACCGCCTCCTGGCGTGCAGGCGCCCCAGCTCCTTCGCCTTAGTACTAGAGCTGTGGGAACAGGTTCCCAGGGTGTGTGGAGCACGTTCCGCTCGTCCGGCCCCTTGGCGGCCTCTTGGGTCAGTGTCTACCTTTCTCCCTTCCGTTGGTTTGCCACTGCGCGTTCCTGGGACCCTCGTCTGCTGTTTTCCTTGAGAGTCTGCATCTTTCAGGATGCCTGTGCTGTCACTCAAAAGGCACAGAGCGGGCGAATGCGTGGGTTAGTCCCACCACCCAGAAACTCCTTGCACTGGTTTTCCTTTTGGCTTATGAGGCAAATTTACTTACTAAAAAAGGTCAGAGTATCTCAACAAAGCCAGCCAAGGGCAGGCAATACCGCCATTCCCTGGAGTCAGCCTCCAGTCCTCAGAAAGGGACGAAGCCCCTTCAACTCTGCCGTTGCTCTTGCATCTACTCCTAGAGGAAAGAGGCCTCAGTGTTCCCTCGGAGAGCTACTTTGCCATTCTTAAAAATCAAGAGCTTGTGTTTACGAAAGGAACTGGGAACTCATCTTCCGTGCTGGAAAGTTTGTGCAATTGTGAGCATTCACTCTCCCTGGCGTGACGGGTTCAGATTCTCCACTTTTTGTTATCTTTCAGGAAGTATTTTTTGAGGAGTTTGTGCATCTCGTGTGACTTTTCAAAGTGACGAGTTGAGCTGCTCTCAGTCTGTAACAGCTCCGGTGACGCCTATTTTAATCTCTCGTGTTGGTGACTTCCCATCCCTTTTTTATCTCTTGATCAGCCTCACTGGTCTCAATTTCATTGGCCTTTTTTGACTTTACTGATGCTGTGTTGCATGCTTGTTTTCTGATTTATTTCTGCTTTCATACTTACGTCTTTCTGGCTTAACATGCTCTTTTAGTCCAAATTTGGAGATGTTCTTGGTTCCTCGATTGGAGCCTTTCATGATGTCAAATAAGCATTCCAGGCTACTCATTTCCTTCTAAGCACAGCCTTAGCTGCATCCTGGACACTTTAATGCCATGTTTCCATTATCATTCATTTTGACAGTCTCTAATTTCCACTGGCATTTCCTCTTTGAATTGCATCTAGTCTAGGCTATGGGCACCTTCTAGTTATCTTTTAATCATGGATTTCTAACTTCAGGCATCATAAGCAAAACAGGCTTCTGCACGAGCTGCATGGTTTGCAGTTTGCTATGCTTAGGTCTGACGAGGTTTGTGACGGCTCCTGTGCAGCCAGAAGGTGTGAATTCTGCAGTGACTCGTCCAGCGTCCTGCATCTGTCAGTCAGATGGAGCTTCCTGACCATGCTCAGGTCATCCGAATCCTTCTGATATTCTTGTCTGCTTGTCTCATCCATTAGGAAAAACACATTAAATTTTGCAAAAGGATGATGATTTTATATAATCTTCAAACTGTCAATAATTCAAACTTTGGATTTTTTTTTGGTAAATTATTAGCTGCATACAAATTCAGAATTGTTATCAATCCTTTCATCATTGTAAAATGTCCTCGACTATTTGTAGCATTTTTTTCCCTTAAAGTAGACTCTATTCTTTCCTTTATTCTCCACATGGGCCTGAGCAGTTTTCAATCATGGACTGGACAGCGTTGAGGCTGTCAGAGGATTTGGTGGGGGCCTTAGAGTTGGCGAGGGGCAAAGCCACCGCAGTGTGGACGGAGAGTCTGGCCTCTGGGCCAGGTCCTGCTGGACTCTGAGCTCTGCCAGCTCCACTCCACAGCCTGGGGCAGCGTGCTCTCCAGGCAGAGCTTGGGGCCGCTGGGCTCTGGCCTTGCCTTCCTGTCCCCTCCTGGCCGCCTCTTCTGGGAATGGGGATGCTGCTCTAGGTGGGCTCAGCTCCTGGACTTCCTCCAGGGCCTTGACACTGCGATTCGCCGATGCTTCCTGACAGGGACGGAGACTCTTTAGAATCTGGGCCTCACACGTGCAGTGCCTCCCCGCAGCACAGCCCCAGCCCTGATAACGAATCTCTGGCCCCATGCTCGTCAGGCGCCTCGCTCTGCAGCAAGACCCAGCTTTGTTCTGTAAAGACGTGAACAAAACACTAGCACCGTTGCTAAGGTCTCCGACTCCATGCCCACGACGGCCCCAGCAACCCAGGAGCTCCTCTAGGGAAACTCAGGGCTTTGTAGTTGACCCTGAGGACGGGCCCTCTCCCGGCTCTGGAGACGGGGAGCATGATGGGCAGCACAGCCTGACGGGCCACGTGGGCCAACCCCCTCCCGGCGGTAACAGTTGCTCTGCGGAGCCCCCGCCTGCCCCTCTCCCCAGCCCCTCCCTCTCCTCGTAAGAGCGGCAGCCACCTCTGTTGAAGCTGAACTCAGGCCACTGGACCCGTGCCTCCTTGGAAGTCTGCCCTCACCAGGTCACTGGTGTCCCAGGTGCTTCCCTCTGTCACATCCAGGAGGACTTCAGGCCGACCCAGCGTGTGTCCCCGCCTGCCTCAGGTTTCCATGGAGGGAGGCAGAGGTTACTTTGCCTTTTCCAGGAGTGGAAGCCCCTGACCCTTCCTACACACGGGGGTGGAGCGCCTTCCGGGGGAGCTCCCCGAAAGGCCTGCTGGCCATGGTTCGCAGGTTCCACCAGTTCTGGAGACCTCGGGTTCCTGCTCTGCTCTGCGACGCTCAGCTCAACCCGGAACTCCGTGTGACCTCATGATGGCAGGTTGCAAGTGACCCTCCATGATCACTTTTATTTTTCAGCTGTCAAGCAAGAAAGAGAAAGGAACGAAGTCATTTATCCCCTTTTGAAAACCCTTTCTGGAAGTTCTTACCCCAAAATTCTGTGACTATATCCTTGAACAAAAATAATTACTCATCCCCAATTTAGTCAAGGAAGACTAAGAAAGAGGATATTTGACCTGAGCATAATGTCGACTCTGCAACAGCCAGGGGTGCCCGGCAGCCCAGAAGGTGCGGGCCACTGCAGCTGCCCCTGGGTCCTGAGTAACCACGCCCCTCCTTCAGGAGGCGCCCCAGCCCAGAAGGAGTGGGCCACCGCAGCTGCCCAGGTTCCTGAGTAACCACGCCCCTCCTTCAGGAGGCACCCCAACCCAGAAGGCTCGGGCCACTCCAGCTGCCCCTGGGTCCTGAGTAACCACGCCCCTCCTTCAGGAGGCGCCCCAGCCCAGAAGGCATGGGCCACTGCAGCTGCCCTGGGTCCTGAGTAACCACGCCCCTCCTTCAGGAGGCACCCCAACCCAGAAGGCTCGGGTCACTGCAGCTGCCCTGGGTCCTGAGTAACCACGCCCCTCCTTCAGGAGGCACCCCAACCCAGAAGGTTCGGGCCACTCCAGCTGCCCTGGGTCCTGAGTAACCACGCCCCTCCTTCAGGAGGCACCCCAACCCAGAAGGCTCGGGTCACTCCAGCTGCTTCTGGGTCCTGAGTAACCACGCCCCTCCTTCAGGAGGCACCCCCGGCCCAGAAGGCATGGGCCACTGCAGCTGCCCTGGTTCCTGAGTAACCACGCTCCTCCTTCAGGAGGCGCCCCAGCCCAGAAGGCTCGGGCCACTGCAGCTGCCCCTGGTCCTGAGTAACCACATCCCTCCTTCAGGAGGCGCCCCAGCCCAGAAGGCTCGGGCCACTCCAGCTGCCCCTGGGTCCTGAGTAACCACGCCCCTCCTTCAGGAGGCACCCCAACCCAGAAGGCTCGGGCCACTCCAGCTGCCCCGGGTCCTTAGTAACCACGCCCCTCCTTCAGGAGGCACCCCAACCCAGAAGGCGTGGGTCACTCCAGCTGCCCCTGGTCCTGAGTAACCACATCCCTCCTTCAGGAGGCGCCCCAGCCCAGAAGGCATGGGCCACTGCAGCTGCCCTGGTTCCTGAGTAACCACGCCCCTCCTTCAGGAGGCACCCCAACCCAGAAGGCTCGGGCCACTCCAGCTGCCCCGGGTCCTTAGTAACCACGCCCCTCCTTCAGGAGGCACCCCAACCCAGAAGGTTCGGGCCACTGCAGCTGCCCTGGGTCCTGAGTAACCACGCCCCTCCTTCAGGAGGCGCCCCAGCCCAGAAGGCATGGGCCACTGCAGCTGCCTGGGTCCTGAGTAACCACTCCCCTCCTTCAGGAGGCACCCCCGGCCCAGAAGGCGTGGGTCACTCCAGCTGCCCTGGTTCCTGAGTAACCACGCCCCTCCTTCAGGAGGCACCCCAACCCAGAAGGTTCGGGCCACTCCAGCTGCCCCGGGTCCTTAGTAACCACGCTCCTCCATCAGGAGGCACCCCAACCCAGAAGGCTCGGGCCACTCCAGCTGCCCCTGGGTCCTGAGTAACCACGCCCCTCCTTCAGGAGGCACCCCAGCCCAGAAGGCGTGGGTCACTCCAGCTGCCCCTGGGTCCTGAGTAACCACATCCCTCCTTCAGGAGGCACCCCAACCCAGAAGGCTCGGGCCACTCCAGCTGCCCCTGGGTCCTGAGTAACCACGCTCCTCCATCAGGAGGCACCCCAACCCAGAAGGCTCGGGCCACTCCAGCTGCCCCTGGGTCCTGAGTAACCACGCCCCTCCTTCAGGAGGCACCCCAACCCAGAAGGCGTGGGTCACTCCAGCTGCCCCTGGGTCCTGAGTAACCACATCCCTCCTTCAGGAGGCGCCCCAGCCCAGAAGACTCGGGCCACTGCAGCTGCCCCTGGTCCTGAGTAACCATGCTCCTCCTTCAGGAGGCGCCCCCGATCCAGAAGGCTTGGGCCACTGCAGCTGCCCCTGGTCCTGAGTAACCACGCCCCTCCTTCAGGAGGTGCCCCCAGCCCAGAAGACTCGGGCCACTGCAGCTGCCCCTGGGTCCTGAGTAACCACGCCCCTCCTTCAGGAGGCGCCCCATCCAGAAGGCTTGGGCCACTGCAGCTGCCCCTGGGTCCCGGGTTGCCAACTTCCGTCCAAACCACCCCCTTGCTACCTGCAGACTCTGGAAGGCACGGAGCTTCCCCCTAACAGCAAGAACAGGGCTCCAGGATGATCTTCAGGAACTGCGGTGGGTAGCGCTCCCTTTCTGTTTTGGGGGGTGGGAGGTGACAGATTCCGCCCAGTGTTTGGTCCCGCTACCCAAAACTGTGTCTGTGGCATGCAGGGAAAGCCCCCGTGGGCACGTTTGGACCCTGGGGGCCCAGTGTTGTAGGACGCCGGCCCTGGTGCCCGTTGGCTGCTGACAGTGTGCTGGACCAGGCAGGGGTGAGGAGGGAGGAGGTGGCCCATGGCCCTTGAGGCCCATGTCCTCTCCGGCTTGCTCATGGGGGTCCCCTGGGCCCTGCAGGGAGCAGGACGGCACTTACTGATGTTGCAAGATGAGGGCGGCAGGAGCCGGAGGTGCCTTCTGAGAGCCGTCCGCAGGCGCCTGCTCTCTTCCAAGGCCTCTGGGTCCTACTCGCATGTGGGGGTGGGCTCATGACCCACGTGCCCACTGTCCTTCCAAGTCAGTTCTGGCAGTGTCTTACTGTCCAGGCCCTGACCACACTGCTGCCGTGGCTGGGGCTCTGGGGGCAGCACAGCCCACCAGCTGGCCCTATGCAGAGGGGAGAAGGGCTGCCTGAGGCCAGCCTCCAGCCTTCTCAGCTCTGACCCAGCCACGGCAGGCCCTGGTGTCCGCCCCTCCGTGGTCCTGCACCTGTCTTGGGGAGGCTCACATCCATCATCCTCACCAAGGCACCTCCTGGCCCTGCCCACAGGCCAGAGCTGAACCGGGGTCTCTGTCTCCCAGGATAGAGGCCAGTTCCAGTCCCTGCACCCTGACTGCAGGACACAGGTGGGGGCTGCAGGAGGCTGGCCAGGGTTTCTTCCAGGTGACCCAGGGAGGAGGGGAGCCTCATGTGCCTCGGGCAGGTGCTAATTAATGTGGGGGGACCATGCAAAGCCCCAAGAGCACCCCAGGGCACTTGGGACCAGTGTCCTGGACACCGTCCTCTCATCCTGCTGGGGGACAGGGCTGGGGTCTCCTGTGGTGTGAGGGAGGCGTCCTGGGCGTGTCTCCTGCTACATCCTGTGAGGGTCTGTCGCTGGGCCTGTGCTCATGGTGGTGGGTCCAATCTCCGGCCCCGGGCGGGCACTCTGATCCTACCTGGGGTGCTCGTGGGCTTGGTTATCAAGATCCGACTTCTGCAGACGCCTGGAAGGCAGGTCGCAGTGTGACCCAGTTCTGTTCCCTGAGGTACAAGGGGCAGCTACTGTCCGAGGCTTCTGGAGAGGTGCTATAAGGTGTACCCGACCCCTGCCTCCTTGCTCCTGCCTCCTTCCTCCTGCCTCCTTGCTCCTGCCTCCTTGCTCCTGCCTCCTTCCTCCTGCCTCCTTCCTCCTGCCTCCTTGCTCCTGCCTCCTTGCTCCTGCCTCCTTGCTCCTGCCTCCTTCCTCCTGCCTCCTTCCTCCTGCCTCCTTGCTCCTGCCTCCTTCCTCCTGCCTCCTTCCTCCTGCCTCCTGCCTCCTGCCTCCTTCCTCCTGCCTCCTGCCTCCTGCCTCCTTCCTCCTGCCTCCTTCCTCCTGCCTCCTTCCTCCTGCCTCCTTCCTCCTGCCTCCTTCCTCCTGCCTCCTTGCTCCTGCCTCCTTCCTCCTGCCTCCTTCTGCTTCCTTCTTCATTCCTCCTTCTTCATTCCTCCTTCCTCCTGCCTCCTTCCTCCTGCCTCCTTGCTCCTGCCTCCTTCCTCCTGCCCCCTTGCTCCTGCCTCCTTGCTCCTGCCTCCTTCCTCCTGCCTCCTTGCTCCTGCCTCCTTCCTCCTGCCTCCTTCCTCCTGCCTCCTGCCTCCTGCCTACTTCCTCCTGCCTCCTTGCTCCTGCCTCCTTCCTCCTGCCTCCTTGCTCCTGCCTCCTTCCTCCTGCCTCCTTGCTCCTGCCTCCTTCCTCCTGCCTCCTTGCTCCTGCCTCCTTCCTCCTGCCTCCTTCCTCCTGCCTCCTTGCTCCTGCCTCCTTCCTCCTGCCTCCTTGCTCCTGCCTCCTTCCTCCTGCCTCCTTCCTCCTGCCTCCTGCCTCCTGCCTACTTCCTCCTGCCTCCTTGCTCCTGCCTCCTTCCTCCTGCCTCCTTGCTCCTGCCTCCTTCCTCCTGCCTCCTTGCTCCTGCCTCCTTCCTCCTGCCTCCTTGCTCCTGCCTCCTTCCTCCTGCCTCCTTCCTCCTGCCTCCTTGCTCCTGCCTCCTTCCTCCTGCCTCCTTGCTCCTGCCTCCTTCCTCCTGCCTCCTTGCTCCTGCCTCCTTCCTCCTGCCTCCTTGCTCCTGCCTCCTTCCTCCTGCCTCCTTGCTCCTGCCTCCTTCCTCCTGCCTCCTTCCTCCTGCCTCCTGCCTCCTGCCTACTTCCTCCTGCCTCCTGCCTCCTGCCTACTTCCTCCTGCCTCCTGCCTCCTGCCTCCTTGCTCCTGCCTCCTTCCTCCTGCCTCCTTCCTCCTGCCTCCTTGCTCCTGCCTCCTTCCTCCTGCCTCCTTCCTCCTGCCTCCTGCCTCCTGCCTCCTGCCTCCTGCCTCCTTGCTCCTGCCTCCTGCCTCCTGCCTCCTGCCTCCTTCCTCCTGCCTCCTTCCTCCTGCCTCCTTGCTCCTGCCTCCTTCCTCCTGCCTCCTTCCTCCTGCCTCCTTGCTCCTGCCTCCTTGCTCCTGCCTCCTTCCTCCTGCCTCCTTCCTCCTGCCTCCTTGCTCCTGCCTCCTTCCTCCTGCCTCCTTCCTCCTGCCTCCTGCCTCCTGCCTCCTTCCTCCTGCCTCCTTCCTCCTGCCTCCTTCCTCCTGCCTCCTGCCTCCTGCCTCCTGCCTCCTGCCTCCTTCCTCCTGCCTCCTTCCTCCTGCCTCCTTCCTCCTGCCTCCTTCTGCTTCCTTCTTCATTCCTCCTTCTTCATTCCTCCTTCCTCCTGCCTCCTTCCTCCTGCCTCCTTGCTCCTGCCTCCTTCCTCCTGCCTCCTTGCTCCTGCCTCCTTCCTCTTGCCTCCTTCCTCCTGCCTCCTTGCTCCTGCCTCCTTCCTCCTGCCTCCTTGCTCCTGCCTCCTTCCTCCTGCCTCCTTGCTCCTGCCTCCTTCCTCCTGCCTCCTTCTGCCTCCTTCTTCATTCCTCCTTCCTCCTGCCTCCTTGCTCCTGCCTCCTTCCTCCTGCCTCCTTGCTCCTGCCTCCTTCCTCCTGCCTCCTTGCTCCTGCCTCCTTCCTCCTGCCTCCTTGCTCCTGCCTCCTTGCTCCTGCCTCCTTCCTCCTGCCTCCTTGCTCCTGCCTCCTTGCTCCTGCCTCCTTCCTCCTGCCTCCTCCTGCGTCCTTCCTGGTTCTCAGTTCTCGGCATGGCTGGAAGAGCAGTGGCCATGTCCACACCAGTGATGTGGAAGCTGGGAGGTCTGGGCACCTGGAAGGGGTCCCGTCAGCGGCCCTCTGAGGGAGCCTCTGTCCCGTGCACGTGAGTTCTCCTATTTCAGCAGCCGTGAAGAGAGTGAGTGCCGTCCGCTCAGGTCCCCTGAGCCCTGCTCTGCAGCCTGAGTCACTTCCCTCTCTCAGAGCATCGGTGGAGGGTGTGGGGTCAGGACCGGTGCCCAGGGCAGCTTGGGTGGCCTCCCCGACTTGGGGACTCAGCGCGTTCAGGGGAAAGGGAGTTTGCACACACCCTTTAGGGTCCTGGAAGACATCAGCATGGGGTGGCAGTGACAGGTAAGAGCGGGTGGGAGGGAGCAGCCGGACCAGGAGGGTGAGCGCATTGAGGACTGAGCTGAGCCTGCACCCCCTCCAGAGCCCTGCCCTGGGCGGAGCTGCTGCACAACATCAAAGCTGTGACCTCCTGTCCTGGGCTGGCACTGGGGGTGGCAGGAGGAGGGGTCAGCAGCTAGGGGGCATCTGTCTAGGACTTGGGTGCCTTCAGCTCACAGCTGGTGGACACCAGGCCTAGCAGCGCGTCCCTTCTCACAGCTGCGTCCTTGCTTGGTTCTACCTGTGGCCAGACAGGACCTGGTGCTGCTGGCTCCCAAGAGCACTCCTGCCTGCCCAGCCCGTCCAGCCCGCCCAGCCTGCGGCCGTGAGGGGAATTACCCTGCCCCCCAGGGCCAGCCTTTCTCTGGGGAAGCACCGTGTGAGTTCACAGGGGTCAGCGGGCTGGACTCAGAGAGCTCAGCCCCAGGAATTCAGGCCTTGTGGGCCTGGTGGGGAGCGAAGCCCTGGGCAGCCTGGAATGCCCTCTGGAGACCTGCCCCCGTGGCAAGCCTGCAGGCCCACTCCCCTCCTGCTGGGGCCAGCAGAGCACAGAGGCAGCCGGGCCTCCTCCAGCACACGGCCTCCAGGCCCCCGAAGAGGATGGGCGCAGCGGGCGCAGGGCACAGCGGGCTCAGGGCCCCCCGAGAGCTAGCCTCTCTTCACTCTATTTTAAAAGCAGCGTATTCGTTCAGAAATACCAGTGACTTCTGTGGAAACCGAATGCACCACGTGGAGCCCCGAACTCCACCTGGCCAGCGGCAAGGCCAGGAGCCTGCTCCCGAGGGCGGGCAGAAGCCCACAGTGCCCAGCTTCCTCAAGGGCCAGAGGCCGTCCTCCCCAATGGCGTCTCGGGTCCACTGGCCACCCTACCATCCCACTGCCACGGTCCATCCTCATGGCCAGGAGAGCTGCCTGCTCCTCCCTTAGTTCACCCCCACCGTGTCCTGTGGGGTCACAGGTGGGTGGAAGCAGGCTGGCCCCACTGTCTTCGGGATTGTTGTTGTTCCAATGGCTCAGTCTGTGCCTTGTGCAGCACAGCTGCCCCAGGACAGCAGGACAGGTGTCCACAGCACGGGGAGGGGCCTGGGAGCCCCCCTTGCCCCGTGGCTGCACCGCAGGAAGGACCCTCCTTCCTGGCTGGGCGCTGGGCTGCCTCCAGGAGGTCCTGAGGTAGCCATGAGGCAGGTGTGCTGACCACCAGGGAAATTCAAAGCCAACTCGAAGGCCTGTGGGGGACGGGGCACAAGAGACGTGGCTCCAGGTTGGGAGGGCAGGTGGCGGGCATGGGTCCCTGTGTCTGTGCAGCCCCCCGGTTTGTCCCCCGTGCTGGCTCAGCGCCAGCTCCCAGGCGCAGGCCCTGTGGACGGCTGGGGCGAAGGGCAGGCACCCAGTGGGGAGGTCGATTGCTCCAGCCCTGCCAAGCCGGGAAGCGAGCGGTGGCAGGAGGACTGGCAGCACGGGGAAAGTGTCCCGGTGGCTTGTGCGTGGCGCCACAGGAGGGAGCCCTTCAGACCTGGAAGAAGCCGCAGGCGCTGGCCACGGCAGGCCCCGCACCCCGCGAAGGAAGGCCCGCGCCTCTGGCCTCCCTGACTCCCTGCGTGCAGCTCCGCGGAGGCCTGGCAGCTTAGGAAGGTCTCAGCAGAGGAGCAGGATGTCCCAAGGGTGAGGCGCTCGGCGTGCCAGGAGGTCCTCGCGAGCAGCGCTGGGCCTGCCTCTCTGGCCCTGGCTCTCCTCCACTCTCAGGAGCCCATCTGGCCGTGTCTGCCACAGAGATCCCGGGCCGCATCCCTGCGCCGAGCTCTGCGCTCAGTGAACGGGCCTCCTCCCTCCCACCCAGGCTTCTCCGCAGACCCGGTGACCAGAGGAGAGAAGCCGTGCGCGGTGTTTTTAAAAGAGATGGGAATGGAAGGACAGGGGACCCCGCAGCACACAGGGCCTCCGCGTCGACCTTGCTGGCCCTGGGCGACATGTCGGCTCAGGTGAGGGGAGAGCAGACGGGAGACGCGGGGCCGACGTTGCGTCTGTGGCCCTCTCCAGAGATGAGGCCTGCCCCGCCTGTCCTGCACGCAGGCCGCCCTCCTCCTCCTTTCTGGAAGGAGCTTCATGCCTAACGACCAGCATCTGATCCTCCTGGAAGAGGCGCGGCTGCCGAGGAGGAGGCAAAGTCCATACCAGCAACCAGCAGCGGCGCAGCCCGGGCTCCGTGCGTCCGGGGTCCGCAAGTCCAGCCGGCCTGCGCGCGCTCACGTTCCATCGGCAGGCCCCGTCCGGGCGGCACCGCCTCCAGACGCTGTCAGACGGGATAATGATATCGTCTTTAGAGTTCGTGAAATTTATTGAGGCTTACAAATCATTGTTTGGCACCGGTTCAATATTTAAACATTTCAATCTAACGCATCATAAGGCTGTTTTTTATTTGGAGATGGGAGAGAGGAAATTATGTCTCAGTATCCTGAGTGCTTCCAGCATTGTTTTGAACCTTGTTTTTACTGCAATACGTGCTTTTCAAAGATGTTGACAATGGGCTTTGTTCAGGCAAGCGAGGAAGGTGGTGAGAAGCCCTCTTTTAACCTCTGCACGGCATCCCGGGACGCTCAGTCGGGAGGAGAGACTGGGCGGCTCAGGTCACTTTGGGAGGCCAGTGTGCATAGATCCTGGACAAGGGCCTATGATGTAGACCTGCAATCTGCCCCACGAGCCATGGAGGTCCAGGGGAAGGACTCCAGGAGTCTAGATGTCGAACCCAGCAGGGCTACCTCTGCTCTGGGGAGCCTCTCAGGACTGCCCAGTCCACAGCCCCATGTGGGTCAGTGTGTGTGGATTGTGGAGGGTGCTGGGCCTGCTTTGAACCAGGAGGCAACTTGGCAGGTCCAGCCTGGGTGGCCACTGGTGGCAAAGCAGCTCCACTCTGGATGTCCAATGTGCACCTTGTCCCCATAGGCAAGAAACGTTTCAAAGAGTCCAGGGGAAGGGAAGATGCTTTATGGGGAAATAAGACTGGAAAAATGTTTCCAAAGCCCCAAATTGGTTTATGAAAAAGATCATAGCTTCTGTGAAAGACTAGAATGCAGGGCGGGACGGTTTTTCTAAGCAGCACGGTTGGGTTTGCACAGGGGAGAGATGGAGAACCCCTTCTCCACCAGCCATTTAACACAGGCTCTGTCTTTTGTTCTTAAGGGCTTTTTGAAGTGTGATTTAAATACTGCTCAGCTCACTCCTTTCAAGTGCACAAGACGGGGCGTTGACAGGGGCAGTGCTGGGAGACCATCATTGCGGCTGATTTCAGGGCACTTTCCTCACCTGGGAGGAAGAAGAGGCCTCAGCAGGGCCTGGCCAGGTGGCGACCTGTGGGTGGTCTGCTCTGGACACCTGCACCAGCCCCAGCACAGCTCAGTGGTGGCATCCTGTGGGTCCGTCTGCAGTGAGAATCCTACAGGACAGTCCTCCAGCTGCACACTGCATCTAGACACTGTGAGTCACACTGGAGCAGTGAGATTCCTACAGGACAGTCCTCCAGCTGCACACTGCATCTAGACACTGTGAGCCCCAGTGGAGCAGTTAGACTCCTACAGGACAGTCCTCCAGCTGCACACTGCACCTAGACACTGTGGGCCCCAGTGGAGCAGTGAGAATCCTACAGGACACACGTCCTGCTGCACACTGCACCTAGACAGTGTGAGCCCCAGTGGAGCAGTGAGACTCCTACAGGACAGTCCTCCAGCTGCACCCTGCACCTAGACACTGTGAGCCCCAGTGGAGCAGTGAGACTACTACAGGACAGACCTCCAGCTGCACACTGCACCTAGACACTGTGAGTCCCAGTGGAGCCGTGAGATTCCTGCAGGACAGTCCTCCTGCTGCACACTGCACCTAGACACTGTGAGCCCCAGTGGAGCAGTGAGACTCCTACAGGACAGTTCTCCTGCTGCATACTGCACCTAGACACTGTGAGCCCCAGAGGAGCAGTGAGACTCCTACAGGACAGTCCTCCTGCTGCATACTGCACCTAGACACTGTGAGCCCCAGTGGAGCAGTGAGACTCCTACAAGACAGAGATCCAGCTGAACACTGCACCTAGACACTGTGAGCCACAGTGGAGCAGTGAGACTCTTACAGGACAGTTCTCCTGCTGCATACTGAACCTAGACACTGTGAGCCCCAGAGGAGCAGTGAGACTACTACAGGACAGTCCTCCTGCTGCACACTGCATCTAGACACTGTGAGCCCCAGTGGAGCAGTGAGACTGCTACAGGATAGTCTTCCAGCTGCACACTGCATCTAGACACTGTGAGCCCCAGTGGAGCAGTGAGAATCCTACAGGACAGTCCTCCTGCTGCACACTGCACCTAGACACTGTGAGCCCCAGTGGAGCTGTGAGACTCCTACAGGACAGTTCTCCTGCTGCATACTGCACCTAGACACTGTGAGCCCCACCGGAGCAGTGAGACTACTACAGGACAGTCCTCTAGCTGCACACTGCATCAGGACACTGTGAGCCCCAGTGGTGCAGTGTGATTCCTACAGGACAGTCCTCCAGCTGCACACTGCATCTAGACACTGTGAGCCCCAGTGGAGCAGTGAGACTGCTACAGAACAGTCCTCCAGCTGCACACTGCATCTAGACACTGTGAGCCCCAGTGGAGCAGTGAGACTACTACAGGACAGTTCTCCTGCTGCACACTGCACCTAGACACTGTGAGCCCCACCGGAGCAGTGAGACTACTACAGGACAGTCCTCCTGTGCACACTGCACCTAGACACTGTGAGTCACACTGGAGCAGTGAGACTCCTACAGGACAGTCCTCCTGCTGCACACTGCACCTAGACACTGTGAGCCCCATTGGAGCAGTGAGAATCCTAAAGGACAGTCCTCCTGGTGCACACTGGACCTAGGCACTGTGAGCACCAGTGGAGCAGTGAGACTCCTACAGGACAGACCTCCTGCTGCACACTGCACCTAGACACTGTGAGCCCCAGTGGAGCAGTGAGACTCCTACAGGACAGTCCTCCTGCTGCACCCTGCACCTAGACACTGTGAGCCCCAGTGGAGCAGTGAGACTACTACAGGACAGACCTCCAGCTGCACACTGCACCTAGACACTGTGAGCCCCAGTGGAACAGTGAGACTCCTACAGGACAGTCCTCCTGCTGCACACTGCACCTAGACACTGTGAGCCCCAGTGGAGCTGTGAGACTCCTACAGGACAGTTCTCCTGCTGCATACTGCACCTAGACACTGTGAGCCCCACCGGAGCAGTGAGACTACTACAGGACAGTCCTCCTGTTGCATACTGCACCTAGACACTGTGAGCCCCAGTGGAGCAGTGAGACTCCTACAGGACAGACCTCCAGCTGCACACTGCACGTAGACACTGTGAGCCCCAGTGGAGCAGTGAGATTCCTAGGGGACAGTCCTCCTGCTGCACACTGCACCTAGACACTGTGAGCCCCAGTGGAGCAGTGAGACTACTACAGGACAGAGCTCCTGCTGCACACTGCACCTAGACACTGTGAGCCCCAATGGAGCAGTGAGATTCCTACAGGACAGTCCTCCAGCTGCACCCTGCACCTAGACACTGTGAGCCCCAGTGGAGCAGTGAGACTTCTACAGGACAGTCTTCCTGCTGCACACTGCACTTAGACACTGTGAGCCCCAGTGGAGCAGTGAGAGTCCTACAGGACAGTCCTCCTGGTGCATACTGCACCTAGACACTGTGAGTCCCAGTGGAGCAGTGAGACTCCTACGGGACAGTCCACCAGCTGCATACTGCCCCTAGAAACTGTGAGTCACACTGGAGCAGAGAGACTACTACAGGACAGTCCTCCTGCTGCACACTGCACCTAGACACTGTGAGTCACACTGGAGCAGTGAGACTCCTACAGGACAGTCCCCCTGCTGCACACTGCACCTAGACACGTGAGCCACAGAGGAGCAGTGAGACTACTACAGGACAGTCCTCCTGCTGCACACTGCATCTAGACACTGTGAGCCCCAGTGGTGCAGTGTGATTCCTACAGGACAGTCCTCCAGCTGCACACTGCATCTAGACACTGTGAGCCCCAGTGGAGCAGTGAGACTGCTACAGGACAGTCCTCCAGCTGCACACTGCATCTAGACACTGTGAGCCCCAGTGGAGCAGTGAGACTGCTACAGGACAGTCCTCCAGCTGCACAGTGCATCTAGACACTGTGAGCCCCAGAGGAGCAGTGAGACTACTACAGGACAGTCCTCCTGCTGCATACTGCACCTAGACACTGTGAGCCCCAGTGGAGCAGTGAGACTCCTACAAGACAGAGCTCCAGCTGCACACTGCACCTAGACACTGTGAGCCACAGTGGAGCAGTGAGACTCTTACAGGACAGTTCTCCTGCTGCATACTGAACCTAGACACTGTGAGCCCCAGAGGAGCAGTGAGACTACTACAGGACAGTCCTCCTGCTGCACACTGCATCTAGACACTGTGAGCCCCAGTGGAGCAGTGAGACTGCTACAGGATAGTCCTCCAGCTGCACACTGCATCTAGACACTGTGAGCCCCAGTGGAGCAGTGAGAATTCTACAGGACAGTCCTCCAGCTGCACACTGCATCTAGACACTGTGAGCCCCAGTGGAGCAGTGAGAATGCTACAGGATAGTCCTCCAGCTGCACACTGCACCTAGACACTGGGAGTCACACTGGAGCAGTGAGACTCCTACAGGACAGTCCTCCTGCTGCACACTGCACCTAGACACTGTGAGCCCCATTGGAGCAGTGAGAATCCTACAGGACAGTCCTCCTGGTGCACACTGGACCTAGGCACTGTGAGCACCAGTGGAGCAGTGAGACTCCTACAGGACAGACCTCCTGCTGCACACTGCACCTAGACACTGTGGGCCCCAGTGGAGCAGTGAGACTCCTACAGGACAGAGCTCCAGCTGCACACTGCACCTAGACACTGTGAGCCCCAGTGGAGCAGTGAGACTCCTACAGGACAGTCCTCCTGCTGCACCCTGCACCTAGACACTGTGAGCCCCAGTGGAGCAGTGAGACAACTACAGGACAGACCTCCTGCTGCACACTGCACCTAGACACTGTGAGCCCCAGTGGAGCTGTGAGACTCCTACAGGACAGTTCTCCTGCTGCATACTGCACCTAGACACTGTGAGCCCCACCAGAGCAGTGAGACTACTACAGGACAGTCCTCCTGTTGCACACTGCATCTAGACACTGTGAGCCCCACCGGAGCAGTGAGACTACTACAGGACAGTTCTCCTGCTGCACACTGCACCTAGACACTGTGAGCCCCAGTGGAGCAGCGAGACTCCAGAGGACAGACCTCCAGCTGCACACTGCACGTAGACACTGTGAGCCCCAGTGGAGCAGTGAGATTCCTACAGGACAGTCCTCCTGATGCATACTGCACCTAGACACTGTGAGCCCCAGTGGAGCAGTGAGACTACTACAGGACAGAGCTCCTGCTGCACACTGCACCTAGACACTGTGAGCCCCAATGGAGCAGTGAGATTCCTACAGGACAGTCCTCCAGCTGCACCCTGCACCTAGACACTGTGAGCCCCAGTGGAGCAGTGAGACTTCTACAGGACAGTCTTCCTGCTGCACACTGCACTTAGACACTGTGAGCCCCAGTGGAGCAGTGAGAGTCCTACAGGACAGTCCTCCTGGTGCATACTGCACCTAGACACTGTGAGTCCCAGTGGAGCAGTGAGACTCCTACGGGACAATCCACCAGCTGCATACTGCCCCTAGAAACTGTGAGTCACACTGGAGCAGAGAGACTACTACAGGACAGTCCTCCTGCTGCACACTGCACCTAGACACTGTGAGTCACACTGGAGCAGTGAGACTCCTACAGGACAGTCCTCCTGCTGCACACTGCACCTAGACACGTGAGCCACAGTGGAGCAGCGAGACTCCTACAGGACAGTCCTCCAGCTGCACACTGCACCTAGACACTGTGAGCCCCAGTGGAGCAGTGAGACTCCTACAGGACAGTCCCCCTTTGCACATTGCACCTAGACACTGTGAGCCCCAGTGGAGCAGTGAGACTCCTACAGGACAGTCCTCCTGTGTACACAGTACCTAGACACTGTGAGCCCCACTGGAGCAGTGAGCCTCCTACAGGATAGTCCTCCTGTGCACACAGTACCTAGACACTGTGAGCCCCACTGGAGCAGTGAGACTCCTACAGGCCAGTCCTCCTGCTGCACACTGCACTTAGATACTGTGAGCCACAGTTGAGCAGTGGAATCCTATAGGACAGTCCTCCTGCTGCTCACTGCACCTAGACACTGTGAGACCTAAAGAAGCAGTGAGGCTTCCACAGGACAGTCCTCCTATGCACACTGCAACTAGACAATGTGAGCCTCTAAGGAGCAGTGAGACTCCTACAGGACAGTCCTCCTTCTACACACTGCACTTAGACTCTGTGAGACCCAGTGGAGCAGTGAGACTCCTACAGGACAATCCTCCTGCTGCACACTGCACCTAGACTCTGTGAGCCCCAGTGGAGCAGTGAGACTCCTACAGGAGAGACCTCCTGTGCACATTGTACCTAGACACTGTGAGTCGCATTGGAATAGTGATTCTCCTACAGTCCTCCTGCTGTACACTACACCTAGACACTGTGAGCCCCAGTGGAGCAGTGAAACTCCTACAGGACAGTCCTCCTGCTGCACACCTCACTTAGACTCTGTGAGCCCCAGTGCATTAGTGAGACTCCTACAGGAGAGACCTCCTGTGCACATTGTACCTAGACAGTGTGAGTAGCACTGGAGCAGTGATTCTCCTACAGGACAGTTCTCCTGCTGCACACTGCACCTAGACACTGTGACCCTCAGTGGAGCAGCGAGACTCCAGAGGACAGTCCTCCAGCTGCACAGTGCACCTAGACACTGTGAGACCCAGTGGAGCAGTGAGACTCCTACAGGACAGTCCTCCTGCTGCACACTGCACCTAGACACTGTGAGCCCCAGTGGAGCAGTGAGACTCCTACAGGACAGTCCTCCAGCTGCACACTGCACCTAGACACTGTGAGCCCCAGTGGAGCAGTGAGACTCCTACAGGACAGTCCTCCAGCTGCACACTGCACCTAGACACTGTGAGCCTCAGTGGAGCAGCGAGACTCCAGAGGACAGTCCTCCAGCTGCACAGTGCACCTAGACACTGTGAGCCTCAGTGGAGCAGCGAGACTCCAGAGGACAGTCCTCCAGCTGCACACTGCACCTAGACACTGTGAGCCCCAGTGGAGCAGTGAGACTCCTACAGGACAGACCTCCAGCTGCACACTGCACCTAGACACTGTGAGCCCCAGTGGAGCAGTGAGACTCCTACAGGACAGTCCTCCTGCTGCACACTGCACCTAGACACTGTGAGCCTCAGTGGAGCAGCAAGACTCCAGAGGACAGTCCTCCAGCTGCACACTGCACCTAGACACTGTGAGCCTCAGTGGAGCAGCGAGACTCCAGAGGACAGTCCTCCAGCTGCACACTGCACCTAGACACTGTGAGCTCCAGTGGAGCAGTGAGACTCCTACAGGACAGACCTCCAGCTGCACACTGCACCTAGACACTGTGAGCCTCAGTGGAGCAGTGAGACTTCTACAGGACAGTCCCCCTGTGCACACAGCACCTAGACACTGTGAGCCCCAGTGGAGCAGTGAGACTCCTACAGGAGAGACCTCCAGCTGCACACTGCACCTAGACACTGTGAGCCCCAGTGGAGCAGTGAGACTCCTACAGGACAGACCTCCTGTGCACACAGCACCTAGACACTGTGAGCCCCAGTGGAGCAGTGAGACTCCTACAGGACAGTCTTCCTTCTGCACACTGCACCTAGACACCTGTGAGTACAACCACAGGAGTTAGTGTCTTGTTAGGTCATTAATGTTTCTGTACATGGGATACTAAAATGAGATTAACAGATAGGGTGAGACTGAAGAAATGAAACGAGAGGTGAATGCAAAGTGTAAAAATGAGTGTGTGAAGTAGATAGTAGAGTTTGGTTTGTGAGTCGGGGATGTAGAGGGAAATAGAGGAAATGTAAAGGGAAATGGAGGGAGTTGTAGAGGTTATGGAGTGAATAGGAGTGGTGAGAGGCAAAGTTAGAGGGCAAGGGATATATGAGGAGATTCCTCTCCTGCTCTCTTTGTCTCTCCCCTCTTTTCTCTCTCTTCTTACCTCTCCCTATACTTTTTCTGCTCCTTCTCTCTCCTCTCTCTCTAGCCCTCTCTCTCTCTCTCTCTTGCACCCCCCCCTCCTTCTTTCTCTCTTTTCTTGCTTCTTGATCTCTCTGGTGCAGTTAGAGTCCTGTCATTGAGAGAAAGAAGGTTAGGAAGATTGAGTGAGGAGATAGAGAGGAAGAGAGGGGATGGAGAGGGGGAGGGAGAGAGTGAGAATGAGAGTGAGATGGAGAGGGGAGATAGGGAGAGGGAGAGTGGAGAGGGAAGAAAAGGGGAGATGGAGGGGAGGATAGTGGAAAATGAGAGGGAATGGGGGAAGGATGAATGGAGAGGAGAGAGGGGAGGGGAGGGTGGAGAGGACAGTGGAAGGAAGATTCACCTTCTGGGCAGCCCCCAGGGACCCACCTCATCCAGCCATGCCCCATATGCCTGCTGTTACCATCCAGTCCATCCAAATCAGGATGGACCGATTGTGTAATAATTCTCAAAATCCCGTCATTTAAACTCTGAGTATTCCTGCATTAACAGGGACTTTTGGGGGATCCCTCCCTTGCAATTCATAGCCTACTGTCCCCGCCCCCCAGAACTCTTGTCCATCTCAATATGAAATTCATTTACTACGTCTCTGAGAGTTACAGTCTTAACAGTTTTAGTGTTATCCAACAGCCCAAGTCCAAACTCCTGGCTATGAGACTCTGCTTATGTGAAAATCATAAGCAATCACACACATCCCATACACAGTGGCTGGAGTAAACATCCCACTTCAGAAGGGAGGAAGAGGGGCATAGGAAGAAGTGGTGAGGCATAAACAAGACTGAAATCCAGCAGGGCAAATTTGCAGGGGACTGCCCATGACTCTGCTCATAACATCTAGGACACATGACAATGAGATGCTATTTTCAAAGGATGTGGGCAGTTCCTTGGGCCTCCATAGTTTTAGTGCACATGGGCTCTCTCTGCCTGCCTGTTTGCAGAGAGCAGCCTTTCTCAGCAGATAGTCCACATTACTGGCATCTTTCTGTTCTAGTTTTAGCTTCAGTTTCATCTGCACAGTTTTACACATGGCCTTCTCAGTGGCAACCTGCAGGCACTCTGACCCTGTTACTTTGCCTGGCCTTCCAGGCTTCTCTTTGAAATTTTGTTAGAAGCTTCATGATCTCACTCACTTTAAAACTCGGTATTCCTGAAGAAATAGCACAATGTTGATGACTCCAAGGACTCTGCCAACTCAGGCAGTACCCGGACTGCCCGGGATCATGGCATCAGGGCCCTCTGCATGCCTGAGGGCTCAGCATGGTGAAACTGCCTAGGTCACCCTTTTGAGAGCAGGGTGCCCCCAGGATTGCTTCTCAAAGTGATTTTCCCTTCTGAATCCATGAGCCTTCAGTGAGTAAGGTCTTGCAAATTCCTGAGATATCCTATTGTGGCTGTGAAAAGTACTTAGCATCTCCTTAGAGGCTGTAATCTCTTCAACAAGTACCTTCTTTGTCCCAACTTTATGGGCATTTTCTGGCCAAAGTTCAAGTTTTTAAAATCCTTTATCTCTACTTTCTGCTCCATTTCTCATAGTAAACTGGCCAAAAGTTGTCAACAATATTTACGCTACTGACTGAATGCTGTACTGCCTTCGAATTTCCTCCATCATACATCATCTTTAAATTCAGCTTCACACAAAGTCTCAGGATATGGACTAAACATAACCAAGTTCTTTGCCAGACCATAACATTAGTGACATCTAGTCCAATTCCCAACGAAATTCTCATTTCCTTCTGAAACCTCATGAATACAGACCACATTCTGACCAGTGTTATGGTCTTCTGAGCTCCACCAAATCACCCATTAAACTCCACTTACAGCATTCTACATCTTTTCCAGCTTGCATCTCCAAACTTTTCAAAACTCCTCCCACAGACCATCTTCAAATGCTTGTGAACCACATGATCAGAACAGTCACAGCAATGACCCCAATCTCAGTACCAATTTTTGTTTTAATCAGCTTTTTGCATCTCTGTGACAAAAATATGTGATGAAAGCAACTTAGGATGAAAATCTTATTTGGGCTCATTCTTTCATAAACCTCAGTACATAAACAACTGACATCCTGTCCTGGAGCCCAGGGCACTTGGGGCAGTGCACATTATACCCACAGATGTCTCACAAAGACCTGAGACTGTGTGAGGCACAGACATCTGTGCCTGTGGGCTCCATCAGGCACTTGAAACCCAAGCCTGTTTTGCCTACCTTGCTCCCTCCCCATCTCGATACAGCTGTGGGTCCCTAATAGGTGCTTTTCCAGGGACAAGCACATCAGACCATGCAAAACCAGCCTGTAGGTGAGGAATTCATCATCTGCAGGAATAGGGGTGACAGGAGTTTGAGTGATCCTGTGGCAGACACTCAACTCCCTTCCATGCCCTGTCCTGAACAAGCTGAGATCCCTGACCCCCTCAATGTGACAGCACCCTGAAGCTCTCTGAAGTGCAGCTAGCTCTCATTATACCCATTTTTAAAATGGGGACACAGGTACAGAGCAGTTGAGTAACTCACCAGAGGCCAAAACTCAAGCACGTGGCCTGTCTGGGCTGCAAGTCAGGCCCCCAACTTCCCAGCAACACATTGTCCACCACTCTCAGTGCAGGCCAGCTCCCCAGGAAGCATCCTGGAAGGGGTGACATACAGTTGTAAACAACTAAAGAACTGCAGGTTGCCAGGCAGACTAAGAAAGTCCCCATAAGATGGAAAGGAGGCTAAGGTCACAGCAAGTTCTGACTGCAGGTGTGCGAGAACACAGACTATTCAGAGTCACAGGTCATTCAAGGTCAGCAGAGACTAAAATGCAAGGTGATGAGCAGGTGCAGACATGGGAGAATCAGGTAAGAACCAACTCAAGAAGAATGGGAGGTTCAAAAATGTGGATGCAATGGTGAACACCGCACCACAAATCTATGAAATCAAAAATTCCGAGAGTTGAATAACACTCAATGCTGCTCTCAATCATGCACTTTAGAAAAGTCATGTATGAAAGTATCGTCATCCCAGAGAGCCACCCATTCCCATCATTTGGAACCACATTCTGTATGCCAAACAGAGAAGACCATTACTTCCCCAGCTTCTAAACCCACTCGGTCCCCAAAGCAAAGGCAGCCATTCCCTCCTCCTTCTCTACTCCACTCTGCATCTACACCAAAGACTGGCATTCCTTTGTCCTTCTCTTCTCCACTCTACATCTACACCAAAAAGAGTTATTCCTTCATCCTTCTCTACTCCACTCTGCATCAACACCAAATACTACAATTTCTTTTTCTTCTCTACTGCACTCTGAATCTACACCAATGACAGACATTCCCTCCTCCTTCTTTACTCCACTCTGCATCTACACCAGAGACAGTTATCCCATATATTCTCTATTCCATTCTGCATCTACACCACAGACTGCCATTCTCTCCTCCTTCTCTACTCCACTCTGCATCTACACCAAACAGAGCCATTTCCTCCTCCTTCTCTACTCCACTCTGCAACAACACCAAAGACTGCCATTCCCTCTTACTTCTCTAATCCACCCTGCATCTACACCAGGGACAACCATTCCCCACTCCTTCTTTACTCCATTCACGATCTACACCAAAGACAGCCATTCCTTCCTCCTATACTCCACTATGCACCTACACCCAAAATTGCCATTCCATCCTCCTTTCCTACTCCATTCTGCATCTACACCAAGAAGAGTCATTCCCTCCTTCTTGTTGACTCCACTCTGTATCTACACCAAAGACTGCCATTCACTCCTCCTTCTTTACACCACTCTGCATCTACAACAGACAGCCATTCCCTCCTCGTTCTCTACTCCACTCTGGATTTACACCAAAGACAGCCATTCCCTCCTCGTTCTCTACGCCATTCTGCATGTACACCAAAGACAGTCATTCCCTCCTTCTTCTTTACTCCACTCTGCATCCACACCAAAGACCGCCATTTTTTCCTTTCTCTACTCCACTCTGCATCTACACCAACGACTGGCATTCCCTCCTCTTTCTCTACTCCACTCTGCGTCTACACCAAAGAAAGACATTCCCTCCTCCTTCTTTACTCAACTCTGCATCTACACCAAAGACTGTCATTCCTCCTCCTTCTTTACTTCACTCTGCATCTACACCAGAGACAGCTATTCCTTCCTCCTTCTAACTCCACTCTGCATCTATACCAGAAACAGTCATTCCTTCCTCCTTCTCTACTACACTGTGCATCTACACCACAGAGAGCCATTCCTTCCTCCATTTCTAGTCCTTTCTGCATCTACAACAAGTCAGCCATTCCTTCTTTTCTAATTCAATATGCCTCTGTACCAAAGACTGCCATTTTTTTCTCTACTCCACTCTGCATTTACACCAAAGACAGCCATTCCCTCCTCATTATTTACTCCACTCTGTATCTACACCAACAATTGCCATTCCCTCCTTCTCTACTCCACTCTGCATCTACACCAATGAAAGTCATTTCTTCTTCCTTTGGTACTTCTCTCTCCATCTACAACAAAGACAGTCATTCCCTCCTCCTATACTCCATTCAGCATCTACACCAAAGGCAGCCATTCCTTGCTCCTGCTCTACTAAACTCTGCATCTACACCAATGATTCCAATTCCCTCCTCCTTCTCTACGCCATTCTGCATCAACATGAAAACAGCCATTCCCTCCTCCTTTCTACACCACTCTGCATCTACACCAAAGAGTGACATTCCCTCCTCCTCTACTCCGCTCTGCATCTACACCAGAGACTACCTTTCCCTCCTCTATGTCTACTCCACCCTGCATCTACATCACAGGTAGATATTCACTCCTCTTTCTCTACTCCACTCTGCTTCTACACCAGAGACTGTCATTCTATCCTCCTTCTCTACTCAACTCTGTATCTACACCACAGACTACCTTTCCCTCCTTGTCTACACCACCCTGCATCTATACCACAGTTAGCCATTCACTCCTCCTTCTCTACTGCACTCTGCATCTATAGCAAAGACTGCCATTCTCTCCTCCTTTTCTAATTATTTCTGCATCTACACCCATGACATCCATTTCCTCCTCCTGCTCTACCATATTCAGCATCTACACCAAATACAGCCATTTCTTGCTACTCTCTACTCCACTCTGCATCTACACCAAAGACAGTCATTCCTTTCTCCTTCTTTAATCCACTCCTCATCTACATCAAAGGCAGAAATGCCTTCCTCCTTCTCTACTGCACTCTGCATCTACAGCAAAGACTGCCATTCACTCCTCATTTCTCTACTCCATTGAGCATCTACACCAAACAGAGCCATTCCTTCCTCCTTCTTTACCCCTCTCTGCATCTACAGAAAAGGTTTCCATTCCTTCCTCCTTCTCCACACCATTCTGCATCTACAGCCAAGACAGGCATTCCTTCCTCCTATTCTACTCCACTCTGCATCTATACCAAAGACTGCATTCCTTTTTCCTTCACTACTCCACTCTGCATCTACACAAAAGACAGCCATTCCCTCCTCCTTCTCTACTGCACTCTATCTACACCACAGACTGCCATTCTTTGTCCTTCTATATTCCACTCTGCATCTATTCCCTCTTCCAACTCTATCAGACTGCATGTACACCAAAGACTGCCCTTCCTTTTTCCTCCTCTAGTTCACTCTGCATCTACACCAAATAAAGTCATTCCCTCCTCCTAGTCTACCCCATTCAGCATCTACACCATGACATCCATTCATTGCTATTTCTCTACTCCTCTCTGCATTTGCATCAATGATTCCCATTCCTTCCTCCTTCTCTACTCCACTCTGCATCTACACCAGACTGCCATTCCCTCCTCCTTCTCTTTTGAACTCTGCATCTGCACCAAAGACAGCCATTAACTCCTCCTTCTCTACTCCTATGTATCAATACCAAAGACTGCCATTCCTTCCTTTTTCTCTTTTGCACTTTGCACCTACCAAAAAAGACAGCCATACCCTCTTCCTTCACTACCCCATTCTGCATCTACACCAAAGACAGCCTTTCCCTCCTCCTTTTTACTCCACTCTGCATCAACATCAAAGACTGCCATTCATTCCTCATTCTCTAATCCACTCTGATTCTACACCAGAGACAGCAATTCATTCCTTCTTCTAAACTCCATTCAGCATCTACACCAAAGATAGCCATTCATTCCTCCTTTTCTACTCCACTCTGCATCTACAACAAAGACGGATACTCCCTCTTCCTTTTCTACTGCACTCTGCATTTACACCAGAGACAGCCATTCTCTCCTCCTTCTCTATTCCGCTCTGCATCTACAGCAATGACTGCCATTCCCCCCTCCTTCTCTACTCCACTATATATCTACACCACAGACTACCATTCCTTCCTCATTGTCTCCTCCACTCTGCATCTACACCACAGATAGCCATTAATTCCTCCTTCTCTACTCCACTCTGCATCCACACCAAAGACTCCATTCTCTCCTCCTTCTCTACTTCACTCTGCATCTACACCCATGACAGTGCCATTCCCTCCTCCTTCTCTACCCTGTCCAACATCTACACCAAAGACAGCCTTTCCCTTCTCCACCTCTATTCCACTCTGCATCTACAACAAACACAGCCATTCTCTTCTCCTACTCTACACAATTCAGAAGCTACACCATGACATCAATTCTTTCTGACTTCTCTACTCCACTCTGCATTTACAACAAAGATTTCCATTCTCTCCTCTGTCTCTACTTCACTCTGCATCTACACCAAAGACAGCCATTCCTTTCTTCTTCCTTTCTGCACTCTGTACCTACAAAAAGACAGTCATTCCCTGTCCTTTTCTACTCAATTCAGCATCTACACCAAAGACATCCATTCCTTTCTCCTTCTCTACTCCACTGTGCATTTACACAAAAGATTGCCCTTAATTCCTCCTCCTCTACCCCATTCTGCATCTACTACAAAGATGGCCATTCCCACCTCCTTCTCTAATCCATTCAGGATCTACACCACACAGAAATTCCTTCCTCCTTCTCTATTCCACTCTGAATCTATACCAAAAACAGTCATTCCTTTCCCCTTCTCTACTCCATTCTGCGTCTACACTAAAAACAGCCATTAGTTCCTCCTTCTCTACTTCACTCTGCATCTACACCAAAGACTGTCATTCCTTCCTCCTTTTCTACTCCAATCTGCATCAAAACCAGAAAAGACCCATTCCCTCCTCCTTCTCTACTCCACTCTGCATCTACACCAAAGACTGCCATTCCTTTCTCATTCTCTCCTCCCCTCTGCTTCTACACCAGAAGGAGCCATTCCCTCCTCCTTCTCTACTCCACTATGCATCTACAGCAAAGACTGCCATTCCCTTTTCCTACTCTACTGCACTCTGCATCTGCACCAAAGACTGCCATTCCCTCCTCCTTCTCTACTCCACTCTGCATCTAAACCAAAGACTGCCATTTTTTTCATTCTCTACTCCACTGTTCAACTATATCAAGACAGCCATTTCCTCCTCTTTCTCTACTCCACTCTGCATCTGCATCAGAGACAGTCATTCCCTCTTCCTTTTCTACTCCACTCTGAATTCACACCACAGACAGCCATTCCATCTTCCTCCTCTACACCATGACAGCCATTCCTTCCTCCTTCTCTACACCACTCTGCATTTACACCAGAGATTCCCATTCCTTCCTCCCTCTCTACTCCACTCTGCATCTATACCAAAGACAGCCATTCCTTTCTCCTTCTCTACTCCATTCTGCATCTACACGAAAGACTGCCATTTTTTCCAGGTCTACTGCACTCTTCATCTACACCAAAGCCGCCATTCATTCCTCCTTCTCTACTGTACTCTGCATCTACACCAAAGACAGCCAATTCCTCTTCCTTCTCTACTCCACTCTGCATTTACACCAAAGACTTTCATTTTTTTCTCCATCCACTCTGCATCTACATCAGAGACAGTAATTCCTTCTTCTTTCTTTACTCCTATCTGCATCTACACCAAAGACTGCCATTACTTTCTACTTCTCTCCTCCACTGCATTTACACCACAAAGAACTATTCCCTCCTCCTTCTCTACTCCACTATGCATATACACCAAAAACTGCCATTCCCTTTTCCTTCTCTACTTCACTCTGCATCTACACCAAAGACTGCCA
This sequence comes from Sciurus carolinensis, assembly GCF_902686445.1. Lineage (NCBI taxonomy): Eukaryota > Metazoa > Chordata > Mammalia > Rodentia > Sciuridae > Sciurus > Sciurus carolinensis. The sequence continues at coordinate 118,201,226 of NC_062224.1, read as the reverse complement.
TTCCTTCTTCCTTCTCTACTCCACTCTGCATCTAAACCAAAGACTGCCATGTTTTTCATTCTCTACTCCACTGTTCAACTACATCAAGACAGCCATTCCCTCCTCTTTCTCTATTCCACTCTGCATCTGCACCAGAGACAGACATTCCCTCATTCTTCTCTACTCCACTATGCATTTACACCACAGACTGCCATTCTTTTTCCTTCTCTACTCCACACTGCATCTAAACCAAAGACAGTCATTCCCTCCTCCATCTCTACTCCACTCTGCATCTACAAAAGAGACTGCCGTTCCTTTTTCTTCCTCTACTCCACTCTGCATCTACACCAAATACAGCCATTCTCTCCTCCTCCTCTACCCCATTCAGCATCTACACCATGACAGCCATTCCTTTCTCCTTCTCTATACCACTCTGCATTTACACCAAAGACAGCCATTCCCTCCTCCTTCTCTACTCCACTCTGCATCTACACCAGAGACTGCCATTTCCTCCTCCTTTTCAACTCCACATTGCATCTACAACAAAGACTGCCCTTCATTCCTTTTTCTTTTCTCCACCCTGCACCTACAAAAAAGACAGCCACTCCCGCTTCCTTCTGTATTTCATTCAGCATCCACATCAAAGACAACCACTCCTTCCTCCTTTCTACTCCCCTCTACATATACACCAAAGATTACCATTCCTTCTTCCTTCTCTACACCATTCTGCATCTACACTAAAGAGAGTCATTTCCTTCTCCTTTCTACGCCACTCTGTATCTACACCAAAGACTGCCATTCCCTCCTCCTTCTCTACTCCACTCTGTACCTACACCAGAGACTGCCATTTTCTCCTCCTTTTCAACTCCACATTGCATCTACAACAAAGACTGCCATTCATTACTTTTTCTTTTCTGCACCCTGCACTGACGAAAAAGACAGGCACTCCCACTTCCCTCTCTACTCCATTCAGCATCTACATCAAAGACAGCATTTCCTTCTTCCTTCTCTACACCATTCTGCATCTACACCAAAGACTGCCATTCCCTCCTCCTTCTCTAATCCCCTCTGTATCTACACCAGAGACAGCCATCTTTCCTCCTTCTGTACTCCATTCTGCAACTACACCAAATACATCCATTCCTTCCTTCTACTCTACTCCACTCTACATCTACACCAAAGACAGCCATTTTTTTTCTCTACTCCACTCTGCGTCTACAGGAAAGACACCATTTCCTTCTTCTTCTCTACTACACACTGCATCTACACCAAATACTACTATTCCCTCTTTCTTCTCTACTACCTTGCATCTAAACCAGAGTCAGTAATTCCTTCCTGCTTCTTTACTCCACTCTGCTCTGCATCAAAGACAGCCATGCTCTCCTCCTTCTCTACTTTCATCATCTACATCAAAGAAAGCCATTCCTTCCTCATTCTCCACTCCACTGTGCATCTACACCAAAGATTGCCATTCCTTCTTCCTTCTCTACCCCACTCTCCACCTTCACCAAATATTGGCATTCCCTCCTCCTTCTCTACTGCACTCTGCATCTACACAAAAGAAGCCATTGCTTCCTCCGTCTCTATTCCACTCTGCATCTACACCAAAGACAGTCATTTCCTCCTCCTTCTTTACACCACTTTGCATCTACACCAAATATAGCCATTCCTTCATCCTTCTCTACTCCATTCTGCATCTAAACCAAAAACAGTCATTCCATCCTCCTTTCTGCTCCACTCTTCATCTACAAGAATGACAGCCATTCCCTCTTCCTTCTTACTCCACTCTGCATCTAAAACACAGAATACCTTTCTCTCCTCCTTTTTTACTCCACTCTGCATCTACAAAAGAGATAGCCATTCCCTCCTCCTTCTTTACTGCACTCTGCATTTACACCAAAGATTGCCATTCCGTCCTCCTTCTCTACTCCACTCTGTATCTACACCAGAGAGAGCCATTTCCTCCTCCTTCTCTACTCCACTTTGCATCTACAGCCAAGACTGCCATTCCTTCTCTACTCCATTCTGCATCTAAACCAAAGACTGCCATTTTTTTTCCTTCTCTACTCCACTCTGGAACTACACCAATCATTCCCTCCTCCTTCTCTACTCAACTTTGCATCTACAGCAAAGATGCCATTCCTTTTTCCTTCTCTGCTCCACTCTGCATTGAACCAGAGACAGCCATTTCTTCCTTATTCTCATTGTCTCTGCACTTACATCAAAGAGAGCCATTTCCTCCTCCTTCTCTTTTCCACTCTGCATCTACACCAAAGACTGACATTCCCTCCTCCTTCTCTACTCCACTCTGCATCTACACCAAAGACAGCCATTCCTTCCTTCTTGTCTACTTCACTCTGCATCTACACCAAAGATTGCCATTCCTTGTTTCTTCTCTACTCCATTCTGCATCTACACCCAAACAGCCATTCCCTCCTTCTTTCTACTTCACCATGCATCTGCACCAAAGACTGCCATTCCCTCCTCCTTCTCTACTCCTCTTTGCATCTACATCAGATACAGCCTTTTCTTCCTCCTTCTCTACCACACTCAGCATGTACACCAAAGACAGCCATTCCTTTTTCCTTCTCTACTCCACTCTGCATCTACTCCAAAGACAGTCAATCCCTCCTTCTTTACTCCACTCTGCATCTATTCTAAGGACTGCCATCCTTTTTTCCTTCTCTACTCCATTCTTCATCTACACCAAAGACAGCCATTTCCTCCTCCTTCTTACTCCACTCTGCATCTACACTGAAGACTGCCATTCCTCCTACTTCTCAACTCCACTCCAAATCTGCACCAAACATTGCCATTCCTTCCTCTTTCTCTACTCCATTCTGCATCTACCCGAAAGATTGCCATTTCTCTCTCCTTCTCTACTCCTCTCTGCATCTACACCAGAGACAGCCATTGCTTCCTCCTTCTCTTCCTCCTCTGCCTCTACACCAAGGAACTTTGACAATACTTTGCTCATTTTCTCATTTTTGTAGCACTTATGCAATGAACATTAATTACCTCTCATGCATCAGGAACTTTCCTGGCTACTCTGTTTACAGGTGTGGAATTGGAACATGGATCTGCCTGTAGCATGCTTGGCTCTGCATAGACAAGCATGCAGGCATAATTTATAGGCAGTAGGCAGTAGGCTGTGCCCTTGCTGTGCTTGAAGTGAAGAAGTTGATTATTTTGAGGAAACAGGCCTCCTGCATGCTGCCCGGAGCATCGAGTTCTGGGTTCCAATCCCAGCTCTGCCATGTCTCTGCCATGTGGTTCTTGGCTCTGTGTGGTCATCTCGCAAGCTCAGGTCCCAACATGAGGACCCCAGATGTTCGGTTTCGATGGCTGACCTGGAACCCTGCAGAGCTCCTTCGTAAAGCAGGGGCCCGAGGGGACGAGGTTCCCCAGCAGGTGTCGCTGCCACACTGCGATCACGAGACAGGTGAGCCTCCCTGCAGGCACGCAGAGTCCTGGTGCAGGTCGTCCAGCTCCATAGAGGGCTGGTAGGTCGGGCCATGGGCAGGCTGGGGCCCGCCTCTGGCCTGTGCAAACCTCCTCTCCTCTTTGATCCCATCTGGAGGTCCAGGTGTCCTCCTCTGGCTCTCAGGGGAAGCTGTTCTCTCCCTCTTTCTAGGAAGTCTGGGTTTATCTCCTTCAGCTCAGGCTGTCAGGCAGCACTTGCTGGGCTGAGTCCAGACTGTTGAGAAGCCTGACCAGTGATGGCAGAGGTGCGGGGCCTGACTTGGAAAGGACCTGAGAAGCACTGGGACCTGGCGAGAGGAAGATCTTGACAAGCAGCAGCTGCGGACTTTGGGGGTGGCTTTGTGGCGATTAGTTTAGGGCTCGGTCAGAGAAGGGTTGGAACTCAGCGATTCTGGTCTTCCGCGACCTCAGGGAGCTCAGCGCAGGCGCAGTGTTGGGCAGTGTTTCTTGCTGGTTCCTGACGCTGCCAGGACCCACCTTTGAGGCGAGTGGGCGGTAAGGAAGCTTGAGCAGCTAGAGGAGCAGCTGCGGGGCGAGGCTCACACACGTCTATGTGTGCCAGTCTGCAGGAGGTGCTGGGTTGCCCCGGAACCCCCTGCAGTGTCCTTTAGGGCTCCATGGTGGCCCACTGCAGAGGCACGTTCACTGCCCACTGACGGTTTCCAGGATTCCCAGCACAGTCAGGGAGGCACAAGGGCCCACACTCAGCCGCTGGGTCCATGCCTCTGCACCCGCCCCGTTCTGACCTCTCTCTAACCAGTTCTCTGACACGGCTGCAGTGGCTGGGCGTGGCCCGTGGTGGAGACACACCCGGCTCCCACTCTGCTTCTCGGCATCCCAGGGTTTGGCAGGTCTGTGCAGGAGCTGCAGAGGGGCACCTGGAAGGGCTCTCACCACCCCAGGTACCGCTGTGGGACTCGGTGCAGTCGCCTCACCCTGCGAGGGAGGGGTCTTGGCATATGCGCTGGTGGATGAGACAGATGCTGTGATGCCGTGGCCCCTGGGTGCCCTCTGCCGGGCACCCGCCAGGCGCTCTGAGGTCCTGGCCTCTGCTGGTCCTGTGGTCCTCTAAGGAAGGTGTGAGCCTCAGCCCAGGACCAGGCTGCCTGTGCACGCTGGCTCTTGTGTGACCCGCGTCCTGTGCCGCGGGGTTGCCGTCCGTGGGGTGGGCGAGCAGTGTGGCACTCAGCTGCAAGCGTTCCTGCACCATGCTGAGCGGCCCTCGGCTTGCAGAGGCCACAGAGGCCTGAGCCTGCCCTGAGGACACGTCCAGGAAGTTGGACAGGTTCAACGTCACCAGAAAGCTGTTTGTTGTGCCTGGGGGACTCGCAGAGCCTGAGGGCGATTCGACACTTCAAAGGCAGCCCGGGCAGTGAGTCTGCTCGGGGAACCAGGGTGCGCTTACCTTCCACTTCCAGTGTACATTTTGTTTAAATGAGAAGCAAGATCAATGCGATAAGGCTTGAACCTTTCTCGGAAATTTATGTCTTCTTTTAATAAACCTCATAAAAGACACTTTTAAACATATGCAGCACATTCTTACAGTAGTGGCTCCCTTCTTGAAATACGTAGTATTTAGGTTGCATCTAAAATGCCGTAAAAGTATCACAAAGGCTGTGAAACATCGTTAACGGGAAGACATCCCTTAGAGGGGTAGACATCTTCTCGGCAGAGGGAAGAGCCCTGAACCGTCTGGGGGAAGGCCGGGCCTGAGGAGCAGCAGCTGCCTGCGGTCCTCCAGGCCCTGCCTCATCAGGGGCCCTGCCTCGCGGGGGGCTGGACTGGAGCCAGCTGCTGCCCCAGCCTGGAGGCAGCCGACCTGGGCGGCCAGCGTGCCCGTGAGGACAGGCTCCACGTGGAGCCGCCCCGAGGTCCGGGGAGGAAGGAGGCGCATGGGACGGGCGCTGCAGGCCTGTGTGAGGCCCGCGCTGCGGGCAGGGCTGGCCGCGCCCTGGCCATGCATGTGCAGAGAGGCTGCTTCCTGCTCTGGGAAACGGGCTGCGAGTTCCTGCCAGTGCCACAGGGCCTTGATCACGTGGGGCCGAGAAAGTGGACCTTAGGTACACGGGGCTACCAGAGTCGGGAGCGGGACGGGGACAGCTGACCACAGCCCGAGCCACAGCCAGGAGCGAGAACTCTGGTGTGTGTGCCCAGGCTGGGCACGCGGGTCTCACCCGAGGCGTGCGCTGTGGCCGGAGACGGCGTGTGCCTCCTGACTTAAACAGGACACGTGCACGACGCGTCCAGACCCACATGGTGCCCACTGACCTGTGTGCATTTTATGTCTTCACGTAAAAACTGCAGGGAAGAAACCCCAGGATGCCATGTGGCCACTGTGTGAGGCTGCCGTGGGGTCACAGGAGAGGCCAGAGCATGTCCCTAGGGCCAGGGGGCGTGGGAGCACGGAGACGGCAGGTGTTGTGAATCACATGAGACAGAGAAGACTGGACTCTCAGAGCCATGGGTGGCCGGGGGCCCTGCTGCCCGGCCCTGTCCTTCCTCTCCTGTGCTCCTGGCTGAGCTGCTTCCGCCGGTCTGCAGGGGCGACAGTCTGCCCCTTCGTCAGAGAGGTCTCTCCTTCTTTTCCGGAGGCCTGCCTCCCTCTGCAGACCTCCCTGGGACCCCCTCAGAGAGGCACGGCTGCTGCAGGTGGAGATGGAGCCCAGCCTCTTCCCAGCCCAGAAAAGAGGCGGGTCTGCAGCAGGACCTGGCGCCTGCCAGACTCTGCTCCATTTGCTCCTGGGAGAAACCCGGGCCACAGTTCCACACAGACATCGGCAGAGAGGAGAGTAACGCTCCTGGGCCATGGTCCCCAAGAGTCCCAGGCGATGCACGGAGGACCCCACTGCAGCCTTCGCCAGAGGATGGTCTCAAGAAAGTGGACGTGCAGAGGACCAAACCAGGCTGGAAGCAAAGGGGACTCCAGCTCCCTGGCTTTTCCTGCTCAGCCCCGTTAAGTATTATCAGCATGTATCACTTTCTCTAAAGTAAAGTACATTTAAAGAAGATTTGTCAATCTAATGGAATATGAGCTGTTAGGTGCTGACGGCCATTAGCCGTTTGGGCTAATTTCTCTGGGACGGACACCGTCTTCTCTCCTAAGTCTGCAGCACAGCCTTCCTTAACCTCAGAGAACTTACCAAATATCCAACCGTGATCTCGTGGGCCAGGGGGATAATCGAACATGGCGGCCCCATTTTGAGGAGAGGGTGGCGATGCCTACGGGGCCTTCCGGACGCGGTGCCGCGGCACCCCCGGCGTGAGCCGGGCAGAGGCCGGTTCCACAGTGCGGTTCTGCACAGGCCTCACAGCCGGCCCCAGGCGCGACCCGGTTCCCCTGCTAATTACCTGTGCTGCGCCTTTCAGTTGCTCTACCTCCACCAAGTAAAGGTGCCGCCTCTGGTCTGCAAGGAGGCTCAGAGGCCGCAGCAGACCAGAGGTGGTGGCCGCTCAGGGTGGGCTCTTCCCTCTGCTTAGCGCAGACATTTTGCCCTTCAGCCCTGGGCCCAGGGGACCCTGCCTCTGCTGTTCTTCACACCTCAGTCTTTCTCCTGGAGGATCTTCTCCTTCCCGCTGTGGCACAGCTGAGCTGGCACTTATTCATTTCACAGTGCAAGGGATGGAACCCAGGCCCTCTCACATTTGCCAGGCAAGCTCTTCAGCTAACCTGGACCCAAGTCCTTCTTCTTCCTCCCTAAGGTCTTGTTAAATTCCTATTTTCAAAATTTAAAACCCTTTCCAAAACTTGTTTGGCTTATGACTTGTTGCTACTGACAGCTGTGCTTCCCGGATCTCAGCCATGTGGAGACGGGAACCATCGTCACAATAAGGCTGTGACCTTCCGGTACCACAGCCAATGTCCAGAAACGCCCGCCCTCCGCCCGTCTGCCTCTGAGCCAGCCCTTGGCTACCAGGTGGTCTCCATGATCTTCCATCCCTCCATCTGGTATCAGCGGTCATGTTCTTGATTGCAGAATCAGAGACACCGACAGAGGCAGAAAGTGTGCTCCCTGCTGACTGTGACACGGTCCTGCAGCAGCTTCTGTCAACAGCACCCCACTGGCCCAGGAAGCTGTGCAGGGTTACTGCCCAAACTGGGACCACCAGTGACCAGTAGGTCATCAATAGCCCACAGACCACCAGTGCCCCATAGACCACCAACGCCTACTAGACCACCAATATCCAACCAGACCACCAATGGCCCATTAGACAACAATTCCCCAGTAGTCCAACAATGCCCACAGCCCACCGTGTCCAGTTAGACCCCTGATGCCCAGCTGGGGCACCCTGTGTTTCTTAGAGCCCAAATTGCAGAATGTCTAGCACCACCCTTTTATGGAGCTCTTAATGTAGCTTTATTTAGTTATTGAAAGTACTGACCTCAATTATTCTCTTTCTCTCTCTCTTTAATATTTAATCACTTTATTATTGATGGGTGCTTCATTCTAGAACTTGGGCATGAGCCCAGGGACCTGGTTGGTGAAGACTCACAGTGATTTATATCATAATTTTCTTAGAAGTACTTTGCCTTCGACTCTGGCCTATTTTCCTTGAAGCAGACTTATTCAACTTTACTACCTATTATTTTAGAATCAAATACTGCCAAGAATACTCATCCTTAATGTAAACCTTTTGCAACAATTTTCCATTTATTTATCCAAGCAGAAACTTATTCAACAAATGCATATTTCAAACTAATGTGTACCCAAACAAGGAGGAATTGGTTGGTTGGATTCTTGATAGCAGGAACAACAGATATGAAGTCCCAGAGCTGAAACAAAAGTACTCCCAGGAGAGAAGCAAAGTCACGCTCCCTAAAATACCTGAAAGGAACACAATGGCACAAATAGAAATGAATGAGCAAAGAGAGGAACTGCAGAAGACAATGCAGGAAAGGCAGGCAAGGCCAGTTCAAGAGGGTCTGTTGCTGTAAAGTGATTTGAAGACCATCCTGGAAATGCAGGTTCAATAAAATATTTTAAGCAGAATTTCAGAAGTAGACAAATGTTCTAGAAAGAAGACGGTGGGACAGTAGAAAGTGATGGGTTCAAGGCAGGACAAGGCAGGGAGTAATGCTAAAAGGCAGTTATGCAACTTGGCAGAAGATTTCTCCATGGGGAGGGGAAGAACATGCGTCCATGGGGAGGAGGAGATGGTGTCCACGGGAGATGAAGGGGATGAGTCCATGGGGAGGGGAAGAACATGCGTCCATGGGGAGGAGGAGATGGTGTCCATGGGAGATGAAGGGGATGAGTCCATGGGGAGGGGAAGAACATGTGTCCATGGGGAGGAGGAGATGGTGTCCATGGGAGATGAAGGGGATGAGTCCATGGGGAGGGGAAGAACATGTGTCCATGGGGAGGAGGAGATGGTGTCCACGGGAGATGAAGGGGATGAGTCCATGGGGAGGGGAAGATCATGTGTCCTTGGGGAGGAGGAGATGGTGTCCACGGGAGATGAAGGGGATGAGTCCATGGGGAGGGGAAGAACATGTGTCCATGGGGAGCAGGAGATGGTGTCCATGGGAGATGAAGGGGATGAGTTCATGGGGAGGGGAAGAACATGTGTTCATGGGGAGGAGGAGATGGTGTCCATGGGAGATGAAGGGGATGAGTCCATGGGGAGGGGAAGAAACTGTGTCCTTTGGAAGTGGAATAAGGGTGTACCCTGGACATGGAGGTGATTGGAAGAGAGCCTAAAGTCCCGGATTGAGGGAGAGGTTGTGGGACAACTTTTAACTGCAAAGAAAGAAGGATGAAGAGTTTATTTGGGGAAAAGGGAGTTTAGGCTTATGTGTAAGGGCAGTTGTAAAAATATGTAGTCAAATATGAACCCAGACTTTTGGAAAAAGCATTACACTAAATATATATGCTTGCTATATTGAATTCCCATGATTATTATAATTTAGATTCCATTGTATTTTGTTGGGGAGGAAATAAGATCTGGAGCACAAAATAATAACAACAAAAATTATAACAACGTGCATTTGATCAGCCTTTTTATATGTCCTTTATTTATGTTAGTCCTCTCAATGTATCTTTTAGCACATCAGTCATTTAAGGTAAGATAATAGTTGTTAAGAAACAGAGGGTCAGGATTACAGTTCAGTCTTACTAGAATTTGTAAGCAAAGCATTCAAAGATGTTCTGTCATAGAAGCAAATGTTCTCACTCAAACATTTCTCTGGGACAGATGTACATCTGTCCTGACTCTGCCACGCATTTGCTCTACAAACTTGGTCAAGTGAGTCATCTTCATTAGTCCTTTATTTGTCCATAAATTAAATGGGGCCTGTTTGCCTCACAGCAGGTAGAGGCAGGTGAGATACACCTGGGCTACTCAGGTAGTGCCCCATAGACTGGCCTCTCCTGCCCAGCACTCCCTACCATCTCTATCCCTGAAAACCTACCCATGTAAGTTACATAAAACATGTTCAGAGTTCCACATTTATACAGTCCAATCCATGACTAGTAAAATCAGAGGAGCGCAGGACTCTTTTGAGGTAGTAGTGACATTGTAAGAGGTAGCAGAGGGCACTCAGGAAATCCTGAGGAAATAAAGCATGTGAGAAGGGTGGAAGTTGAGGCTGGCCTGGATCTCCAAGGCCTGGAGCTTGGAGCTTGGCTCTCAGTGGTTTGGAGCCAAGATCTGATCACCTGATCAAGAAACCCAAGATGGAGCTACATAGCAATACTGAGTGGTGAGAAGGGAGCTGAGATGAACCCTGCAGTTGATGGAGGGAATTCTCACCAGTGTTCTGCTGGCTGCTATAGAGAGGAGACACACTGGACAGAACCTCCTTGAGGGAGGAGACACACTGGAGAGTATCACCTAGAGAGAGGGGATGCAGTGGAAAGGACCACCTAAAGAGAGGAGACACATGGAACAGAACCTCCTAGAGAGAGCAGACCCATTGGACAGGACCTCCTAGAGAGAGCAGACCCATTGGACAGGACTTCCTAGAGAGAGCAGACCCATTGGACAGGACCTCCTAGAGAGAGAAGATGTACTAGACACTGTGGGCTTGCAGGCCCCCGACAGATGAGCAGACAGACTTGGAGGCAAACCATAAGCTCACAGATCTAGATCATAGATCACAATCACCAGGACTGAGATGTTTCTCTGTTCAGATACAAGGGTGGAACGGCTCTTGGGAGTTTAAAACGAGAAACCATTGGGAATTTAAAATATTTGAAAATAGAAACAAAACTTCTCAATACTAAAATAAGAATAATAACTATTTTTTAAAAAGTAAAAACTCCTTAGTAGATAACTTTAAGTGAAAGACCAGAAAAAGTTAAAGTGTAAAAAAATAAGAAATAACTGATGTCTGTTATTTTTTTTTATATTTGAGCAAAGGTCTTAGTCCTCAGATGTACTTTCAAGTGGCATCATGATAAAATAAATTCATGCTGAAACCTATCCTCATGAACCATGACTCACCAAGGGGGGCGAAAAACATTCCCATACCTCAGACTCTCCCCTTCTGCATCTGGAAGCCCCATGGCAGGTGGACACCCACTGATCCATATCTGTGCAGAGACCCCAGAGCTATTCTCTCCCGTACACCATGTTCATTGCTCTTTTCCTTCACGGCCAGTGCTACCCCTATCTTGTGTAGCATGTACTTCAACTTCTTCAGTGGTCTTTCCTGCCAGCCCCAGAATACTTTAATTGTTTCCACAAAATGCACACACACATACCTTCAGACATGTTCTCTTCCCTGTTCTCTCTGTGATCTCTGAGACTCCACTCTGACTGGGAAAACTGTCTCATTCTGTTCTGCATGTCTAGCGTCACTCTATCTTTCATCTATATCATTGCCTGTATATTAAGGAACAATCTCTTAACAAGATGATTTATGTAACAAGAAGAGGTTCTAATGGGTTGAACCAAACTGCTCTCATCTCCAGCTTCTTCACCCTTGTGTGTAAATCCTCATTTCTGTCTGGCATAATTGTCCCTCTTCTACGGCCTTCCTTTCATTTCTTCTAGTGTGGATCATCTAGTGATGAATTCTCTGCTTCTTTATGCCTAAAGCACCTTTTCTTACCTTTACTTTTATATTGTATATTGAAGGCATCAACCTCACTTTCGAGAGGTGTTTTTACAGGTACAGAATCCCACTTGACAGGTTTTGATCCTCTCAGTTCTCCCTGATACTGTTCCATTGTCTCCCCACTTGCATTGTTTCTGAAGAGAAATCTGCTGTCTTCACTACCTTTGTTCCTGTGTGCATATTTGTCACATAGAAAAAAATTTCTCTGGCTACTTTTAAAATGTTTTCTTCATCGATTTTTTTGAATAGATGGATTATGATATAATTTCACACAGTGATTTTCATTTTTCTTGACAGAGTGATTGAGTTTCTTATTTCTTAGAGTTTATGCTTTTCATCAAATTTAGAGATTTTTAAAATCATTATTTCTTCAATTTTTTTCTGTACATTTCCTTCTTTCTTCTAGGAACTGTAATTAAACATTATTTGGCCCCTTGAAGTTTTTCTGCAAGTTACTGAGACTATTTTTCTTCTTTCTTTTTCTGTTTCACTTTGGATAATTTCTACTACTTTGCATTCAAGTTAACTAATTTTTCCTTCTGTTTTTTTTTTTTCTTTTTCTTTCTGATATACCATCAATACCATCTGGTGTGGTAAAATTTACATCTCTAGAAGTTCTATTTGCATATTTTTATGCCTTCCATGTCTCTATCTATTTACACTTATGGGGTACAGGTATAATGACCACGTGCATTTTCCTGACATGTAATTTTCTCTGGCTTCTTTTGCTAGTACGACCTTGGTGTTAACTCTAGATTTGTTTTGATAAATTGAATTTTGTCCTCACTAGGGGCATTGTTTTCCATTTCTGTGTGCACATAGTAATTTTGTTGCATTTCAAGCATTAGCGCTGTTATGTATGAGGTGTTACATGTTTTTGTATTCTTATGATTACTCTTGAACTTGCTAAGACAAGGTTCTTCAGAACAAATGCTCAAGACCCCATGGTTACTAGGGTTTCTAATTGAATCAGCATTAGCAAGCACTATTCCCAACACACATTCCCCAGACACTGTTGCCTCTCACTGCTCCTGACTCTTCTTCCCTAGTTCTAGGTCAGTCCTTGCTGAAGAGGTGGGTGCCCTCTGTGGTTCTATTCTACTGTGCAAATGTGTTCTCTCTGGAGTCTGTCTCATGAGCTCTATTTCCTTGCTCTTCCCAGTCTTTTGGCTGTATCTTCTTTTATCAGTGAGTCTGAAGGCTTTCTGTGCTAGGGTAGAGTTGGCCTAGGTATAGGACTATGGCTAGGGTAGTGTTGGTCTAGGTGTAGGACTATGACTAGGGTAGGGTTGGTCTACTGTAGGACTATGCTTTGGTAGGGTTGGTTTAATGTAGGACTAGGGCTAGGGTAGAGATGATCTAGGTGTAGGGTCAGGGTTAGCGTAGGGTTGGTGTAGGTGTAAGACTATACTATGGTAGGGTTGGTCTAGGTGTAGGACTATGTCTAAAGGTACTGTTGGTCTAGGTGTAGGACTATGTCTAAAGGTACTGTTGGTCTAGGTGTGGGACTATGGCCAGGGCTAAGGCTAGGGCTGGTCTATGTTTAGCACTAAGGTTGGGACTTGTGCTAGTACTAATGTGTACTAAGGCTAGGTATAGTGCTACGGCCAGGGTCACATCCACTCTAGGACCAGGGCTAGGTTTAGGTCTTTACCTTTGGCTAGTACCAGTGCTATGGTTTGTTGTATGACTAGGTCCAGTGTGAGGGTTAGGTCTGGGTCAGGCCTAGGCTGAGGACGAGGGGTGTCTTTTGACCTATGCTAGGGTTAGGACTGTGGTTTGGGCTCCCCTTAGATCTATGGCGTGGCCTGGGTGAGGGTCAGACTTCAGGCCATATCTAGGTCTGTGTCTGGATGTAGCCTTGTTCTCGGGTCGTTAGTCCAGTGTTAGCTCCATACCCAGGTCTAGGGCTGGGCTCAGGCCCTGGTCTACACCTAGGCCTATGATTGTTCTGTGTTAAGTGGAGGCTTAGTTCTAGGTTTGGGGTGTGTTTTGCGCTTCCACTGTGTCTATGGCTCAGACTAGTTCAGACTGGTTCTTGGTTTAGGTTAAGGGATGACTTCCCTGGGGTTTCCTCTTTCGTTTGGACTAGGTTTAGTGTGCTACTTTTGGTTAAGTTTAGGCCTTTTGTTTGGGCTCGGGTTAGGCCTCGCCTGCTGTCTCATTTTAGGTCTATTATTGGGGTAGAGTATTGCTAGGACTGGCTAGATCTTGCTGTAGGCCATGGCTGGAGAGGCAGGGACTCTGCTCCTTTGCCTCTCTGCCCTGAGAGTTCTAGTTCTGACCGTTCTGCTTCTCACCCCTTGAAGAGGACCTTGTCTCTCTACATCTCCTCTGTTCATGCTCCTGCCGGACACTCTGAGGTTTCTCTGTCCTTGCTTTTACATCCAATGTCCTGAGGTATGTTCCTATGTTGTGTTCTGAATTTTATTTCCTTCAAGCCCTTGTTATTTCAGTGGTCTAGATAAGAAGTTCTCACAATCCTGTTTTGACCAGGATGTAGAGAGAGACTGGAGATACTGAGAGTGGTTGAGTCACAGCACAGAGGCTGGTTCTGGGTATTACAGAAAGATCGAGGGCTGAGAAAGGTTGTTCTGCAGCAGGACGGCACGAGGAGTCAGGGCTGTGAACTGCCCAAGTACCGGGTGCTGAGCAGGAGCTCCTGTCCTGAGCCCTTCCTGATCGCTGGCCTCGGCAGCCAGCCCGGGAGCCTGTGTGGGCGGCCTGTGAGCAGAGGCCAGTTGTGAAGCACACCCCAGAAGTGTCCCCAGAGGCCTCCAGGTAAGACTGATTTGGCTCCAGGAATTGAGAAGCAAAACCTGTGTTCGTTTCCTCATCTGTGGGAGCAAATGACCTTGGAAGCAGCACTTATTGCAAACAGAACTTTATTCCCTCAGAGTTCTGGAGCTTGCAGTATAGACTCGAGGTTCCAGGAGGTTCCAGGGACCAACCCCCTTTCCCCTTCAGCCACAGGCGCTCCGCACGCCCTGGCTGAGCAGCACGCTGGACCCCTGCCTCCACCTGGTTTCTCCCTTGAGCTGGCAGTTCACACTTGCTCTGAGTTCTTGACTTTGCTGCAGTCTCTGCGCGTGGCCCTTCCCTTCCCTTCCCTGTTGCTCCCGCGCCTTCCCTGCCACAGGTGAGGCCTTTCTCCAGAGCAGATTCCAGGGCGGCAGCGGAGCACGGACTCGGTGCAGACCTTGCAGGTGCAGCCCGGCTTCACCGTGAGGGGCTGTACAAACCTGAGCACAGGTCAGAGCATTTCTGTCTGTTTTCCTCTTCTGGAAAATGAGGATGAGCATCGTGAGTCACTCTGAGGTCCTGAGAGCCGTCAGCTCCCAGGACCTGCGGTGGGAGCCAGACTCCAGGAGAGGGTCCCATGGGCTGCGGCCAGCTCGCTGGGCGTTGCCCACGTTTGGCTTGCTGTGTCTTGACGCCCCGGCTGTGCTCCTGACACCCTGCGTTTAAGAACCTGGCTTCGGGGTCTTTGGACGGTTTTCAGAATTGCCTTAAGGGAAGGTTCACGAGTTCCCTGAACTTCAGGACGTCTGAGCAGACGCGGCAGCGCTCTCTTTCCTAAAGTCAGGGCAGGAGTTAGTCCTGGTGAGAAGCCGGGTGTCTGCAGCACAAACAGAGGGCTGATCAGATGGTCTAGGCTTCTGGGAGCCTCTGAGACCCTCTGGGACTCAGTTTGCTGGCAGCTGGAGCCCCAGGGGATCGTGGCTGCAGCGTGACCTCTCGGGACGCACAGCTGGCCCCAAAGGGCACTTGGAAGGCATCACTGATGCGCAGGCGCTAGCGTTAGTGTGTGCACGAAGGAGAAGGAGCAGCCTGAACGAAGACCGCGCCTTTGCTGAGTCTTGGATGCTGTCACGGCATCACCGACAAGGGGTCAGACGGCCAGCGCTGTGACTGGCCGTGTGGGGTGTGAGGCACCTGCTGATCATTCAAGAGGAGACACAAAGGTGCACTTGGGTTTGCAGCTTCAGCCCAGGCCGGGCTGCCAAGTGAGGAGTCCTCTGTGGGTGTGGAATTCCAGCTCCTGAGAGGTCATCTGAGGAGACAGGGCAGGAGAAACCCATGGACGGAGCCTGCAAGTGGCCTGGCACACTCGGACATGCAGGGTGTTGCAGGAACAGAACAGGCAGGGGCTGAGCAGCGGGCTCAGCAGAGTTGAAGCAGAAAGTTCTACCAGGAGGCTGAGAGCTCATGGCTGTGCTGGCTCTGCCAGAAATCGAGCAATGGTGGCTTTGATGAGCTCCTCGTGGGACTCGGAACAGCCCAGCAGAAGTGTGTGAGGGCGAGGGGAGCGTGGAAGCAGAAGTGGTGACCACCTACGGCTCTCGAGGCACCTGTGGTGCATGGCGGGGTAAGAGCTGAGGCAGGAGCTGCCCTGGAGCAGGCTCGGGGGCTCGAGGGCCGTCCTTGGAGATAGTCTTCTGCCCCGTCAGGTGTGGGTTCTGGTGTTAGTGATCCCGTGGTGAGGAGGGATTGTGGTGAGGAGCCAGCGAAGCGCTGGGCGGGGAGCACTTGGAGCCTGAGAAGGACCCTGGCGGTGTGGAGGTGGGAAGGGATGCTTTGTGCAGAGGGGAGGAAGAGCAGACTCTGAGGCCATGTGCAGGTGGCCAGGGAGGCTGCTGGGGGTACGAGGTGTGCGCGGTCCTGTTCATGCTCCCGGGGTCAGATGCCGAAATTGGAGTTGGAGCAGAAAGACTCCAACTGGTGGGAAAAAGAGGTGAGAGAGTCTTTCCGGGAAAAGGGCAAGTGAATCAGCGTGGGCCTGTGGTTTGGATGTAGGACGTCCCCAGAGCGCAGGGCGAGACCGTGCAGGAGGTGCGGGGGAAGGAGTGGGAAGACAGCCTGAACCAAATCAGCAGGTTGACTCAAGCCGCCCATTGGCTGGCGGCGACTGTCAGCAGCGGGGTGTGGCTGGAGGCGCTAGGTCACTGGGCCTTTGTATTTTGTCCCTGGTGAGCGGCGCTCTCTCTACTTCCTGGCTCTGTCCTGAGCTGCTCTCCTCTGCCATGCCCTTCTCCATGATGCTCTGCCTCACCTGGGCCCAGAGCTGTGGAGTCAGCTGGCCATGGACGAGACCTCTGAGACCCTGAGCCAAAGCAAGGTGTCCTCCTCCACCTTGCTCCAGTAGGCCTTCACAGCGATGGAAAAGCTGACCAGAAGGGGCATCAGCAGGGCCGTGTGATGTTGTGTGCCCAGGTCGATGGTGCTCAGCTGAAGGAGAACAGCTCCTGGTGCAGGTGTGAGTGTGTGCACGTGCGAGTGTGTATGTGAGTACAGGCCGCACACTGCATGTGTGGGCATGAGTATTAAGACTGTGTAGGTGTGGCCACATGTGTGCATTGCATGCTAGTGTGCGTGTGTGTGCGTGCGTGTGTGTGTGCGTGTGTGTGTGCACGTGTGTGTGCGTGTGTGCATTGCGTGTTAGTGTGCGTGCGTGTGTGCATTGCGTGCATGTGTGCATTGCGTGTTGGTGTGCGTGCGTGTGCGTGTGCGTGTGCGTGTGTGCGTGCATGTGTGCATCATATGTTAGCGTGTGTGTGCGTGAGGTGTGCATGAGGTGTGTGTGTGTGTGTGTGTGCATTGCATGTTAGTCTGAGTGTGTGTGTGTGCGTGTGTGTGCATGTGTGTGCGTGTGTGCATTCTGTGTTAGTGTGCGTGCATGCGTGTGTGTGTGCGCATGTGTGCATTGCATGTGTGCATTGCATGTTAGTGTGCGTGTGTGCGTGTGTGCGTGTGTGTGTGTGCATGCGTGTGTCCATTGTGTGTTAGTGTGCATGTGTGTGTGTGTGCGTGTTTGTGTGTGCGTGAGGTGCACATGTGTTTGTGCGTGTGTGCGCGTGTGTGTTGCATGTTAGTGTGCATGCGTGTGTGCACACATGTGTGTGCATTTGTGTGCGTGCGTGTGTGTGTGCATATGTGCATTGTGTGTTAGTGTGCGTGCGTGTGTGTGTTTGCGTGTCTGCACGTGTGTGTGTGTGTGTGTGCGCGCTCTCCTGAGCATGGCGCAGCTGCTCGGGCAGGTTGAGGACGGGGCACTGACAGTAGAGCGGCAGGAGGGAAGGAGTCGGGTTCATGTGTGGGATGTTTTGGTGCCGGGGCAGCCGCCCAGGCTGGGCGCTCTGGAGAGCAGAGAGCTCGAGTGCCCGGTGCTAAAGGAGCTCTGTGCCCACGAGGCGCCCGCTCCTCCCCTGCCCTCCCGGGGACCTGCTCCCCGCTTCTTGCCATTGCCTGCCTCCGTCAGGGGCTGAGCCTGGGATCAGGGGAGGGGACTTGGAGATCACAAGACACTTGTCTCCAGTTCAGAGTTCCTTCCCTCCAGGGCCTGATTACCTGGGCTCTGCACGCGACCCTTCCTGGCATGTCCTTGCCCTGCCTCTGGTGGGGAGCATCACCAGGGGCTGGCCCCGCTGCTCAGGCCAGCGCCACCAGAAACCCAGGACCCACCCGTCAGAGATCCCCGGTGCAGAGGTGTGCAGTGGTGACGTGCGTGGGTGGAATACAGCTCAGGGGTCAGAAGACACAGCCTCGGCTCTTCCTCTGCCTCTGCTGAGTGGGCCACACTGGCCTTGGTTCCCTCACAGGGGACGTGAAGAGGTTGAGCAGGGGGGAGGTCCCTTCCAGGTCTGCATCGGCAGCTGTGTGGAACTGGCACCCCGGGAGCCCCCAGCTTCAGGAACCACGTCCCACTCAGGCTTCCAGCTAAAGCGTGAGTGTCCAGCTGATTTGCCAGAGGCCCAGAGAGTGGAGGGGCGGCCTGATGAGATCTGGGGTTCACCACTGTTCCACAACAGGATCCCCTCCACTCTGAGAAACCTCTTCCTCTCACCTCTTCCTGGAAGAACGTGGGTCAGCAATTCCTCGACTGCACTGGGCAGTCTGATGGAGGGGAGATTTTGTTACCACTGTCGGGAGATGCTGTGGGTGCACACACATGGGGGAGCACCAGGTGAGCAACAATGAAAGCACAAGAATGTGGGGGGGCCGACAGCCCGACTCGCCCTTCCTCCAACAGAGGGGGCTTGAGGTGGATTAGAGCTCATCCGTCAGTTGAGGAGACCCAGGCGGGGGAGCGTGCGCGTGCTCGCTCAGGCATCTCGGGCAGTGGCGCCAGCCCCAGAGGCCAGGCTCCTGGCCACACCACGTCTGCCACCCTGTGAAAACAGCTGCATTCCTGACCATGGCACGGCTGACTCTTCTTGACTCCTCTGCACCAGGCAAGCTGGCTGTGTGTTGTTGCACGTGGACAAAGGAGTGGAAAAAGTGTGTTTTGGTCTGAGAAATGCAGCAGACAGCAATCTCTGCATTTGGGATCAAAAACACTACAACCCTGGTAACCTCAAGAAATAGCCTTTTCTGCTTCTGGGAGGCCCACACGGCCATGAGCCAGGAGGTCCGTCCTAGCAGGCCCTTCCACCCAGGGCATCAGCAGACACCAAGAGAAGCAGGTCTTGAGCTTTCCTAAGCAGGAGCCCCACAGCCTTGAAATCTGGGGGACACTGAGCTTGAGGCCCTGGCCCCTTCCACCGCTCTCCACATCCCTCTCCTCTCCTTCCTTCCTTCTTCCTTCTGACCAGGAGGTGGCTCTGTAATACATGCTGGATCACCCATGGAGCACCAGCACCAAGGCCCTGAGGCGACCAAGGTGGAAGCTGGTGAGGAGAGAAGCAGACTCCTCCCAGCTGTGAAGGGGAGAAGCTGCCTGCTCTAGCACACTTGTGCAGATGCACGCTCACTGGCATGCACATGCAGGTGCATGCTTGCTAGAACACACGTGCAGATGCACTCACTAGTACTCAGTGTAGATGCACACTCACTGGCACACATGCAGGTGCACACTCACTGACACAAATGCAGGTGCACACTCACTGACACAAACACAGGTGCACACTCACTGACACAAATGCAGACGCACACTCACTGACACAAACACAGGTGCACACTCACTGACACAAACACAGGTGCACACTCACTGACACAAACACAGGTGCACACTCACCGACACAAATGCAGGTGCACACTCACTGGCACACAAGTGCAGATGCACGCACGCTTACTGGCACACATGCAAGTGCATGCTCACTGGCACACATATGCAGAGACAAGCTCACTGACGTGCACATGCAGGGTGCACACTCACTAGTACACACATGTGAATGCATGCTTACTGGCACACACATGTAGATGCAGAGCCAATGCATTTCCTAAACTCACTGGCTCCCGCAGACTCCGAACACACAGAAGCCCCGCTTAGCTGCCAGATCGGATGGAGGACCAGGGGAAGAATGGTGGCTTTCCGAACCCAAGAGGTCAGTTGCAAGCATCAATGCACAGCTCTGAGTAGGGTGAACGCGTGAGAGGACGTGCAGTGAGAGTGTGGGAAGAGGTGACTCAGAGGGCCTGCTGCTGAGAGTTGGGCACAGGAAGGGACAGAACCCGACTGGGAAGCAGCACCTCCAACAGGCACTGCAGGAAGACCAGCCGTGCAAGGAAGGAGAAAGGGCGACTGACCCCAGCAGGTGCCACCTGGACTCCGGCCATCACCACCCAGGCACCGCCCACACCAGCAGGCCAACCCATGGACACTGGGCAGCGATGCCACAGGACCACTCACCTGGGTCCCTGTCGTCTCCTGGGCTGGGGCTGTGGACTGCCCTCTTGCTGACCTCGTGCCGTGGTGAGGCGGCTCTCGGGACACCCAGCACTGAGAACTCAGGACCACAAGCCTCCTCCACAGGCTCTGTGAGCCCGCAGGCACCGTGAGGGGTGGCCCTGCTCACTGCTGTGGACCGCGCTTCAGCCGGCACCACCTCGTGGTCTCTCTCCTGCCGACGCCCAGGCCGAGTGCCGTCTCAGGGTTTCCTCAATGCCAGGTTCTGCGCCACTGCAACAGACCCCAGGCCTACTCCCAGACTCTAGGATGGACGCCAGCGTGGAGCTGCAATGGAGTCAGCTTCCGCTCTGCTAACCTGTCCACGTCGCCAGCGTGAGCCAAACTGGGGACCAGTGTGTTCTGCAGCCATTGAGTAAAGCTTCACCTTTGCCCTCCGTTCTCCGGGCCGGCGAGTGCTGCTCATCTCTCGCCCTCACCCCAGGAGGTGCTGCATCTCGAGGACGGACACGTCCCAAGGCTGCGCTCACTCAGGGGCAGGGGGCTCACTGTTGGACTCGAGCAAATCAGCTCCCTTCAAGCTTGTGCGTCCTCTGCAGGCAAAGCTGGAGGTGAGATGCTCCATGGCAGGCAGTGGTGTCCGGGCTCCGTCTGAACCAGGGAGGGCTGCCGGTCGTGGCCGTGTGGCAGGACACACGGGGAGGGCCTTAGGAAGCGGTGCGTGGTGGGCCGTGGCACAGGGCCTTCGTCTGGACTGCAGGCTGCCACGGCGTGCTGATGTGAGTTCACCGCGCCGGGTCCCACAGACATGGCTTTGTCCTCTATCTGAGGAAAAAATAAATAAGAAAGAGCAGACACAGAAATCGGAGAGCTGAGTTGCCATGAGCTTACTTCCAATAGGTCCACTGTGACGTCTCAGCATTTCAACTTTATAAACCCAGATATTTTTTGTATCAAAACCCTCAGATGCTAGTTATGGTTACTTAAAGCCAAACCATCGACCCCTTCCCTGCCCCTCTGTCCCGTCACCCCGCCCCGGTCGCCTCAAGGAAAGACTTGGGACTGGGTCCGCGTGCTGAGGAGGTGCCGCTCGAAGGTTCCGTCTGGGGTTTGCATTTCACTCGGGGGCAGTTTGCCCTCCCCAGGAGTGAGCGCTGACGGGCTGTCCTGGCTACACAGGAGGCTGGCGAGGGCGGCAGGAATGGGGGTGAGGGAGGGAGGCGGTGCCCACGCCCCCGGGTGCAGCCAACCCTGACGCACCTGGCCTGGCCTGTCTCGCGGCGCCCCTGTCCTGGGAAGGCCCCTCCCTGCAGGAGCCTCCTGCAGTCCCTCGGTGCTGAGGGCCCGTCTGCGTTCCATTCTGTTCCTCCCAGTCTTGGATCCGTTTCTCCTTCCCCGGCCACATTAAGGGCACTGCATTTCACATTTTGTTTCAGTATTAGTCTCTGTGAGTGTTGATATATTTCTCCTGAACTTCATGGATCTTTAGAGATGTGGCCCATTGGCTTTCAGGGCCTCAGTGGTAAAACACGCTCTTAGGCAAAGTCTGCTTTAGACTGTGGCATTTGACAGTGAGAGATGTTTCTCTCCAGAGCACGTTGCCGCTGAGCCACATCCCCAGCACTTTTCATCTTTTTTTAGAGACAGGGTCTCACTAAGTTGCTTAGGGCCTTGCTAAGTTGCCCAGACTGGCTTTGAACTTGATTCCTTTGCCTCAGCTTCCTGAGCTGCTGGGATTACAGGCATGCACCACCATGCCCAGCAAGAAATGCTTCTAACAGCAGAGCCTAAGGTCAGCGCAGGTGCCACGGCACCCCACCGCTGCTGGCCCTACTACTTCCCAGCTGCCCAGTGCCGGGCTCCAGCAGGGCAAGGCGACCCTCTGTGTGGATGGAGGGGGGGTGCGTGGGAAGTCTGGCTCCCGCGGCCCAAGCACATGGTGTCTCCCTGCCCCTCATCTCTTCCCAGCTGAGTCCGCCAACCAGCAAGCCAGCGTTTGGGGAATCAGAACTCTGGCACCACACACCAAAGCCGGGCTTGCCTGGGCTCCCACCCTGATCCAGTGGGCCTCCGCCCCAACCCCAGCCTGGGCCCCCTGTCTGTCCTCTGGTGGACTCCTGGCAGCTGTGGGTGGCCCCAGCCCTGGACTCCTGACCGCCAGCTGCTTCCTTCTCCTGGCCCAGGCCCGGGTCCCGCTCTGGGGAGCGTGTGAGAGTCCCACGACTGCAGCTGTGTTCCTGCCCCCAGATCCCTGGGAGCATCTCTTCCTGTGGTTTCATTGCACCAGATTCTCACTGAATGATCTTCTGTGTTCCCGCTCTGAAGTCATGGTGGTATTTTGGTTTTTATCTTCTGCTTTTCTTCTGTCTTTTCTTCCTTTTTTTTATTTGAAGATTTAGGCTATTCTAAAATTGCATTTCACTTCTGTTCCTGGCTGCCTGGCCTGGGTAACGGGTTCTGTACAATTGTGTTTTCCACGTTGCTCTGAGCTCATTCCTTGCATGGAATTGCTCTGCCTTGCTGTGCAACCCACGGGCCCTTTCTTCCGAGACTCCCAAATTATTTTCAACATGGGATTGCCATGGTATTAAAATTTTTTATTATGAAATGCATCATCTAGAGAAAACTGTATATACCATATATTTAGAATTTAAAGGAAAATGCCAGAATGAACTCACGCACCTGTCAGGCTGCACAGGACTCTGAGTATCACGGCACCTCCCGGCCTCCCACTAGCCAGGACGCCCGGCCTTGGCCAGCAGCTGTCTGTAGTGGGGCTCTTGGTTCCCTCTCTGTTCTGCACACAGGTCTCTGAACAGGTTGCTCTAGCGCCTCTGCTCTTGACTCCTGGGTAAATGAATCCTGTCCCACGTACTTTGCAGTTTGAACGTTTGATGATCTAAAGACTCTTGAGACGTTTGAGCTCTGCACGTGCGTGTGCACCATGGCTGTAGAGCTCCCGTTTTCCCAGTGCCCTGATCCTTTCCCTTCTACTGTTGGGTGTGGTCGTGGGTTTTGCTGGCAGAGGCAGAGCTTCCCTGAGCACTCTTCTGGGTCCCCGGGCAGTTCCTCTGGGTTGGAGAGCCTACACACCTGCGCCTCTCCTAGGCCTATGATCAGGTGTGGGGATCGAACTCAGGGCCCTGTTTTGTATTTTATTTAGAGACAGGGTCTCACTGAGTGGCTTGGTGCCTCGCTTTTGCCGAGGCTGGCTTTGAACCCTTGATCCTCCTGCTCAGCCTCTCGAGTTGCTGGGGTTACAGCTGCACCACTGCACAGCTGCCATCAGCTGTTCTCATCAGACGATTTCTCTCCCAGGCAGCAGAATGCGTGCCGACTCTTACTACTGTCTGGTGTTCTAATGTTTGGAATGCATGGCCATAGCTTCTTGCCGATTTTCCTATTGTGATCTTGTCTTTTTCTGTTTGAATTGAGCTTTTTCTTTCCTCTGAACCCGATCTTTTATTTTACCTGTATTACGAACTTTTCCTCCCAGTTCACAGCTCATGCTGTCCAGTTGCTTTACAGAGTCTTTTGCTGAAAGCAAGTTCTGATTGTAATGCAGTTGAAGCTCTCAGGGGCCCTCCACTCAGTGCTGCTTTCTGAGTGGGGTCAACGGCTCCTTTCCCACCCATCTTAGCTGATGGGCACTCTGGCTTTGCCCCTCACGGGCAGGCCCCGCTCCCAGCGTGGCTGACATTTGTGTGTGGAAAGTGGACACCCAGCCTTGCTACGTTTCCTGTGGCTGACTCGCCGTCTCCACTGGGGTGGACCCGGGGCCTCATGCAGGCCAGGCCAGTGCTCCACCAGGGAGCCACACCCCAGCCCTCCCTCTGTTAATGTCATGCTCAAAACCTTTAAAGTCCACGTGTAAAGTTGGCTCATGGTTTTCAGGTCTTCATGATTTCCCTTCTCATTTTGAATTTGAAGCTACATCAGTCCTACAGAATGAGACAGGCAGCGTTCCCTTCTTTGTAGGTCTCTGTGGGAACATGTGAACATGGAGGGGACTCCCTGTCTCCCACTTGCTTGGTGGAGCTCCTCAGTGAGCCACGGAGCTGGGTGGTTCTGATGGTTCCCTCCACACTGGTGCTCACAGGCCGGAGCTCCAGGAAGGACTCGGATCAGGCGCTGGCCGTGCGGGACAGGACCCTGGCCAGAGCTCACCCTCGGGCTGGCGGTGGGGTGGAGGGTGGCCCTGCAGAGGCCCATGTGGCCCACGGGGCTCTGGAGCCAGAAGCAGCCTTGCTGTGCCCGGCAGCTGTGTGGCCTGGTTCTGTGGAAGGACTGTGCTCCACACGAGAGCTTTCCTGAGTTGACATTTGTGGAAACTCTGTTTTCTGACCATTCCTGCCACCTTGTCTGCGTGTTTGTGCACGATTCTCACTGTCCAGTTAGTGCTGTTTGGCCTTTGCTGTGACAGGGTCATGTCCCCTTTGTCCCAGTGTTGGCTTCGGGTCTTTGCCTCCTGTCACCGTCTTCTCTTTCTTCATTGTGAGCATCACTGATGTTTCCCGCATCTCCCAAGCCTGGAGGCCATGATCTCACAACCTGCCATCGAGGAGCCTGGCGCAGCGGTGTCAGAGGCCAGTGTGTCCTGCTGCTGGGGCGCGGGCAGTGCATTGACAGCCGGGGGACGAGGGGCTTCAGGAGGGGGTGCAGGCGGCAGGGATCCTTCGCTTCCTGCCAGGATGCTGGACGCTGCGTCGAGAAAGGCAGGGGCAGCACCATGTCTGCACCTGTGCCCCCACGCCCTCCTCCTCCTCCTCCCCTGCTGAGGTGGCTGCAGAGCGGAGCAGCGCGCCAGTGGCAGCTCAGTCCTCATCGCACGGTGCCCAGCAGGGAGCCAAGGTTCCCAGGGACCCATGCTGGGTTTTCTCTGGGTGTTGGTGTTGGATGCATGTTGTACCCATCCTGAAAGGATCCTGGTGGCCACAGGGATTGGTTCATTACCTTCCCTGCTGCCCTGCCAAGGGATGGGCAGTGGCTTTGAACAGTGGAGCTGCTGGCCCCAGCTTCTCAAGGGCCTGCTGATGGTGCTGGCCAATCGGGAGGTACACTCAGGAGGTACACTCAGGAGGTGTGCTCAGGAGGTGTGCTCAGGAGGTGAGCTCAGGAGGTACGCTCAGGAGGTGTGCTCAGGAGGTACACTCAGGAGGTGCACACAGGAGGTGCACTCAGGAGGTGCACTCAGGAGGTGCGCTCAGGAGGTGCACACAGGAGGTGTGCTCAGGAGGTGCACTCAGGAGGTGTGCTCAGGAGGTGCATACAGGAGGTGCACACAGGAGGTGTGCTCAGGAGGTGCATACAGGAGGTGCACACAGGAGGTGTGCTCAGGAGGTGCACACAGGAGGTGCGCTCAGGAGGTGTGCTCAGGAGGTGTGCTCAGGAGGTGTGCTCAGGAGGTGCACACAGGAGGTGCACACAGGAGG
Source organism: Sciurus carolinensis (assembly GCF_902686445.1). NCBI lineage: Eukaryota > Metazoa > Chordata > Mammalia > Rodentia > Sciuridae > Sciurus > Sciurus carolinensis. Next base: position 118,175,647 of record NC_062224.1, on the reverse strand, counting down.
TGTTCTCAGGAGGTGCATACAGGAGGTGCATACAGGAGATGCACACAGGAGGTGTTCTCAGGAGGTGCATACAGGAGGTGCATACAGGAGATGCACACAGGAGGTGTGCTCAAGAGATGCGCTCAGAAGGTCCCCGCCAGCTCCTCCCTCCCCGCTCCTCCTCTTTAATTCGACTGAAGCAGGATTGACTGTGGGATGTTGTGGAGTACACAGCACCACTTGGTGGGTTTCATGCACCGTCCTCCTTCCACCAGACCCCTCCTCTCCTCCGCTGACCTCCCTTCTGTGTTCTCTCGATTCCCCCACGTTCCCCTTATTCCTCTCCAGCTTCCGCATAGGAGAGGAAAGCTCCGACCCCGAGGTTCTGGGTCTGGCTTCTTTCACTCAGCACGACCTTCTCCATTTCTGCCCTTTACCCGCCATGACGTAAAGCCGTCCTTCATGGCTGGGGGACCTCCGCCGGGGCAGAGGCCACGTTTTCCTGAGGTTCGTCTGTCGAGGGCCCTGACTGGCTCCACATTTTCTCTCTTAGACCTGGACGTGCCACATCGCTGGGGCGCGTGGGCGGGATTCCGGGTCAGGGCCGCCTTTCACCCAGCAGCAGAGTGGTCTGCAGGCTGCCCAGATGGCTCTGTGCTTCCGTGGGTCAAGAGTGAGGTGACAGTGCCCCCTCCAGCGTGGTGGCCGGCCACAGCAGGAAACAGGCCCTCATCTGGCAGCCGCCCAGCCGCGAGCTGGCGGGGTCGGTATCAGCACGCCTTCTGGCGCAGAAGGCGCAGCGGCTTCTAACAGGCAGTCTCAGGTCTCAGAACGGTCCTTCCTTCTGATTATAGTCGAAGAGCCCCTTTCCAGCCAGACTTGCACCTGGGCTCGATGACGTTCGGTGTAAGAAGTGGGACCCTGGCTTAAGCGGCGGGCCCTGGCTCACTCAGGAAGCTCCGGTGTGTTCCTCGCTGCCTCCCTGCAAGCCTACCAGAAGCCGAAAGGCCCGCCCCACCCAGCGGAGACTCTGCAGGGCTGCACGGTCGCCCGGGAGACTGGGGGAGCTCGGGTGTCCACGTTCCAGGAGCAGACGAGACCCACAGGCCTGGGGCGTCTGCGAGGAGGACAGGTGGCGAGGACGGGTGGCCATGGCAACACCGTGGAAGTGCCTCTCAGAGCAGCCGGCACACGGGGAGACCGACCGGGGCCAGGGCTTCACAGCACCTAGACTCAGGAGAGCCGGCGCCCTGGCTGGGCAGAGTCACGCACCCAGGGGACGTGCGGCAGGCAGAGCCAGGCGATGGGGGAGGGAACGGGCAGGCTGGGCTGGGCTGGCCCCTCCAGAGACCAGCATGCGGCCTGTGCTGGGGCCGGCAGGGAGAGGTGGGCGGTGACAGGTAGGTGACAGGTAGGACATGAGGGACGAAGAGGAGATGAGAGGCCAATGTCAGGCAGCAGGCAGGTAGGTAGTGACAGGAGGGGACAGGTGTGTGATGATGATGGAAGATAGATGACAGGTCAATGACAGGTGGCAGGTAGGTAGTGACAGGTAGGTGACAGGTAGGTGATGATGACAGAAGATAGATGAAAGGTCAATGACAGGTGGCAGGTAGGTAGTGACAGGAGGGGACAGGTGTGTGATGATGATGGAAGATAGATGACAGGCCAATGACAGGTGGCAGGTAGGTAGTGACAGGCAGGTGACAGGTGGGTGATGATGACAGAAGATAGATGAAAGGTCAATGACAGGTGGCAGGTAGGTAGTGACAGGTAGGTGACAGGTGTGTGATGACAGAAGATAGATGACAGGTCAATGACAGGTGGCAGGTAGGTAGTGACAGGTAGGTGACAGGTGTGTGATGACAGAAGATAGATGACAGGTCAATGACAGGTGGCAGGTAGGTAGTGACAGGTAGGTGACAGGTGTGTGATGACAGAAGATAGATGACAGGTCAATGACAGGTGGCAGGTAGGTAGTGACAGATAGGTGACAGGTGGGTGATGATGACAGAAGATAGATGACAGGCCAATGACAGGTGGCAGGTAGGTAGTGACAGGCAGGTGACAGGTGGGTGATGATGACAGAAGATAGATGAAAGGTCAATGACAGGTGGCAGGTAGGTAGTGACAGGCAGGTGACAGGTGGGTGATGATGACAAAAGATAGATGAAAGGTCAATGACAGGTGGCAGGTAGGTAGTGACAGGTAGGTGACAGGTGGGTGATGATGATGGAAGATAGATGACAGGCCAATGACAGGTGGCAGGTAGGTAGTGACAGGTAGGTGACAGGTGTGTGATGATGATGGAAGATAGATGACAGGCCAATGACAGGTGGCAGGTAGGTAGTGACAGGTAGGTGACAGGTGGGTGATGATGACAGAAGATAGATGACAGGTCAATGACAGGTGGCAGGTAGGTAGTGACAGGTAGGTGACAGGTAGGTGATGACAGAAGAGAGATGACAGGTCAATGACAGGTGGCAGGTAGGTAGTGACAGGTAGGTGACAGGTGGGTGATGATGACAGAAGATAGATGACAGATCAATGACAGGTGGCAGGTAGGTAGTGACAGGTAGGTGACAGGTGGGTGATGATGATGGAAGATAGATGACAGGCCAATGACAGGTGGCAGGTAGGTAGTGTCAGGTAGGTGACAGGTAGGTGATGACAGAAGAGAGATGACAGGTCAATGACAGGTGGCAGGTAGGTAGTGACAGGTAGGTGACAGGTGGGTGATGATGACAGAAGATAGATGACAGGTCAATGACAGGTGGCAGGTAGGTAGTGACAGGTAGGTGACAGGTAGGTGATGACAGAAGAGAGATGACAGGTCAATGACAGGTGGCAGGTAGGTAGTGACAGGTAGGTGACAGGTGGGTGATGATGATGGAAGATAGATGACAGGCCAATGACAGGTGGCAGGTAGGTAGTGACAGGTAGGTGACAGGTGTGTGATGATGATGGAAGATAGATGACAGGCCAATGACAGGTGGCAGGTAGGTAGTGACAGGCAGGTGACAGGTGGGTGATGATGACAGAAGATAGATGACAGGTCAATGACAGGTGGCAGGTAGGTAGTGACAGGTAGGTGACAGGTGGGTGATGATGACAGAAGATAGATGACAGGTCAATGACAGGTGGCAGGTAGGTAGTGACAGGTAGGTGACAGGTAGGTGATGACAGAAGAGAGATGACAGGTCAGTGACAGGTGGCAGGTAGGTAGTGACAGGTAGGTGACAGGTAGGACATGAGGGACGAAGAAGAGATGAGAGGCCAATGTCAGGCGGCAGGCAGGTAGGTAGTGACAGGAGGGGACAGGTGTGTGAAGATGATGGAAGATAGATGACAGGCCAATGACAGGCGGCAGGTAGGTAGAGAGAGGTAGGTGACAGGTGGGTGATGACAGAAGATAGATGACAGGTCAAGGGCAGGTGGCAGGTAGGTAGTGACAGGTAGGTGACAGGTAGGTGATGATGACGGAAGATAGATGACAGATCAATGACAGGTGGCAGGTAGGTAGTGACAGGTAGGTGACAGGTGAGTGATGATGACGGAAGATAGATGACAGATCAATGACAGGTGGCAGGTAGGTAGTGACAGGTAGGTGACAGGTGGGTGATGACAGAAGATAGATGACAGGCCAATGACAGGTAGCAGGTAGGTAGTGACAGGTAGGTGACAGGTGGGTGATGACAGAAGATAGATGACAGGTCAGTGACTGGTGTCAGGTAGGTAGTGACAGGTAGGTGACAGGTGGGTGATGACATAAGATAGATGACAGGTTAATAACAGGTAGCAGCTAGGTTGTGACAGGTAGGTGACAGGTAGGTGATGATGATGGAAGATAGATGACAGGTCAATGACCGGTGGCAGGTAGGTAGTGACAGGTAGGTGACAGGTGAGTGATGATGACGGAAGATAGATGACTGGTCAATGACAAGTGGTAGGCAGGTAGTGACAGGTAGGTGACAGGTAGGTGATGATGACATAAGATAGATGACAGGTCAATGACAGTTAGCAAGCAGGTAGTGACAGGTAGGTGACAGGTGGGTGATGATGATGGAAGATAGATGACAGGTCAATGACAGGTGGCAGGTAGGTAGTGGCAGGTAAGTAGTGACAGGTAGGTGACAGGTGGGTGATGATGACAGAAGATAGATGACAGGTCAATGACAGGTAGCAGGTAGGTAGTGACAGGTAGGTGACAGGCGGGTGATGACAGAAGATAGATGACAGGCCAATGACAGGTGGCATGTAGGTAGTGACAGGTAGGTGACAGGTGGGTGATGACAGAAGATAGATGACAGGCCAATGACAGGTAGCAGGTAGGTAGTGACAGGTAGGTGACAGGTGGGTGATGACAGAAGATAGATGACAGGTCAATGACAGGTGGCATGTAGGTAGTGACAGGTAGGTGACAGGTGGGTGATGACAGAAGATAGATGACAGGTCAATGACAGGTAGCAGGTAGGTAGTGACAGATAGGTGACAGGTGGGTGATGACAAGATAGATGACAGGTCAATGACAGGTAGCAGGTAGGTAGTGACAGGTAGGTGACAGGTGGGTGATGACAGAAGATAGATGACATGTCTATGACAGGCAGCAGGTAGGTAGTGACGGGCAGGTGACAGGTGATAATTGATGTCAGTTGACAGATGATAAGTGACAGACACAGGACAGATGATATGTAGGTAGATGATAGTTTATTGATAGGTGATAGATGGTGAGTAGATTTCAGGTGACAGTATAAGTGGATAGATACATAGTTGACACACTGATGGCCAGATAATATAGGATAGATGATTGATTCATAGATGATATATAATTAGTTATCTGATAGGTAGAGAGATGATAGCTTGTGGATAGATGATATGCTCATAGATGATGATAGATGATAGTTGATTATTAATAGATGATAGCAACATAGATGTCAAGTGACAGATGACAGATAATGCATAGATCATATACTTAGATGGTGGATGATTGGTAAATGTTGGGTAGTTACTGCCTAGGTGTAGATGGGGATACAAGATGGTAGGTGATAGTAAGTGGCAGTCAGTGCAGGGGTGACACTGGTAGATATATAGATGATAGGCTGATAATACAGAGACGTAGATACGTAGATGGTGCACGATCGATAAGCAGACTGGTGATGGACAGTCACTGCACAGCTGATCAGTGGCAAATGTGCAGGTGGTGGTTGGTCAATGGATCGTTAATGGACAAGGACAGCTCACAGACCATAGATGGCGGATTCGTAGATGACAGAGATATAGGTGGTAGACAGGTAAAGGGCAGCTTCTGACGGCACGGGAGGACAGGCAGAGGCCCACCCCTGTCCCCGGGCGGTGTGTGCCTCCACGCTCGCTGGCTGGCGTGGTCCCGGGGATGCCGGGGGCGTGAGCTCTGTGGAGACCCTCCTTGGGAGCCTCCTTCCTGCTCTGCGGGTCACTTGCTGCCGCTCACAGGCTTGGCCAGCAGCCATCGAGGACACCTGACGGCTTTTGGACGAGGAGAGGTAGCCGGGCAGGTCTAGTCAGAGGTCTCCTCCTCCTGTGGCCCCACACTTGACTTGCTCACTGCGTGTGGTCTGGAAGACGCCTCCCTCTAGCGGCCTCCGCGGGGCCAGCGGGCGTCCCTCGTGAGACACCCGCCTCACCGCTGGACCTGTCCTGCGTGGACTTCTCTTCTGCTTGTTTTCTGTGGCCGTGGACTTCAGACCTCTCCACGTGAGGTGCATGCAGCTCCAGGGGCTCCCCTCCCAGGTCCACAGCGCGGCGTGCACCTTGGTGCCCTGGGGCCTGGCGGAGCACACTTGTCCACCCTTGACTGGCCCCGTGCTCTGGGCCAGCGGTGGCCTGGTGTGAGGAGAAGATGCTGGGTACTTTGCGACCGCCTCCTGGTGTGCTCGGCCCTTGTCCTGAGACAATTGGTGGAAGAGGGTGAGGGGCAGGCAGCCCTGCTGCAAGCCGAGAGGCCCAGGCCATCCCCAGAGGCCCAGGCGCTCAGAGCCCCTGGGGGCGTAGTGTCCACTGGCAGAGGCCTTGCAGTGTGTGCCACGCAGTTCTGTGGCACAGGCAGTGGGCACGGTGCCCAGTACAGCCCTTCAGATAACTTGAGACTGAGCATTTGGGGTTCTAGAGGTGAGCGCTGAGGGTCTGAGCGGGACCCAGGGATCCATCGGGGCGGCAGACCTATCAAGGGCCTGTCGTGAGCAATGAGACCCGCGTGTGGGCCAAGGCGGGCGGTGCTGCCGTGCTCCAGAGTTCCAGAGCCGGTCGGGAGAAGGGGCAGCAGCACGGGCACGAGCACGGGGCCGTTGGGGGACCCGAGCCTCAGTCCAGCGTCTGGCGGGCCCTGCCCCGTGCTCTTCTTGAAGCTGAGCCAGGCCATCCTGGCGTGGGTCCCTGTGAGCTGCAGCCCTGAGCCTGTGAGGGGCGCTGGAGAGAGCGAGCGAGTGGGCAGGGCCCCGGTCCAGCAGACGCCCCCCTCGCTTCTCTGCCGACTTCAACTTTACATTCCCGCTCTGCCTCTTCACAGGAGGCGTGATGAGCTTGGAATAAAATCAAACGACGACACCAGACAAGCGGGCAGCTCGTTTCCTACTCTGCGACCTAGAACTCCTTTCTCCTCCCTACCTGTGACCGGACGTCTGCTGTCCCGCCTCACCGCAGCCGGGCTTGCGGTAAGCAAGGGCACAGCCTGCACCCCCACGCTGGTGTGGACCAAGACCCCAGGTCCAGCACGACTTTCCCGTGGGGCAGGACTGAGGGGTGGCCTTTGCATCTTCTACCAGCTCACATGGCCTCCTCACGAAGGCAGACCCACCTCCTGCAGAAACCTAAGGCAAGCGGAGGAAGAGTGCGCCGGCGGCACTCAGCCTGCTCCGGCTGGCCTCCTGCGGCGCCGGGCGCAGGAGTCAGCACGGCCGCGTCCACTGCGCGAGGTGGCCGTGCTGAGAGGCTGCACCTGCCGAGCTCAGGGCCCGGTGCAGGCTGCGCCTCCTGGTCAGAAGGGCAGCAGGACCAAGTGTATCCGAGTGGCTGTCACTTGTTATTGATCTCCTGACGGCTTCTAAAAATGTCGCGTTTGAGCTGTCAGTGGGTTTGCAGACGCTCCTTGATGAGAGGGAGTGGGAGGTATTGATTGGCCTCATCTGCTCTCCATGTTATGCTGATCAGACCTGCAGCCTTCCCTTTGTGCCGTCCTGAGACAGAGCCGTCGGGCGGTTGGGATGCAGACGGGGTGTGGAGAGTGGGGCGAGCGGGTCTGGGTGGAGGGGCAGCTGCCACGGCTTCCCAAGAGCGGATGCCCACGCTTGGCGTCCTCTCTGGGCTGGCTTCGTTGCCAGAGACGTTGCCTTGTGGACCCAGTGGTTGGATTCTCTGTTACAGCCCGTCCTCCGGCTGGGCCGTGGCGTGGAGCAGTGCGCGTGTTGCCCTCTTTAAGGAGAAGCTAGGGGCTCGGCCAGGCGGGGCAGGAAGCTGAGCGCGTTTTCTCTGATCTCCATCTGCCCTTAGACAGTGAAGAGTCCTCCCCTTTCTGAAGAGGTTATCTTGACTCCACAGAGTGAATTGTCCTCGAGCGTGGAACTTTAAATAAAGGCTTTGGTGCTGGTGCTTACACCGCTTCCTCGGGCCCACAGATTTAAGGAGGCTGATGTCAGGCTGGGAGCTCTCACTGATCCACACTGGGTTGGGCACCTGCTACTGGCCCAGCGTAGGATGCTCTTCGGCCTCCCTGGCACGCATGCCCTCAGGAGGTGGTTGAAACGCCTTCTCAGGCCTCGGCGGCCTCCTTCAGGGCCTCCTCTGCTCCATGCACCCAACGCTCAGCAGGTCTCCAGGAGGTTCTGTTCATACCCAAGTGGAAGAACTGCCTCAACCTGCGTCCTCGGCACAAAGGGAGCATGAGAGGAGATTCTGCCTCAAATTAACTCGCTGAGGGGGTCCTAAGGCGGTCACAAAATCAGCGAGATCATGCTGGCGTCAGCGACCATCTGGAAAAGGGCATTTGAAATCCCCTAGTCTGGAGATCTCGATTTTTGTGACTCGAATCCTGCAAGGCGCCCCGTGAACAAGCAGCTCTGGGACGTGAGGGTGCAGAAGCTCTGCACTGGACGCAGGCACCGAGCCTCGGTGGGCAGCCGGAAGGGTGCTCGGGCTGCTGGTGGTTGTGGAGCAGGTCAAACGGCAGCATCCAGAGGTGTGGCCGCCGGCTGGCCCCCGTGCGCGGCCTGAGTGCGAAGGCTTGCTGGTGGAAATGGGGCTGTCCCCCGTCCCTGGGAAGCTTCGAGGGTACATCTTAAAAGTAAAGGTGCACTTGTTCTGGACGCAGCAAGTCCGTCACTGGCTCTTGGCCCACAGAAACAGAAGCGCGGGCACCCGAGGGCTGCCATCGTCCAGCCTTCAGCGGCTGAAGCCGCGCGTGGGGACAGGGACGTGGTCTCTCTGCCCAAGAGGTGTGTGCAGGTGCCAGGGCAGTGCGGCTCTCCCCAGGGCCGGGATGGACCAGCAGGGATTCACGCGAGAGTGGCCGAGTCAACGACGTTGGTCCTCAGTGGGTGCCTGTCCTCGTGGTCACTGTCACAGGCGCTGAAGGCTGGGAGTGGCCAGTGCTGCTCATCTGGGGAGCGCGAGAGAGGAACGGTGATTCAGGTGGAAAAAGCTGTGTAAGATGCAGGGCGTGCACCGTGCGCCGTCTCCCGACCCCGTTGACTGGAGGAGCCAGGAGCCTCCTAGGAAGGCACGCGGAGGGTAGCGACGGGCTCTCAGACAGATTTTCCTCTTTTATTATGCTTTCGTTTGTCGTTGGATGTTTTTAAAGCCATCATCATGAAGAACAGAAACAAAACCATGATTCCAATCACACCGCCAGTTTGCAAGTCAGTAAAAGGCCTGAGAAACGTGTGCGGTCCTGTCAAACGGTGAGCCACAGAGCGCGGGGTGGACGGCTGTGGGGTCCAGCAGCGGGCTGGGCAGGCGCCTCTGGCCCTCCAGACAGACCCTGTAAGGACTGACTGGCAGATGAGTGACTCCCACATGGAGGGAGAGCCCGTCAACTTGATTCCAAGGGCAGGGTGGTCACGGCCACTGTGTGGCTTTAGTCAGATGCTGGAAAGGCCGGCCAGCGTGGGGCGGTGATTCTGGTGGGAGACACAAGGCCCGACAGGACTCTTGCCCCAGGAGGAAACCGTACACCACACCCCTCCTGGACCTCAGGTCAGCTCACATCTTCACAAGCCTGAGTTGAATCAGTGGTCCTGCAGGGTCAGCTTTGAGGGCCACCCTGGCGGATCATGGGGTGTCCGCCTACTAAACCCTGCGGGGTTAGTTTCAAGGGCCACCCTGGTGGGTCATGGGGTGTCCGCCTACTAACCCTGCGGGGTTAGTTTTGAGGGTCACCCTGGCTGGGTCATGGGGTGTCCGCCTACTAACCCTGTGGGGTTAGTTTTGAGGGTCACCCTGGCTGGGTCATGGGGTGTCCGCCAACTAACCCTGCAGGGTTAGTTTCGAGGGCCACCCTGGCGGGTCATGGGGTGTCCGCCTACTAACCCTGCAGGGTTAGTTTCGAGGGCCACCCTGGCTGGGTCATGCGGTGTCCGCCTACTAAACCCTGCGGGGTTAGTTTCGAGGGCCACCCTGGCTGGGTCATGGGGTGTCCGCCTACTAACCCTGCGGGGTTAGTTTCGAGGGCCACCCTGGCTGGGTCATGCGGTGTCCGCCTACTAAACCCTGCAGGGTTAGTTTCGAGGGCCACCCTGGCGGGTCATGGGGTGTCTGCCTACTAAACCCTGCGGGGTTAGTTTCGAGGGCCACCCTGGCGGGTCATGGGGTGTCTGCCTACTAAACCCTGCGGGGTTAGTTTCGAGGGCCACCCTGGCTGGGTCATGGGGTGTCCGCCTACTAAACCCTGCAGGGTTAGTTTCGAGGGCCACCCTGGCTGGGTCATGGGGTGTCCGCCTACTAAACCCTGCAGGGTTAGTTTCGAGGGCCACCCTGGCGGGTCATGGGGTGTCCGCCTACTAACCCTGTGGGGTTAGTTTCAAGGGCCACCCTGGCTGGGTCATGGGGTGTCCGCCTACTAAACCCTGTGGGGTTAGTTTCAAGGGCCACCCTGGCTGGGTCATGCGGTGTCCGCCTACTAAACCCTGTGGGGTTAGTTTCGAGGGCCACCCTGGCGGGTCATGGGGTGTCCGCCTACTAACCCTGCGGGGTTAGTTTCGAGGGCCACCCTGGCTGGGCACAGGGTGCCCATCTTCTTGGCTTAGTGTCACTCCTGATGTGAGGTTTTCCAGATGAGCTGAGCCCTGAGAGGTGGACTCAGCAGTGCAGGAGGACGGGTGGGCACCCTTCAGTCCCTCGGGGTCTAGCAGAACGCAGGGCAGAGGGGGTAGAATCCCCCTCCTCTCCCCTGGTCCTCGGCCTGGAGGCTGGGTTCTCCCGCCCGTGGCTGGTTTCTGCCCTCAGGCCTCTTTGCGAGCCTCCTGCTGCGGACAGCAGCTGCGCTGCCTTCTGGGCTCCCTCGCTGCTGAGCCGACTCCTGGTTTCCCGCCCCACGTGTCCATCCCCTTCCTCCCGGTGTGTGTCTGGACACCCCGGTCAGCACACACCTCCGAGAAGCCCTTCCTAGGCTTGACCAGCCGGGGCCAACCACCGTGGCCCAGCGTCCTGGCCGTGAAGGGCACGACGAAGGTGAAGCACGGGGCAGTGACCACGGTGTGGTGGGCGGTCAGGCACACGCGGAAAGCTGAACAGACGATGACCACTACCAAGCCAGAGTGGCTACTGGGTGCTCCCCTGGACAAATTCCACGCTGCCTGTTAAGAATAACGGACACGGCCACCCGGGATGGCGTCAAGAAACGTCACGCTGCTCAGTTCACAATAGCCAGATTGTGGAACCAACCTAGATGTCCTTCAATTGATGAATGGATAAAGAAAATGTGGTATATATATACAATGGAATATTACTCAGCCATAAAGAACAATAAAATTATGGCATTTGCAGGCAAATGGATGAAACTGGAGAATATCATGCTGAGATAAGCCAATCTCAAAAAATCAAAGGAAGAATGATATCGCTAATAAGTGGATGATGACACATAATGGGGGGTGGGAAGGGTTAGTGTTGGGGTTGGAGTTGGGTTTAGGGAGGGGGGCAGGAATGGAGGAAGGAAGGACTGTATAGATGGAGGGGAAGGGTGGGAGGGGAGGGGGGGAAGGGAAAAAATGGCAGAATGAATCAAACAACATTACTCTATGTAAATTTATGATTACACAAATGGTATGCCTTTACACCATGTACAGACAGAGAAACAACAGGTATCCCATTTGTTAACAATAAAAAAAAAAAAAAAAAAAGAAACGTCACGGGCAAAGCAGAGCTGAGCCCTCTCAGCCGAAGATTCCTGCCCCTATTCAGACAGGGCCTCCGAGGGCGGCTTCTGACTTGGGGAGGCCCTGTGGGCTGTGGGGTCCTGCTGACGGGCCGCATGCATCACAGGAAGGCCAGGGACCCCTCGTCCCTTGGCCGAGCAGCTTTCCCTGAGGCAAGGGGCAGTGGTCCAACACCTCCACTCTGTGACGCCGTCCACAGCTCTGGCCCTCAGCTGCAGACCTGCCCACCGAGCAGGCACTGAGCTTCCCCTGGGAACGCAGGAGGCACTTCCAAGTTCCCCTCTCTTCAGGGCCCTCTCCCTCTGCTCCGCAGGCCAGGAACACCGGGAAGTCCACCCCCTGAGCTGACAGCCCCGGAGGCCTGGAGACACGCACCCTGGTATTGGAACCGGCTTCACTTGTGCTTTGGCAGGAGAGCCGTCCGTTGCCCTGCCAGGGAAGGGTGGTAGCCAGCGACAGGCCTCTCCAGCCAACTGCTCCCGGCCCTGAGAGATGAAGGCCAGGGAGGCGCGATTCCAGTCCTGGCAGCCTCTTCAGAACGTGGCCCTGACGCCTCTCTTTGACCCCAGTTCCGATCTCGCTCCTGCGTTCGACTCAGGAAGTATCCCGCTCAACGTTCTTCTGTATTTAACCTCGGTAAACTCAGGGGAAGTTTCTTCCTTTCTTTTCTCTTTTTAACCTTTGGGGAAATGTGTCTTTTGAGTGCTGAGAAGGTCATCTGATCTACCGGCCCTGGGGCCTCTCTGGGGAGCAAGCCTTTCTGACAGGTTTGACTTGGTACCGTTCCTCCACCCTGGCGCTGAACTGGACCCTGACCACTACAGATTGACCGGTGGCTCAGAATCCTGAACGTGGCTCTGGCTTTTGGTGCCTCAGGCTCCTGTGATGGTGCCCTTCACGGGAACTTTCCTGGGATTCACTGTTAGCAAATCGCTGGCTCATTGCACAAGGTCAAGCAAGGTCATCGGTGGCTGCTTTCTCACCAGGACTAAGAAGAGGAGACTGACATTGGAACCCTGGGGATCTGGGACCACACGTGAAGGAAGGCCGGGCAGCACATCAGGTGCTGCTCCTGGAGACGGGTCAGGGCCTGACGGAGGTGACAGGCAGCTCCTGTCAAACAGTCCCTTCTGCTGTCCCCAGTGCTCTGAGAACCTGCACTCCAAGGGTTTGGGGCTGGGCGAGGCCACTTATCTCGTGGGAGAAGATCTTTCCTGGACCGTGATGCTGATTTTAACTTTGCTCTGCGCAGCCTGAGTTCACTTGCCATAGCATGAAAGGGCCCTTGATGAGCCATCAAGAGACCATGTCATCAAGCTTCCTGCCCCGCTTCCTCATGTCAGAACAGTTTCCTGGACGCAGAGGCCAGAGCGAGAGCAGGCCAGCTTTCCTGAGTCATGGGAGGTGGGCCTCCTTGTCTTGACCACGGGTTGCTGTGGAAATCCTGGACCTGCGCACCAGCTCGGTTCTCCGCGCCGGGTAGGCTGAGCTGCCTCCGCTCTAAGACGCCTTCTCTGCTTTCAGTGCTGAATGAGCTCCGAGGAAGCCCGCCCCACTGCAGGACAGAGTGCTGCAGGATTCCTGAGCGTCTTTACGAGCATCGGGGGCTCACAGCCTCCTGCTTCCGTGTGCAGAGAGTCTGGGAGCAGAAGCAGAGGCCGTGCTCGGGAAGAGGACACCCAAGACATGGTGCGGGAGCTTCCGAGGGGCAGCTCTGCCCTGTGCCATGGCTTCCCTTCCCTTTGTAGTGGGAATGATTTTTCTCTCCTTGTGGTGCTGGGTAGAACCCAGGGCCTATGCACGCTGGGCCAGCGCTCTGCCACTGAGCTGCATCTCCAGCCCTGCTTTTATTTTTTAAAGATCATAATAATACTGCAGAACCACTGTGAAAATATTAGACACAGAAAATAGTCAAGAGGAAAAACAGAAAGGCAACCCCACTGTTTTTGTCTTGCACTGTTATAAGGAAAGGCCACAGACTGGGATTTACAATAGGAATCCTGGGATCTGGACAGGACCCTCGGGTGTGGTGACCTGGCCAAGGCTGACCACCTCCTGTGGTAGGAGGGACAGTGAGAGACAGGGCTCTGTCCTCCTGGGAGGAACCCACCCTGGGATTGCGGCACGCCCACTCAGGAGGGGTCCTCAGCCTAATTTCCCTCAAAAGGCCCCAGCACACTGCTGCCCAGTGGTCGGATCCCAAGCCCTTACCTCTGGGGGACACCTGTAACCCTGACCCCTGAGATGCACATTCAATGAGGCTGCTTTTAACTTCAGCTCCTTCCTTTGAACTCTCCTTGGTGCACAGAGCTCTCAAAGCCCTGACCTGAGAGCAGGCCGGGGAGTTTCTGTGTAATGATGGGGGTCACGGCTCTCCTGGGGGCACTGCAGGTGGCAGGGCTCCTCCTGGGGGTCCAACAGCCTGCAGCACCGAATAACCACAACAAAGGCAGGGGGCGTGAGCACCCTGGGAGGAGGGGAAGTGGGGCAGGGGAGATGCTGGGACTCCAGTGCTGGTGCACAGAGCTGAGTCCACAGGGGCAGGGGAGATGCTGGGGCTCCAGTGCTGGTACACAGACTGAGTCCACAGGGGCAGGGGAGATGCTGGGTCTCCAGTGCAGGTACATGGAGCTGAGTCCACATAGGCAGGGAAGATGCTGGGTCTCCCAGTGCTGGTACACAGACTGAGTCCACAGGGGCAGGGGAGATGCTGGGGCTCCAGTGCTGGTACATGGAGCTGAGTCCACAGGGGCAGGGGACATGCTGGGTCTCCAGTGCTGGTACACAGACTGAGTCCACAGGGGCAGGGGAGATGCTGGGTCTCCAGTGCTGGTACACAGACTGAGTCCACAGGGGCAGGGGAGATGCTCGGGCTCCAGTGCTGGTACACAGACTGAGTCCACAGGGGCAGGGGAGATGCTGGGTCTCCAGTGCTGGTACACAGACTGAGTCCACAGGGGCAGGGGAGATGCTGGGGCTCCAGTGCTGGTGCACCAACTGAGTCCACAGGGGCAGGGGAGATGCTGGGTCTCCAGTGCTGGTACACAGACTGAGTCCACAGGGGCAGGGGAGATGCTGGGGATCCAGTGCTGGTGCACCAGACTGAGTCCACAGGGGCAGGGGAGATGCTGGGTCTCCAGTGCTGGGCAAAGACTGAGTCCACAGGGGCAGGGGAGATACTGGGTCTCCAGTGCTGGTACACTAGACTGAGTCCACAGGGGCAGGGAGACATGCTGGGTCTCCAGTGCTGGTGCACAGACTGAGTCCACAGGGGCAGGGGACATGCTGCGGCTCCAGTGAAGGTACACAGAGCTGAATCCACAGGGGCAGGGGAGATGCTGGGGCTCCAGTGCTGGTACACGTAGCTGAGTCCACAGGGGCAGGGGACATGCTGCGGCTCCAGTGCTGGTACACAGAGCTGAATCCACAGGGGCAGGGGAGATGCTGGGGCTCCAGTGCTGGTGCACAGACTGAGTCCACAGGGGCTGGGGAGATGCTGGGGATCAGTGCTGGTGCACCCACTGAGTCCACCGGGGCAGGGGAGATGCTGGGTCTCCAGTGCTGGGGCAAAGACTGAGTCCACCGGGGCAGGGGAGATACTGGGTCTCCAGTGCTGGTACACGTAGCTGAGTCCACAGGGGCAGGAGACATGCTGGGTCTCCAGTGCTGGTGCACAGACTGAGTCCACAGGGGCAGGGGACATGCTGCGGCTCCAGTGCTGGTACACAGAGCTGAATCCACAGGGGCAGGGGAGATGCTGGGGCTCCAGTGCTAGTGCACAGACTGAGTCCACAGGGGCATGGGAGATGCTGCGGCTCCAGTGCTGGTGCACAGACTGAGTCCAGAGGGGCATGGGAGATGCTGGGTCTCCAGTGCAGGTACATGGAGCTGAGTCCACATAGGCAGGTAAGATGCTGGGTCTCCCAGTGCTGGTACACAGACTGAGTCCACAGGGGCAGGGGAGATGCTGGGGCTCCAGTGCTGGTACATGGAGCTGAGTCCACAGGGGCAGGGGACATGCTGGGTCTCCCAGTGCTGGTACATCCAGCTGAGTCCACAGGGGCAGGGGAGATGATGGGTCTCCAGTGCTGGTACACAGACTGAGTCCACAGGGGCAGGGGAGATGCTCGGGCTCCAGTCCTGGTACACAGACTGAGTCCACAGGGGCAGGGGAGATGCTGGGTCTCCAGTGCTGGTACACAGACTGAGTCCACAGGGGCAGGGGAGATGCTCGGGCTCCAGTCCTGGTACACAGACTGAGTCCACAGGGGCTGGGGAGATGCTGGGGATCAGTGCTGGTGCACCCACTGAGTCCACCGGGGCAGGGGAGATGCTGGGTCTCCAGTTCTGGGGCAAAGACTGAGTCCACAGGGGCAGGGGAAATGCTGGGGCTCCAGTGCTGGTGAACAGACTGAGTCCACAGGGGCAGGGGAGATGCTGGGGCTCCAGTGCTGGGGCAAAGGGTGAGTCCAAAGGGGCAGGGGAGATGCGGGGTCTCCAGTGCTGGTACACAGATCTGAGCCCACAGGGCAGGGGAGATGCTGGGGCTCCAGTGCTGGGGAACAGACTGAGTCCACAGGGGCAGGGGAGATGCTGGGTCTCCAGTAAGGTACACAGACTGAGTCCACAGGGGTAGGGGACATGCTGGGGCTCCAGTGCTGGTACACAGACTGAGTCCACAGGGGCAGGGGAGATGCTGCGGCTCCAGTGCTGGTGCAAAGACTGAGTCCTCAGGGGCAGGGAAGATGCTGGGGCTCCAGTGCTGGTACACAGACTGAGACCACAGGGGCAGGAGAGATGCTGGGACTCCAGTGCTGGTACACAGGCTGAGACCACTGGGGCACGGGAGATGCTGGGTCTCCAGTAACGGTACAAAGACTGAGTCCACAGGGGAAGGGGAGATGCTGGGTATCCAGTGCTGGTACATGGAGCTGAGTCCACAGGGCCAGGGGAGATGATGGGTCTCCCAGTGCTGGTGCACAGACTAGGTCCACCGGGGCAGGGGAGATGCTGGGGCACCAGTGCTGGTACACAGACTGAGTCCACAGCGGCAAGGGAGATGCTGGGTCTCCCAGTGCTCTTGCACAGACTGAGTCCACAGGGGCAGGGGAGATGCTGGGTCTCCAGTGCTGGTACATGGAGTTGAGTCCACAGGTGCAGGGGAGATGCTGGGGCTCCAATGCTGGTACACAGACTGAGTCCACAGGGGCAGGGGACATGCTGGGGCTCCAGTGCTGGTACACAGACTGAGTCCACAGGGGCAGGGGAGATGCTGGGTCTCCAGTGCTGGTTCACAGACTGAGTCCACAGGTGCAGGGGACATGCTGAGTCTCCCAGTGCTGGTACACAGACTGAGTCCACAGGGGCAGGGGAGATAATGGGTCTCCAGTGCTGGTACACAGACTGAGTCCACAGGGGCAGGGGAGATGCTGGGGCTCAAGTGCTGGTGCACAGACTGAGTCCACAGGGGCAGGGGAGATGCTGGGGCTCCAGTGCTGGTGCACAGACTGAGTTCACAGGGGCAGGGGAGATGCTGGGTCTCCAGCACTGGTGCACAGACTGAGTCCACAGGGGCAAGGAGATGCTGGGTCTCCCAGTGCTGGTACATGTAGCTGAGTCCACAGGGGCAGGGGAGATGGTGTGTCTCCAGTGCTGGTGCACAGTCTGAGTCCACAGGGGCAGGGGAGATGCTGGGGCTCCAGTGCTGTTGCATAGACTGAGTCCACAGGGGCAGGGGAGATGCTGTGTCTCCAGTGCTGTTACACAGACTGAGGCCAAAGGGGTAGGGGACATGCTGGGTCTCCAGTGCTGTTACACAGACTGAGGCCAAAGGGGTAGGGGACATGCTGGGGCTCCAGTGCTGGTACACATACTGAGTCCACAGGGGCAGGGGACATGCTGGGGCTCCAGTGCTGGTACACATACTGAGTCCACAGGGGCAGGGGAGATGCTGGGGTTCCAGTGCTGGAACACAGACTGAGGCCACAGGGAGACGGGAGATGCTGGGGCTCCAGTGCTGGAACACAGACTGAGTCCACAGGGGCAGGGGAGATGCTGTGTCTCCAGTGCTGGTACACAGAGCTGAGTCCACAGGGGCAGGGGAGATGGTGGGTCTCCCAGTGCTGGTACACAGACTGAGTCCACGGGGGCAGGGGAGATGCTGTGTCTCCCAGTGCTGGTACACGGAGCTGAGTCCACAGGGGCAGGGGATATGCTGCGGCTCCAGTGCTGGTACACAGACTGAGTCCACAAGGGCAGGGGAGATGCTGGCCTCCCAGTACTGGTACACAGACTGAGTCCACAGGGGCAGGGGAGATGCTGGGACTCCAGTGCAGGTACACAGACTGAGTCCACAGGGGCCGGGGAGATGCTGGGTCTCCCAGTGCTGTTACACAGACTGAGTCCACCGGGGCAGGGGACAAGCTGGGTCTCCAGTGCTAGTACATGGAGCTGAGTCCACAGGGGCAGGGGAGATGCTGGGGCTCAGTGCTGGTGCACAGACTGAGTCCCCAGGGACAGGGACAGGGTGGGGCTCCGGTGCTGGTGCACAGACTGGGTCCACAGGGGCAGGGGACATGCTGGGTCTCCAGTGCTGGTCCACAGACTGAGTCCACAGGGGCAGGGGAGATGCTGGGTCTCCAGTGCTGGTACAACGTAGCTGAGTCCAGAGGGGCATGAGACATGCTGGGTCTCCAGTGCTGGTGCACAGACTGAGTCCACAGGGGCAGGGGAGATGCTGGGGCTCCAGTGCTGTTGCATAGACTGAGTCCACAGGGGCAGGGGAGATGCTGTGTCTCCAGTGCTGTTACACAGACTGAGGCCAAAGGGGTAGGGGACATGCTGGGTCTCCAGTGCTGTTACACAGACTGCGGCCAAAGGGGTAGGGGACATGCTGGGGCTCCAGGGCTGGTACACATACTGAGTCCACAGGGGCAGGGGACATGCTGGGGCTCCAGTGCTGGTACACATACTGAGTCCACAGGGGCAGGGGAGATGCTGGGGTTCCAGTGCTGGAACACAGACTGAGGCCACAGGGAGACGGGAGATGCTGGGGCTCCAGTGCTGGAACACAGACTGAGTCCACAGGGGCAGGGGAGATGCTGTGTCTCCAGTGCTGGTACACAGAGCTGAGTCCACAGGGGCAGGGGAGATGGTGGGTCTCCCAGTGCTGGTACACAGACTGAGTCCACGGGGGCAGGGGAGATGCTGTGTCTCCCAGTGCTGGTACACGGAGCTGAGTCCACAGGGGCAGGGGATATGCTGCGGCTCCAGTGCTGGTACACAGACTGAGTCCACAAGGGCAGGGGAGATGCTGGCACTCCCAGTACTGGTACACAGACTGAGTCCACAGGGGCAGGGGAGATGCTGGAACTCCAGTGCGGGTACACAGACTGAGTCCACAGGGGCCGGGGAGATGCTGGGTCTCCCAGTGCTGTTACACAGACCGAGTCCACAGGGGCAGGGGACAAGCTGGGTCTCCAGTGCTAGTACATGGAGCTGAGTCCACAGGGGCAGGGGAGATGCTGGGGCTCCAGTGCTGGTGCACAGACTGAGTCCCCAGGGACAGGGGACAGGCTGGGGCTCCGGTGCTGGTGCACAGACTGGGTCCACAGGGGCAGGGGACATGCTGGGTCTCCAGTGCTGGTTCACAGACTGAGTCCACCGGGGCAGGGGAGATACTGGGTCTCCAGTGCTGGTACACGTAGCTGAGTCCACAGGGGCAGGAGACATGGTGGGTCTCCAGTGCTGGTGCACAGACTGAGTCCACAGGGGCAGGGGACATGCTGCGGCTCCAGTGCTGGTACACAGAGCTGAATCCACAGGGGCAGGGGAGATGCTGGGGCTCCAGTGCTAGTGCACAGACTGAGTCCACAGGGGCATGGGAGATGCTGCGGCTCCAGTGCTGGTGCACAGACTGAGTCCAGAGGGGCATGGGAGATGCTGGGTCTCCAGTGCAGGTACATGGAGCTGAGTCCACATAGGCAGGTAAGATGCTGGGTCTCCCAGTGCTGGTACACAAACTGAGTCCACAGGGGCAGGGGAGATACTGGGGCTCCAGTGCTGGTACATGGAGCTGAGTCCACAGGGGCAGGGGACATGCTGGGTCTCCCAGTGCTGGTACATCCAGCTGAGTCCACAGGGGCAGGGGAGATGATGGGTCTCCAGTGCTGGTACCCAGACTGAGTCCACAGGGGCAGGGGAGATGCTCGGGCTCCAGTCCTGGTACACAGACTGAGTCCACAGGGGCAGGGGAGATGCTGGGTCTCCAGTGCTGGTACACAGACTGAGTCCACAGGGGCAGGGGAGATGCTCGGGCTCCAGTCCTGGTACACAGACTGAGTCCACAGGGGCTGGGGAGATGCTGGGGATCAGTGCTGGTGCACCCACTGAGTCCACCGGGGCAGGGGAGATGCTGGGTCTCCAGTGCTGGGGCAAAGACTGAGTCCACAGGGGCAGGGGAAATGCTGGGGCTCCAGTGCTGGTGAACAGACTGAGTCCACAGGGGCAGGGGAGATGCTGGGGCTCCAGTGCTGGGGCAAAGGGTGAGTCCAAAGGGGCAGGGGAGATGCGGGGTCTCCAGTGCTGGTACACAGATCTGAGCCCACAGGGCAGGGGAGATGCTGGGGCTCCAGTGCTGGGGCACAGACTGAGTCCACAGGGGCAGGGGAGATGCTGGGTCTCCAGTAAGGTACACAGACTGAGTCCACAGGGGTAGGGGACATGCTGGGGCTCCAGTGCTGGTACACAGACCGAGTCCACAGGGGCAGGGGAGATGCTGCGGCTCCAGTGCTGGTGCAAAGACTGAGTCCTCAGGGGCAGGGAAGATGCTGGGGCTCCAGTGCTGGTACACAGACTGAGACCACAGGGGCAGGAGAGGTGCTGGGACTCCAGTGCTGGTACACAGACTGAGACCACTGGGGCACGGGAGATGCTGGGTCTCCAGTAACGGTACAAAGACTGAGTCCACAGGGGAAGGGGAGATGCTGGGTATCCAGTGCTGGTACATGGAGCTGAGTCCACAGGGCCAGGGGAGATGATGGGTCTCCCAGTGCTGGTGCACAGACTAGGTCCACAGGGGCAGGGGAGATGCTGGGGCACCAGTGCTGGTACACAGACTGAGTCCACAGGGGCAGGGGAGATGCTGGGTCTCCAGTGCTGGTACATGGAGTTGAGTCCACAGGTGCAGGGGAGATGCTGGG
Source organism: Sciurus carolinensis (assembly GCF_902686445.1). Lineage (NCBI taxonomy): Eukaryota > Metazoa > Chordata > Mammalia > Rodentia > Sciuridae > Sciurus > Sciurus carolinensis. The sequence goes on along the minus strand of NC_062224.1, from coordinate 118,155,066 downwards.
GCTCCAATGCTGGTACACAGACTGAGTCCACAGGGGCAGGGGACATGCTGGGGCTCCAGTGCTGGTACACAGACTGAGTCCACAGGGGCAGGGGAGATGCTGGGTCTCCAGTGCTGGTTCACAGACTGAGTCCACAGGTGCAGGGGACATGCTGAGGTCTCCAGTGCTGGTACACAGACTGAGTCCACAGGGGCAGGGGAGATAATGGGTCTCCAGTGCTGGTACACAGACTGAGTCCACAGGGGCAGGGGAGATGCTGGGGCTCAAGTGCTGGTGCACAGACTGAGTCCACAGGGGCAGGGGAGATGCTGGGGCTCCAGTGCTGGTGCACAGACTGAGTACACAGGGGCAGGGGAGATGCTGGGTCTCCAGCACTGGTGCACAGACTGAGTCCACAGGGGCAAGGAGATGCTGGGTCTCCCAGTGCTGGTACATGTAGCTGAGTCCACAGGGGCAGGGGAGATGCTGTGTCTCCAGTGCTGGTGCACAGTCTGAGTCCACAGGGGCAGGGGAGATGCTGGGGCTCCAGTGCTGTTGCATAGACTGAGTCCACAGGGGCAGGGGAGATGCTGTGTCTCCAGTGCTGTTACACAGACTGAGGCCAAAGGGGTAGGGGACATGCTGGGTCTCCAGTGCTGTTACACAGACTGAGGCCAAAGGGGTAGGGGACATGCTGGGGCTCCAGTGCTGGTACACATACTGAGTCCACAGGGGCAGGGGAGATGCTGGGGCTCCAGTGCTGGTACACATACTGAGTCCACAGGGGCAGGGGAGATGCTGGGGTTCCAGTGCTGGAACACAGACTGAGGCCACAGGGGCAGGGGAGATGCTGTGTCTCCAGTGCTGGTACACAGAGCTGAGTCCACAGGGGCAGGGGAGATGGTGGGTCTCCCAGTGCTGGTACACAGACTGAGTCCACGGGGGCAGGGGAGATGCTGTGTCTCCCAGTGCTGGTACACGGAGCTGAGTCCACAGGGGCAGGGGATATGCTGCGGCTCCAGTGCTGGTACACAGACTGAGTCCACAAGGGCAGGGGAGATGCTGGCACTCCCAGTACTGGTACACAGACTGAGTCCACAGGGGCAGGGGAGATGCTGGGACTCCAGTGCGGGTACACAGACTGAGTCCACAGGGGCCGGGGAGATGCTGGGTCTCCCAGTGCTGTTACACAGACTGAGTCCAAAGGGGCAGGGGACAAGCTGGGTCTCCAGTGCTAGTACATGGAGCTGAGTCCACAGGGGCAGGGGAGATGCTGGGGCTCCAGTGCTGGTGCACAGACTGAGTCCCCAGGGACAGGGGACAGGCTGGGGCTCCGGTGCTGGTGCACAGACTGGGTCCACAGGGGCAGGGGACATGCTGGGTCTCCAGTGCTGTCCACAGACTGAGTCCACAGGGGCAGGGGGGATGCTGGGTCTCCAGTGCTAGTACAAAGACTGAGTACACAGGGGCAGGGGAGATGCTGGGTCTCCAGTGCTGGTACATGGAGCTGAGTCCACAGGGGCAGGGGAGATGCTGGGGCTCCAGTGCTGGTACACAGACAGAGGCCACAGGGGCAGGGGACATGCTGGGGTTCCAGTGCTAGTGCACAGACTGAGTCCACAGGGGCAGGGGAGATGCTCGGGCTCCAGTCCTGGTACACAGACTGAGTCCACAGGGGCAGGGGAGATGCTGGGTCTCCAGTGCTGGTACACAGACTGAGTCCACAGGGGCAGGGGAGATGCTCGGGCTCCAGTCCTGGTACACAGACTGAGTCCACAGGGGCTGGGGAGATGCTGGGGATCAGTGCTGGTGCACCCACTGAGTCCACCGGGGCAGGGGAGATGCTGGGTCTCCAGTTCTGGGCAAAGACTGAGTCCACAGGGGCAGGGGAAATGCTGGGGCTCCAGTGCTGGTGAACAGACTGAGTCCACAGGGGCAGGGGAGATGCTGGGGCTCCAGTGCTGGGGCAAAGGGTGAGTCCAAAGGGGCAGGGGAGATGCGGGGTCTCCAGTGCTGGTACACAGATCTGAGCCCACAGGGCAGGGGAGATGCTGGGGCTCCAGTGCTGGGGACACAGACTGAGTCCACAGGGGCAGGGGAGATGCTGGGTCTCCAGTAAGGTACACAGACTGAGTCCACAGTGGGCAGTGGACATGCTGGGGCTCCAGTGCTGGTACACAGACTGAGTCCACAGGGGCAGGGGAGATGCTGCGGCTCCAGTGCTGGTGCACAGACTGAGTTCCTCAGGGCAGGGAGATGCTGGGGCTCCAGTGCTGGTACACAGACTGAGACCACAGGGGCAGGAGGAGATGCTGGGACTCCAGTGCTGGTACACAGGCTGAGTACCACTGGGGCACGGGAGATGCTGGGTCTCCAGTAACGGTACAAAGACTGAGTCCACAGGGGCAGGGGAGATGCTGGGGTATCCAGTGCTGGTACATGGAGCTGAGTCCACAGGGCCAGGGGAAGATGATGGGTCTCCCAGTGCTGGTGCACAGACTAGGTCCACCGGGGCAGGGGAGATGCTGGGGCACCAGTGCTGGTACACAGACTGAGTCCACAGGGGCAAGGGAGATGCTGGGTCTCCCAGTGCTCTTGCACAGACTGAGTCCACAGGGGCAGGGGAGATGCTGGGTCTCCAGTGCTGGTACATGAGCTGAGTCCACAGGGGCAGGGGAGATGCTGGGGCTCCAGTGCTGGTACACAGACTGAGTCCACAGGGGCAGGGGACATGCTGGGGCTCCAGTGCTGGTACACAGACTGAGTCCACAGGGGCAGGGGAGATGCTGGGTCTCCAGTGCTGGGGCACAGACTGAGTCCACAGGTGCAGGGGACATGCTGAGTCTCCCAGTGCTGGTACACAGACTGAGTCCACAGGGGCAGGGGAGATGCTGGGTCTCCAGTGCTGGTACACAGACTGAGTCCACAGGGGCAGGGGAGATGCTGGGGCTCCAGTGCTGGTGCACAGACTGAGTCCACAGGGGCAGGGGAGATGCTGGGGCTCCAGTGCTGGTGCACAGACTGAGTCCACAGGGGCAGGGGAGATGCTGGGTCTCCAGCACTGGTGCACAGACTGAGTCCACAGGGGCAAGGAGATGCTGGGTCTCCCAGTGCTGGTACATGTAGCTGAGTCCACAGGGGCAGGGGAGATGGTGTGTCTCCAGTGCTGGTGCACAGTCTGAGTCCACAGGGGCAGGGGAGATGCTGGGGCTCCAGTGCTGTTGCATAGACTGAGTCCACAGGGGCAGGGGAGATGCTGTGTCTCCAGTGCTGTTACACAGACTGAGGCCAAAGGGGTAGGGGACATGCTGGGTCTCCAGTGCTGTTACACAGACTGAGGCCAAAGGGGTAGGGGACATGCTGGGGCTCCAGTGCTGGTACACATACTGAGTCCACAGGGGCAGGGGAGATGCTGGGGCTCCAGTGCTGGTACACATACTGAGTCCACAGGGGCAGGGGAGATGCTGGGGTTCCAGTGCTGGAACACAGACTGAGGCCACAGGGAGACGGGAGATGCTGGGGCTCCAGTGCTGGAACACAGACTGAGTCCACAGGGGCAGGGGAGATGCTGTGTCTCCAGTGCTGGTACACAGAGCTGAGTCCACAGGGGCAGGGGAGATGGTGGGTCTCCCAGTGCTGGTACACAGACTGAGTCCACGGGGGCAGGGGAGATGCTGTGTCTCCCAGTGCTGGTACACGGAGCTGAGTCCACAGGGGCAGGGGATATGCTGCGGCTCCAGTGCTGGTACACAGACTGAGTCCACAAGGGCAGGGGAGATGCTGGCCTCCCAGTACTGGTACACAGACTGAGTCCACAGGGGCAGGGGAGATGCTGGGACTCCAGTGCAGGTACACAGACTGAGTCCACAGGGGCCGGGGAGATGCTGGGTCTCACAGTGCTGTTACACAGACTGAGTCCACCGGGGCAGGGGACAAGCTGGGTCTCCAGTGCTAGTACATGGAGCTGAGTCCACAGGGGCAGGGGAGATGCTGGGGCTCAGTGCTGGTGCACAGACTGAGTCCCCAGGGACAGGGGACAGGCTGGGGCTCCGGTGCTGGTGCACAGACTGGGTCCACACGGGCAGGGGACATGCTGGGTCTCCAGTGCTGGTCCACAGACTGAGTCCACAGGGGCAGGGGGGATGCTGGGTCTCCAGTGCTGGTACACGTAGCTGAGTCCAGAGGGGCATGAGACATGCTGGGTCTCCAGTGCTGGTGCACAGACTGAGTCCACAGGGGCAGGGGAGATGCTGGGGCTCCAGTGCTGTTGCATAGACTGAGTCCACAGGGGCAGGGGAGATGCTGTGTCTCCAGTGCTGTTACACAGACTGAGGCCAAAGGGGTAGGGGACATGCTGGGTCTCCAGTGCTGTTACACAGACTGCGGCCAAAGGGGTAGGGGACATGCTGGGGCTCCAGGGCTGGTACACATACTGAGTCCACAGGGGCAGGGGACATGCTGGGGCTCCAGTGCTGGTACACATACTGAGTCCACAGGGGCAGGGGAGATGCTGGGATTCCAGTGCTGGAACACAGACTGAGGCCACAGGGAGACGGGAGATGCTGGGGCTCCAGTGCTGGAACACAGACTGAGTCCACAGGGGCAGGGGAGATGCTGTGTCTCCAGTGCTGGTACACAGAGCTGAGTCCACAGGGGCAGGGGAGATGGTGGGTCTCCCAGTGCTGGTACACAGACTGAGTCCACGGGGGCAGGGGAGATGCTGTGTCTCCCAGTGCTGGTACACGGAGCTGAGTCCACAGGGGCAGGGGATATGCTGCGGCTCCAGTGCTGGTACACAGACTGAGTCCACAAGGGCAGGGGAGATGCTGGCACTCCCAGTACTGGTACACAGACTGAGTCCACAGGGGCAGGGGAGATGCTGGGAACTCCAGTGCTGGTACACAGACTGAGTCCACAGGGGCAGGGGAGATGCTGGGTCTCCCAGTGCTGGTACACAGACTGAGTCCACAGGGGCAGGGGACAAGCTGGGTCTCCAGTGCTAGTACATGGAGCTGAGTCCACAGGGGCAGGGGAGATGCTGGGGCTCCAGTGCTGGTGCACAGACTGAGTCCCCAGGGACAGGGGACAGGGTGGGGCTCCGGTGCTGGTGCACAGACTGGGTCCACAGGGGCAGGGGACATGCTGGGTCTCCAGTGCTGGTTCACAGACTGAGTCCACCGGGGCAGGGGAGATACTGGGTCTCCAGTGCTGGTACACGTAGCTGAGTCCACAGGGGCAGGAGACATGGTGGGTCTCCAGTGCTGGTGCACAGACTGAGTCCACAGGGGCAGGGACATGCTGCGGCTCCAGTGCTGGTACACAGAGCTGAATCCACAGGGGCAGGGGAGATGCTGGGGCTCCAGTGCTAGTGCCAGACTGAGTCCACAGGGGCATGGGAGATGCTGCGGCTCCAGTGCTGGTGCACAGACTGAGTCCAGAGGGGCATGGGAGATGCTGGGTCTCCAGTGCAGGTACATGGAGCTGAGTCCACATAGGCAGGTAAGATGCTGGGTCTCCCAGTGCTGGTACACAAACTGTGTCCACAGGGGCAGGGGAGATACTGGGGCTCCAGTGCTGGTACATGGAGCTGAGTCCACAGGGGCAGGGGACATGCTGGGTCTCCCAGTGCTGGTACATCCAGCTGAGTCCACAGGGGCAGGGGAGATGATGGGTCTCCAGTGCTGGTACACAGACTGAGTCCACAGGGGCAGGGGAGATGCTCGGGCTCCAGTCCTGGTACACAGACTGAGTCCACAGGGGCAGGGGAGATGCTGGGTCTCCAGTGCTGGTACACAGACTGAGTCCACAGGGGCAGGGGAGATGCTCGGGCTCCAGTCCTGGTACACAGACTGAGTCCACAGGGGCTGGGGAGATGCTGGGGATCAGTGCTGGTGCACCCACTGAGTCCACCGGGGCAGGGGAGATGCTGGGTCTCCAGTGCTGGGGCAAAGACTGAGTCCACAGGGGCAGGGGAAATGCTGGGGCTCCAGTGCTGGTGAACAGACTGAGTCCACAGGGGCAGGGGAGATGCTGGGGCTCCAGTGCTGGGGCAAAGGGTGAGTCCAAAGGGGCAGGGGAGATGCGGGTCTCCAGTGCTGGTACACAGATCTGAGCCCACAGGGCAGGGGAGATGCTGGGGCTCCAGTGCTGGGGCACAGACTGAGTCCACAGGGGCAGGGGAGATGCTGGGTCTCCAGTAAGGTACACAGACTGAGTCCACAGGGGTAGGGGACATGCTGGGGCTCCAGTGCTGGCACACAGACCGAGTCCACAGGGGCAGGGGAGATGCTGCGGCTCCAGTTCTGGTGCAAAGACTGAGTCCTCAGGGGCAGGGAAGATGCTGGGGCTCCAGTGCTGGTACACAGACTGAGACCACAGGGGCAGGAGAGATGCTGGGACTCCAGTGCTGGTACACAGACTGAGACCACTGGGGCACGGGAGATGCTGGGTCTCCAGTAACGGTACAAAGACTGAGTCCACAGGGGAAGGGGAGATGCTGGGTATCCAGTGCTGGTACATGGAGCTGAGTCCACAGGGCCAGGGGAGATGATGGGTCTCCCAGTGCTGGTGCACAGACTAGGTCCACAGGGGCAGGGGAGATGCTGGGGCACCAGTGCTGGTACACAGACTGAGTCCACAGGGGCAGGGGAGATGCTGGGTCTCCAGTGCTGGTACATGGAGTTGAGTCCACAGGTGCAGGGGAGATGCTGGGGCTCCAATGCTGGTACACAGACTGAGTCCACAGGGGCAGGGGACATGCTGGGGCTCCAGTGCTGGTACACAGACTGAGTCCACAGGGGCAGGGGAGATGCTGGGTCTCCAGTGCTGGTTCACAGACTGAGTCCACAGGTGCAGGGGACATGCTGAGTCTCCCAGTGCTGGTACACAGACTGAGTCCACAGGGGCAGGGGAGATAATGGGTCTCCAGTGCTGGTACACAGACTGAGTCCACAGGGGCAGGGGAGATGCTGGGGCTCAAGTGCTGGTGCACAGACTGAGTCCACAGGGGCAGGGGAGATGCTGGGGCTCCAGTGCTGGTGCACAGACTGAGTCCACAGGGGCAGGGGAGATGCTGGGTCTCCAGTGCTGGTAGCACAGACTGAGTCCACAGGGGCAGGGAGATGCTGGGTCTCCAGTGCTGGTACACAGAGCTGAGTCCACAGGGGCAGGGGAGATGCTGGGTCTCCAGTGCTGGTACACAGACTGAGTCCACAGGGGCAGGGGAGATGCTGGGGCTCCAGTGCTGGTACACAGACTGAGTCCACAGGGGCAGGGGAGATGCTGGGTCTCCAGTGCTGGTACACAGACTGAGTCCACAGGGGCAGGGGAGATGCTGGGTCTCCAGTGCTGGTACACAGACTGAGTCCACAGGGGCAGGGGAGATGCTGGGGCTCCAGTGCTGGTACACAGACTGAGTCCACAGGGGCAGGGGAGATGCTGGGTCTCCAGTGCTGGTACACAGACTGAGTCCACAGGGGCAGGGGAGATGCTGGGTCTCCAGTGCTGGTACACAGACTGAGTCCACAGGGGCAGGGGAGATGCTGGGTCTCCAGTGCTGGTACACAGAGCTGAGTCCACAGGGGCAGGGGAGATGGTGGGTCCCAGTGCTGGTACACAGACTGAGTCCACAGGGGCAGGGAGATGCTGTGTCTCCCAGTGCTGGTACACGGAGCTGAGTCCACAGGGGCAGGGGATATGCTGCGGCTCAGTGCTGGTACACAGACTGAGTCACAAGGGCAGGGAGATGCTGGCACTCCCAGTACTGGTACAAGCTGAGGTCACAGGGGCAGGGGATATGCTGGGATCCAGTGGGTACACAGACTGAGTCACAGGGGCCGGGAGATGCTGGGTCTCCCAGTGCTGTTACACAGACTGAGTCCAAGGGGCAGGGACAAGCTGGGTCTCCAGTGTAGTACATGGAGCTGAGTCCACAGGGCAGGGGAGATGCTG